>NW_026731925.1:20000-415000 GCF_028476545.2 Physella acuta | reverse complement strand
AATAAATAAATAAATAAATAAATAAATAAATAAATAAATAAATAAATAAATAAATAAATAAATAAATAAATAAATAAATAAATAAATAAATAAATAAATAAATAAATAAATAAATAAATAAATAAATAAATAAATAAATAAATAAATAAATAAATAAATAAATAAATATAAATAAATAAAATATTTGTTAAATTTATTAATTAAATAAACAAAAAAATAAATAAAATAAATAAATTAGGGCCATGCACCTAATGGTTTATAAGATGTTTACAAGTAATACTTATTTGTGTTGAAAAAAAAGTGTCCAACATTGTAATTAAGAACGAAGAAGCACAATAACGTAACAACAATTAATTATATTTTTTACATACTTAAATTATTCCTACAAATCAATCTACAGCTGCTGCTCTGAAAAGAAACTTTGTTTTGAGAGAAATGGCTGCAACATACGTGAAGATATCAAAGTCAATTGTACTAAGCATTGTGTTTGTAACTGTAAGTTTATACCAATTGTAAGATGTTATTTACCGGTAAGTTTGTTGTACCGTTTAGTATACAGGTAAGTTTATCTGTTGTATTATGTGATGTGAGTTTATCTGTTGTAGCATGTAATATAGAAGTAAATGTATCTGTTGTACGAGTAAATTTATCTTTTGTACCCTGTAATGTACGAATAAATTTATCTTTTGTACCCTGTAATGTACGAGTGAATTTATCTTTTGTACCCTGTAATGTAGGCCTACGAGTAAATTTATCTTTTGTACCCTGTAATGTACGAGTAAATTTATCTTTTGTACCCTGTAATGTACGAGTAAATTTATCTTTTATACCCTGTAAGGTACGAGTAAATTTATCTTTTGTACCCTGTAATGTAGGCCTACGTGTAAATTTATCTTTTGTACCCTGTAATGTACGAGTAAATTTATCTATTGTACCCTGTAATGTACGAGTAAATTTATCTTTTTTACCCTGTAAGGTACGAGTAAATTTATCTTTTGTACCCTGTAATGTAGGCCTACGTGTAAATTTATCTTTTGTACCCTGTAATGTACGAGTAAATTTATCTATTGTACCTTTTATACCCTGTAAGGTACGAGTAAATTTATCTTTTGTACCCTGTAATGTAGGCCTACGTGTAAATTTATCTTTTGTACCCTGTAATGTACGAGTAAATTTATCTATTGTACCCTGTAATGTACGAGTAAATTTATCTTTTGTACCCTGTCATGTGCTAGTAAATTTATCTGACGTGTGTAACATGCTTTATGGTGCAGACGGTATTTTTAAATTTTATCAAGTCTCCATATTATACTTATCAAAAAAACATGGTATTTTATGTAAGAAATTAGAATATCACTTATACATTAGACTGTGTTAAGTAAGGAACTTGAAATACGTAATGTTGTTTGCACTTTAGTAATGATATATTTTCAGCCCATCTGTATAAAACCTTCATTGAAAACCTACACTTTGTTCAATAGCAATTAAAACAATTTATAATTTTACTAGCGATTCCGTCCCGCGCGTTGCCGCAGTCTCAGAAGAAAGTCTGAAGGTTAGCCAAAGGATAGCTAATCGCATTCTGCTGGGGCGCGGTCGGACGTGCTTGATGCAAAGTAGTGAAGGACTATACAACATCTTATCCATATTCTATTGCACTCATTAAAACGAACGTATACGACTCAGTGCTCACATGAAAACCAAGGTGCCAAATCGCTCCCTGCCAGGGCGTAGAAGGACGCGCCTGATTTGATAGTCTATGACTATTGTTGCCCATCGTATTTTTAGTGTATAACCTTTTTTTTTTAAACGAACGTAGGCGCTTACTGCTCGCAGGGTTGCGTCTGCTGCAGTTTACCGCCGAATATAGTAATACGCCTTACCCGCTAAGCCGCATTAACTGACGCCAAGTGCTCACATCGCCACTCTGGGTACCAAATCGTGTTTCGACCAAAAACGCACTATCCTGCGCATCGCCTAGAAGAAATTTTTTTTTTTCGCAGAAATATTCTCGGGATTATTCTTATCAACTCCCCAAAGTTTCATGGCACTCGCGTAAACGGTGTCGAACCGCATTCTACTTTTATTTTTTATATAACGTATATATAGAGAAATCGTACCCTTGCGAAATTAAAAAAAAAATACTGGCGATCGGATAAACGGTGTCAAATCGCATTCGACTTTTACTTTTTAAAAAAAAAATACCCATATAGATAAGAATCGAACCGCGCCCTGCCGAGGGGCCACCCCTACAAATTTGAAATTTTCGTCTTCGCAGATACCCACCGAGGAGTTTCTTTAACACCTTTGCAAAGTTTCATTGCGATCGGATGAAAGGTGTAGTAATGCATAAAAGACAAACAAACCAACAAATAAATAGACACACACACATATACATTTATATATATATATATATATATATATATATATATATATATATATATATATATATATATATATATATATATATATATATATATATATATATATATATATATAGCTCGGCCTTGTTCTTATCAAGAATAACACATTTTAAACTTTACACCCAAGGATTCAGTTGTTTATGTTACTTCTAAAGCTACATGATTATATTTATATCTACATAAAAAGAATCAGAAAAAACAATTTATTGAAACTAACGTATAAAATTTAAAATTGTAAACAATTCAATTGAAACCTACCTATTTCTGTAGCAGGAAAAAACCCACACACCTGTGCATTTAAGGCCTGCCGATGTAACATTGAGATGGGCAGATGCCTGGCCCGGTACAAGTTCAACAAAGCATATGCCCGCTATAACTACAAAAAGTGCCGCTTTGAGTAGTAGACTGCAGGTAAACTGCAGGTGAATTGCAGGTGAACTGCAGGTAGAATTCAGGTTGACATAGAGGCGTGTCCCTACATCACCAGACTTCGTTTACATATAGATTAATCTTATTATTTATCTTTAAATGGAAATTTTTTTGACTTTTTTTTGTGGTAGTTGATTAGGATACTTCTAAAAGCAAAAGATATCAAGTACAAATTTCTAAAGATTTATTATTGGAAAATGTAAAATGTATTTACTAGTTTTCATATTATAAACGAATAAACATTTTTAGTAGTTGAAAATACACCTATAATGAATATCATTTAAAGTCTTATTTTATAAAATTAATTTTATTAACATTTTACAATTTTAGAAAATTAAACTAAAGATATAAAAATAAAGATGAATATAAAAAGAAAATATCTTGTTCCAATTTTTTTTTACACTTAGAAAAATAATAATAATAAGGTTTTAATAGCTAGAAACGAATAAATCCCACACTCACTGAGTAACAATAATTTTTGGTGTCATATATAGGTGTGCAAACGACACGAGACTGGGGTAACACCTTCTGTTAGGGTAAAACATGACACCAGCGATAAAGGCGACACACCATGAGGTTGTCAATGGAGTTGACTCAATTTGAGATATCGCAACATCTGACAGATTATAAGCTCATTACATCTGGTGACATTAATTGAGATAAATACAGAAGGTGAAACACTTTAGGTCATTGCATATGGTGACACACCGAAAATTCATTACTTGTGGTGACAAAACATGAGGTCATACCTGAGGTAAGACACCATACGGTCATTACATTAGGTGACATAAATTGAGTTAGTCATAGAAGGTGACACAACATGATGTTATGATAGAAGGTGACACACCGTTAGGTCATTACATGTGGCGACACATCAACAATGTATTACACGTGGTGAAATTAATTGCGATTATCACAGACGTTGACACAGCATGCGTTGTCGATTTGAGGTGACACACCATAGGGCCATTTCAGATGGTGACATAAATTTAGATAATTACAGACGGTGAGACAACATGAACTTTATACAGGAGGTGACACTACATGAGAGTTTTACTGAAGGATACACAACATGAGATTGTAGCAAGAGGGGACGTAATATTAGGTCCTCACGTGAGGTGACACCCCATAAGATGATTACATGTGGCGACATTAATTGAGGTAATCACAGATGGTGACACACTTTAGGTCATTACATGTGGTGACACACCATAAGGTGATTACATGTGGCGACATTAATTGAGGTAATCACAGATGGTGACACACTTTAGGTCATTACATGTGGTGACACACCATAAGGTGATTACATGTGGTGACATTAATTGAGGTAATCAAAGATGGTGACACACTTTAGGTCATTACATGTGGTGACACACCATAAGGTGATTACATGTGGTGACATTAATTGTGGTGAAACAGTATGAGTTAATAACATTAGGTAACACAAAATTGGGTGACTAGTGGAATTAACACAAGGTGAGGTCATCATAGCCCAGCGTTTTACGTGAGATGAAACAACATTAGGTCGCCACTATTGGTGACTCAACGCGAGATCACCACATCAAGAAGTCTCCACTGTAGTAAAAAAACATATTGTGCTATATTTTAAGTTTTACTTAGTCGTCAAATATTTTTTATAAAGCTCGGGGCTCCTTCAAAATATTTCCATCTTTTAAATTACACTGTGAAATTTGTGAAAATGAAATACGCGTCATTATGTTTAGGGCGGTTTAGGGTGTTAGAATATGTTTAAATTAAAAACAAAATATTCGCTTGGGAAGTATACCCTAAACATGGTACCCATTGTTTTTAAAATTTTAAATACATTGAATAACTATTATTTAAAAGAAGAAAAAATATTCTATAAAATGATTTATAATACGATTCATTTTTAAATAGCTTCAACAAGATGTTTAGTATTTTGTTTCCAGGAGCTCATACATATTAAAATTGTGTTATGTACTTTGAACGATTAGATTAGTTTTGTTGAGTTTTTGTTAGGCCAGTAGAGTTTGTGAGAGGCTTGTAGAGGTTTTGTGAGGTTTGTATAGTTTGTGAGAGGTTTGTAGAGTTTGTGAGTGGTTTGTAGAGTTTGTGAGACGTTTAAAGAGTTATTTTTTGAGATTTGTAGAGTTTGTTAAAGGTTTGTAGATTTTGTGAAAGGTTTGTAGTATTTGTGAGAGTTTGGAGAGTTTGTGAAAGGTGTGTAGAGTTTGTGAGAGGTTTGTAGGATTTGTGATAGTTCAGTAGAGTTTGTGAAAGGTTTGTAGATTTTGTGAGAGGTTTGTAGAGTTTGAGAGAGGTCTGTAGAGTTTGTGAGAGATTGTAGAGTGTGTGAGAGGTTTGTAGAGTTTGTGAGAGGTTTGTAGGATTTGTGATAGTTCAGTAGAGTTTCTGAAAGGTTTGTAGAGTGTGTGAGAGGTTTGTAGATTTTGTGAGAGGTTTGTAGAGTTTGTGAGAGATTTGTAGAGTGTGTGAGAGGTTTGTAGAGTTTGTGATAAATCAGTAGTTTGTGAGAGGTTTGTAGAATTTGTGAGAGGTTTGTAGAGTTTGTGAGAGGTTTGTAGAGTTTGTGATAAATCAGTAGTTTGTGAGAGGTTTGTAGAATTTGTGAGAGGTTTGTAGAATTTGTGAGAGGTTTGTAGAGTTTGTGAGAGGATTGTAGAGTTTGTGAGAGGTTTGTAGAGTTTGTGAGAGGTTTGTAGAATTTGTGAGAGGTTTGTAGAGTTTGTGAGAGGTTTGTATAGTTTGTGATAGTTCAGTAGAGATTGTGAGAGGTTTGTAGAATTTGTGAGAGGTTTGTAGAGTTTGTGAGAGGTTTGTAGAATTTGTGAGAGGTTTGTAGAGTTTGTGAGAGGTTTGTATAGTTTGTGATAGTTCAGTAGAGATTGTGAGAGGTTTGTAGAATTTGTGAGAGGTTTGTAGAGTTTGTGAGAGGTTTGTAGAGTTTGTGATAGTTCATTAGAAATTGTGAGAGGTTTGTAGAATTTGTGAGAGGTTTGTAGAGTTTGTGAGAGGTTTGTAGAGTTTGTGATAGTTCAGTAGTAGAGATTGTGAAAGGTTTGTAGAATTTGTGAGAGGTTTGTAGAGTTTGTGAGAGGTTTGTAGAGTTTGTGATAGTTCAGTAGAGATTGTGAGAGGTTTGTAGAATTTGTGAGAGATTTCTAGAGTTTGTGATGCTAATTCAGTAGGGTTTGTGACAAAACAAAAGAGTTTGTGACTGGTTTTATGACATAATGTTTTTATACAAGAGAACGAGCATTTCATTCCTGGAACATTGCATGAGCTAGAATGAAAGAAGTTTACAAAAACGCTGACAAAAGCAAAATGCGCAAGAAAACAAAAGATGTCACCCTATTGATTTTGATCTCCCCATATCAGCTACTTATCGCGCTGTAGTAATGTTCATAAAATGGCGTACGTCTTTTCACGCCACGTTGGATATTGTAATAAAAGAAACACATTTCGATTAAGAATTACGCGCATTGTGCTCGTGATACTAGCGAACTTCCTTAAAGCAAATCAGGTTTGTGAAACGTGTTGCAAAAATCATATAAAATAGTATCTAGTATGCGAAGTTGTACAGACATATAAAAGGCTTATTTAATATTATATTATTCAGATGGTGTTGCGTCAGTTGTATTTGCATTAACGGAAATGCGTGGGACTCAGGTTTCTTTATAAGATGCTCAAGTTGTTTGTTAGTTCATTCGGCCTGGTAGTCGATTCATCTTCCGGGGAAGTAAACTCTTCTGGCTTAGCATGTAAGTAGGCACGCATTGGTTAGATGGTTTTTTGGTTAATGGTAACTGGTAGCGTGGACTCAAATGTACAGCAAACAGTAAAATATGTAGACAACTGTTATAATCATACATTAGGAAAACTATTTTAGTAGGCTTTTTGAAATAAAACTAGAATGTGCTAAATCTATTTTTGCATATGTATTTTACACATGTATATAACAGATCTGATAAATATTGTAATACAAAAAATAGTTCCCTTTAAAAACCTGACGGTCTATAGGGTAAATGAAGTAGAGTTATTATGTTTCTGTGACCTCGGTATATGAAGGGATATTGTGGTCAGCAATATGCACAGCCGCATTTAAAACTGCAAATTTATATGTATATATAATGTATATATATATATATATATATATATATATATATATATATATATATATATATATATATATATATATCTTCTATATATATAAAAAGCAATGTATGTTTCTGTGTGTGTCCTTTATGCATTACTACACCTCTCAGCACATCGCCGTGAAACTTTGGGAAGTTGTTGAGAATATTCCTGGGGAGGTTTCTGCGAAAAAAAATATTTAAAATTCGCAGGGGTGGCGCCTTCACAGGGCGCGATTTGTTTTTTTATATATACGGTATATAAAAATAAAAGTCGATTTTGGTTTGGCATCGTTCTTCCTATAGCCATGAGATTTTGGGGAGTTCATTATACCACTCTAGGAAAAGGTTCTGTAAAAAAATAATTTTTAATTTCGCAAGGGCGGCGCCACGGGAGGGTCCGATTTTTCTCTATATACAGTATATAAAAATAATAAAGGTGAATTGCAGTGACACCGTTCATCCTATAGGCATGAAACTTTGAGGGTGTTGATTAGGACACTCTGAGGTAGGGTTCTGTAAAAAAAATCATTTTTAATTTCGCAAGGGCGGCGCCACGGGAGGGTGCGATTTTTCTCTATATACGGTTTATAAAATTTCGTTTTCACACCGTTCATCCGTGTACCATGAAACTTTGGGGAGATGATTAGATCACTCAATGGTAGGGTTCTGTAAAAAAAAATTGTTTAATATTGCAAGGGCGGCGCACCACCGGGGGGGGGCGATTTTTTTTCTCTAAACACGGTATATAAAAAATAAAACTCGGATGCGGTTCATCCGAGTACCATGAAACTTTAGGAAGTAGATGAGAATACTCCCGAGAATATTTCTGCGAAAAAGAAAACTATAATTTCTTACGGGCGGTGCCATATAGGGTACAACTTTCGTCAATACACGGTTTGGCGCCCAGAGTTTTAGAGCGACTAAGTTGGCACTTGGCATCCGTTAATCGAGCGCCCTGTATAGTGAGTAGGAAGTACTACTATATTCAGCGGTAAAACTACAACAGGCTTCTAAAAATAACTTTGTAACGCGAGGAAATCCTGTACAGTTTCGTCACCTTGCGAAAGATGAAAAAATAACTGTTTGAATATGAGGAACCTACTGTACAGTTTCGTCACTTTGCGAATGATGCAATAAGCATCAATTATTAGACGATCCAGGCCGAAATTGTGACCGAGCATCTAATAATAGACCATTAGTAACGCTAGCATATTGCATCAGTCGAACTGATGTTTAAAACACGTCAAATAATTTTTGTATGTGTTAAAGAAAAAAATCCTGTTCATTTGTGTCACTTTAGCGAATGACGAAATCTGCATCATTGTTTACAGGATGCTATTTCGCACGCTGGGTTATCCTATGAGCACGATGGCGCCTGTTAGTTTTGAGGAGCCAGGGGCCTTACGCTGCGCCTCTGCGGTAGTGTAATCGGGGGGTGGGGGGGGGGCTCCTGAGAGCGCCCCTCTACGTCCATGACATATGGGTGGTCACCGAAGTGTGTTCTACCTAATTATTTCGGTGAGTGATTAATATACACTCAAGATTTTCATGCGGTAGTGTAGGAAAACCCGTGTCCCGATAATTATTATCCAAGCGCAGGCATTGTTGACATTTAAATAACACAGTTTTAGAAAACAAGGTGATGCGTCTAAGAACATATGATTGGTAATGCATTGGTGATATCCTTCTAATATATTTCGTCAGACTTTATTCTATCCCCGCGGCAACGCGCGGGGGACGGGTACGCTAGTATATATATATAAATATATCGATATCAGTTCCTTCTAATAAGTTGTAACTAAAAAAAATATAATTATTTAAACGTTTTTAATTGAAATATTTATTGTGATAAACTATTAAATATAAAGTAATCATTGCTGGATTATGCAACATTACTACCTGAAAAAAGTTTTATTTTTAATCGTTTTAGCTATTAAATTGGATAGCTGAGAATTTTCGAAACATTCTAAAAATACGTATAAATAACAACTCAGATTATTAATAAAGATAATATTAGACAAAAAACATTATCAATTGTAACAAAAACAGTAAAATAATGTATACAACCAGTCCTATGGTATAATCAGGGCATGGTAAATTTTAATTATGTCTTCAAACAACCGTTACTTTAAATTTTCTGTACGTAATTTGATATTTGTGCATTTTATTTTTCAGAATGACCATGATAAAAATCTCTTCCTTTTTACTTCTGCTAACCGTCTTTGGTAAATATTGCTATGCATCCTTTTAATATTAGTATTGAAATTGTTTAGATACTATGGAATAGTGAGTTTGAGAGTTTTGTCCTGTACTGTAATTTGATAGCCTTTTAAGTCAAAAATTCGCGCGAAAGATTTACATAAACAATGGGTTTTTTGGGAGGGGGGGGGGGTGATGTTAAAAAATTAAATGAAGATAGTTATCTGATGTGTTGTAATTAATTGACGAGTAAGTATTGTTATCGTGCTGAACAGTCAACACAAACTCTGGTCGTTTAGCCCTTTTTAAACCTCCCAAATATAAAGGATATATTGTAATCGTTAAAAAAATGTAAATCGTGAATTTTACAAATTTTTACTTTTTATAACATTCCTGAGTCGTCTGTCTTTGTGGAACGGTAACTTGATTACCAGTTCAGTTTTGTCAGCTCCATTTTATATAACTATTATATCGAATTTGCAGTTAATTTTTCATTTTTGTGCGATTTTCGACAAACAGAACTGGTACTTACTTTAATACTGGTTTCCCGAAAGCCAATAACTAGGGTATCGTTTACGTAAGGTGGACGAAATTTCACATATGGGTATTTCGTTGTATTCGCAAGTTTCTGATGTTTTTTAAAAAGATTTTCAATTACTAAAAAATTTACTTTATGTATAAGGCAATACAAATGTTCCTCTAACCACTAACATGTCCCTTCTTGTATGTATCCTTATAATGATGATCAAAGATTACACAAGAATGTACACAGCGAAACGCTAGCACAGCAATATATTTGACACGTTCTAAATTGCTATTTCATTTCAGCTTTTAAAGATGTCCGATCTGAAGTCACTGACGCCCCTCAAGATAAAAGGCAGATAAGAACTGAATTTACTCGGCCAGGAAGAGAAGTCACTGATGCCCCTCAAGATAAAAGGCAGATAAGAACTGAATTTACTCGGCCAGGAAGAGAAGTCACTGATGCCCCTCAAGATAAAAGGCAGATAAGAACTGAATTTACTCGGCCTGGAAGAGAAGTTACTGATGCCCCTCAAGATAAAAGGCAGATAAGAACTGAATTTACTCGGCCAGGAAGAGAAGTCACTGATGCCCCTCGAGATAAAAGGCAGATAAGAACTGAATTTACTCGGCCAGGAAGAGAAGTCACTGATGCCCCTCAAGATAAAAGGCAAATAAGAACTGAATTTACTCGGCCAGGAAGAGAAGTCACTGATGCCCCTCAAGATAAAAGGCAGATAAGAACTGAATTTACTAGACCAGGCAGAGAAGTCACTGATGCCCCTCAAGATAAAAGGCAGATAAGAACTGAATTTACTAGACCAGGAAGAGAAGTCACTGATGCCCCTCAAGATAAAAGGCAGATAAGAACTGAATTTACTCGTCCAGGCAGAGAAGTCACTGATGCCCCTCAAGATAAAAGGCAGATAAGAACTGAATTTACTAGACCAGGAAGAGAAGTCACTGATGCCCCTCAAGATAAAAGGCAGATAAGAACTGAATTTACTCGGCCAGGTAGAGAAGTCACTAATGCCCCACAAGATAAAAGGCAGATAAGAACTGAATTTACTCGGCCAGGAAGAGAAGTCACTAATGCCCCTGAAGATAAAAGGCAGATAAGAACTGAATTTACTCGGCCAGGAAGAGAAGTCACTGATGCCCCTCAAGATAAAAGGCAGATAAGAACTGAATTTACTCGGCCAGGAAGAGAAGTCACTGATGCCCCTCAAGATAAAAGGCAGATAAGAACAGAATTTACTCGGCCAGGAAGAGAAGTCACTGATGCCCCTCAAGATAAAAGGCAGATAAGAACTGAATTTACTCGTCCAGGCAGAGAAGTCACTGATGCCCCTCAAGATAAAAGGCAGATAAGAACTGAATTTACTAGACCAGGAAGAGAAGTCACTAATGCCCCTGAAGATAAAAGGCAGATAAGAACTGAATTTACTCGGCCAGGAAGAGAAGTCACTGATGCCCCTCAAGATAAAAGGCAGATAAGAACTGAATTTACTCGGCCAGGAAGAGAAGTCACTGATGCCCCTCAAGATAAAAGGCAGATAAGAACTGAATTTACTCGGCCAGGAAGAGAAGTCACTGATGCCCCTCAAGATAAAAGGCAGATAAGAACTGAATTTACTAGACCAGGCAGAGAAGTCACTGATGCCCCTCAAGATAAAAGGCAGATAAGAACAGAATTTACTCGGCCAGGAAGAGAAGTCACTGATGCCCCTCAAGATAAAAGGCAGATAAGAACTGAATTTACTAGGCCAGGAAGAGAAGTCACTTATGCCCCTCAAGATAAAAGGCAGATAAGAACTGAATTTACTAGACCTGGCAGAGAAGTCACTGAAGCCCCTCAAGATAAAAGGCAGATAAGAACCGAATTTACTCGGCCAGGAAGAGAAGTCACTGATGCCCCTCAAGATAAAAGGCAGATAAGAACTGAATTTACTCGGCCAGGCAGAGAAGTCACTGAAGCACCCTAAAAACGAGTTTACTATCCCACACAGGGAGGTAACTAGACCCCCTTTTTGTATGACGGCTATATGTAAAACACAAAGCCACAATGCCATAAAGTACTGACTATTTCATGCGAAATTGTTATAATATATTTAATATGAATAAACTCTGTTCTTTTCTGTTTCAAAATTAATTTATCTGTATTGAGTCATTTTAAACTTAATTCATACAATTTAGTCCTGAAATGGTTTAACAATGTGATTCCTTTAAGACAACCGTATTCTGACTCATAGGGCGTAAGCAGTGACAGATTAATGGGAAGCTTAGAGTCCAGCCTCTCGTTGTTCAGAGCACCAAAATTTGCTCTTATGAGCAATATTAATTTAATTGTCTTACAAACTGATGTTTCTGTTAGGAAAGTGTTGCTTATTAATTTAACGAAGGCCGTTGAAATATGTGATATTCACCATGAAAAAACTTCATCCTCCAAACCTCTATCCTCTAGTAACATAACCTGTTATCGACTTTTGCTGTTTATATAAAGCAACGTATTGAATCTTATACAGACGGACAAGAAAACATTTTTGATATACCACGTCAAACTAACTTCAACATTCGTCAATTGTTTAAATTTAAACTTGTTTTAAAATTAATCACATTTTTTAGCTGATGTAACTGGTCTTTAACTGTCGCGCCATCAACACTATGCCATTATTGTCTGTTGTTTATGAATATCTACACCATTCATGCCGATCACCATCACTGTGAATTGTAAGTTAAAAACTATATTACAATACATTTTAAAATGTTCAAGGCGACTAAAATCAGCCTTAATACTTTGACGAGAGATATTTTGTCTGAGATCAATTTCCTTAGATAATCTCTCCTATCATCAATAAAACAGACTCTAACTCAACTGTACACTAGCTACTGTTAGATCTGTTCAGCAAGGGTAAATTTACTTACTTTCGTAAAAATAAATTTTGATTAATATAAATTAAATAGTCATTAGATATGTATTTCTAATTAATAATAACAATACTTAATAAAGATATTAAGGCAGAAAGCTAGATTTTAGGGATTAGTAAAGTAAGGTAAAGTGCAATAGTTTTGACAACTCATATAACGAAGGGGCAACGATATTAGAAGTGAAGGCTTTAAGAATGCCACTCTCCGTGTGGGGGCTGGGGCTGACTTCCCTTGAGAGTCTCCGGGTAGTTTATCATTGTGGTATAACGCCAATTTGGACATAATAGATTTTAAAAGCAAATTATCACGATGAAGAAGACTATGTGGCGTAATTCGTTGCTTTATATTGTCTGTGTTAATTTTGTTTTGTTTTCCCATTTTTAGAAGTTTTATTTAAACGTCAATTTGGTTTTATGAAGCGCAGGGCCGCTTTATAAGTTCCTTACCCTGAAATCGTAATCCCTGACTCCGTTGATAATGAAATTCTTTTCTATATATTAAGTGCCGGGTGTGGAAAGATCAGTTGTTTTTTTTTAAAACTAATATGTTGTTTGCTACTACTACCAATTGATTGCATAAAAGCTACTTACATTTACTCTGTATTAAACCATCTTAGTTTAAAAAAAACAACTGAAGTTGAAAAACTTTTGTGTTTAAATATAATTTACAATCATTAAGAACTTTTTTTGTAAGTCTGGAGTAAACACAAGGTGGAGTAGAGTTTTTATTAGTTCGTTTTTTTATTTTATTTTTTTTATTTTAGTGATGTTTTTTTTTTAAATTTGGGACTGTATGTATATTACCTACTTGTTCGTTTTTTTTTAAAAATAGTGTTAGACGAAATAATGAATAATTAAAAATGAAGAAATAAGCCGAAAATGCACAGCTTTGAATAGTTTATTTCATCTTCTAAATATTCTTGCAATTGTAGTGTCATCCCGATACTACTGTACAACGGGAACTATAGCGTTACGAGTGACCAAAGCATCCTTCTTAGCTGGAAACTTGACAATAAATCTGAGCCCCGCATCTTTAGCACTGCCGTCAGGATAAGCTGAAACTAAAGTACATTCACATGAAAGTGAGCACTTAAATATATGTAACTATGCGATATGTATTGATGATAACGTGATTAATCATACAGTGTAAGCTGTAGAGAGAGGTATAGCTGCAGCCTTATTCTGCCCTGGAGTCACAAGGAATAAGTCAACCTAGTTGATAGTAATAAGTAAAATAGTGTAGTTCAACAGTTAGGAGAAACAGGACCTATTTCTACGGGGAATATTTAATTGTAACATGAAATGTGAGAATAGATCGTATATTCAGCTAGTGCTTTAAGTGTTAGAATAGAATCAAAGAAATCGCTTAATTTAACATGTAGGTGGGACTGAGACAATCTCCCCATGAAGTAGAGTACAGTGAACTGTGATAGAACGATATGTGAGCTACTCCTCCGTGAGATGATTCACGGAAAAGGATATAATCTATCTATCTATCTATCTATATATATATATATATATATATATATATATATATATATATATATATATATATATATATATATATATATATATATATTTATATATATATATATATATATATATATATAATTCTCTTCTGTGAGACGCTAGAAAACAAGCTGTAAGCGCGCTCCCTACCACCCCCACCCCTACATGGTCTGGTGAGCTGTGGTTCATGCTAAATGTTTACAAGCAGAGCCGGGTTTAGAGACGACTATTCGGGGCAGATAATTTAGTTTGAAACGATTTTAAACGTAGGGGGGGGGATAGCTAAGTGGAGTTTACTTTAACGGATGGGGGGGGAGGAGGGGGGGGTTATCGTCCTTAACGAGCTACTTATAGTTTTTTAAACAAATATTTTTTAGTGGCAGCGTTGGTACTGTCGAATTCACAAATTATGAATTACTGAAAAGTAGAAAAAAAAACTAAATAGCGGCGTATGATATGCCGCGGGTCGGCTCTTCTAGTAATAATAGTATAGTCTACTGCCACTACAGGACAAATGTTATAGCTGAGTAAAATCAAACTGCAAAGGGAAACTCAGAGCAGGAATATTTATATAAGTAATAACAAAATCGCAAAGCTAGCACAGCTACAGTAAACTTAATAACCAGGTCTATGATCTCTTGTCTCTGGCAAGGTCTACGGCCGGCAAAAAAAAAATTAACAAACATGCCTGATAACCACTTGAGTTTACGGCCTGTAGTAAAATTATAAGTTACTAATACATAAAGGTGTAAGAATAAGTAACGAATTCATTAACTTAAAATTTCTTTCAATTTAAGAATATACATATTTTAATGTTTTTAATGTATATATATATATATATATATATATATATATATATATATATATATATATATATATATATATATATAAGATTACACTTACCTGCAGCAGACAACACATACAGAAAGAAGAAAATACAGAACAGCTTCATGATGACTACTGTAAATATAACACAAATTTGAAATGTCAATAAAATTAATTTGAATTGGTCATTTTTTTTTAAATACCAAATGATTTCAATATTCATTCTTACAAATGGAAAAGAAAGCCTACATGAGTTAATATTTTTTTACAAATAACATTACGTTTGATGTTTAAGTTTTGTCGCTGACATTGTAATATTTTATTTCCAGTTAAGGACATTTGTTTGAAGAAATGTGCCAACATAAATTAAATTATAGTTTACTGTTTTTTAGAAGAATAAAAAATATTGCTTGTATTTATGTTTCCATAATACGAATTGGTTTTGTGTTTACGTAAATAATACAATGAAAAAAAAACATAACATAAACATAATTAAAAATATGAGGATCTTTCAAAAGCAGACATTTTCTAATTACGTAGATCAAAACTTCTTATTTCTAATACAAACTATATTCACGTCAGTGAATTTATTTTAAATTTAAATTTTGTTTTTCTAGTTGTAAGTCGTGTCTAAGAGCTAATTAACCTTCACATTTTACATATAAACTGCTCATACACGGTCAACAACAGCTAAAAAAAGACCTACCTTTAAGGTTTCTTCAGTTAGTCTGTAGGAAAATTACAAGATCAAACGTTTCTGTTGGTTGTACAACACAATCGTGGGCCTTATAAAGGAAATAGCGGAATAACATTTACATACGTATACATGTTAATTATCAGCCGTGCACTAATCATATTGTATTACATAAAGATTCTTGGATTATTTATTGTTTAAATTTGATATCGTTTGTATTTCTGAGTATTTATGTAAGTTTATAAACGTAACTCTACATTAACGGTTCACTGATACTGTTGATAATTTCAGTGCAATTCGGTGTTACTGTAATCATTGTAAACACGCTATAACAGAACTGATTAAGTGTATACATTAATCGAGTAACCATGCAGAGCAGAGAGGGTGACTGTTTTAATAGCTGACATATTTTATTTGACGTTTATTTGTGTAATATGTATTATCCTTGTGATATTTAGTAAAAAAAGGATATGCTCTCTCTCTAACGATTGTTAGTACTGTATGTATTTGGTATAATATAGGCTACTTGCTTTAAAAGAACAAAACCGGTTTTTAAAAAGGTTGCCTTTAAAACCATACAGTCCATGTTAGTTTGTTGCAGTGACCTCAAACTATTGAGTGATAGAGTGATCAGCACTTTGCCCACCTTCTTTTGTATCCTGTAACGTAAATCTATTTTATTTTACTAACAAACATTGGTACTAAATGTTGAATGTAATAACATATTAATTATGTATCGAATGTATATCGAATGTATACTAATAAAACAATTCTTTATAACTTTTCGCAAATTTAATGTTTTCATTCACAAAGTTTCCCTTTCAAACCTGACGGTCTATGGGGCGAGTGAAGTAGAGTTCACTTGTTTCTGTGACCTCGGCATATGAAGAGATAGTGTGTCAGCCGCCTTTACTTTAAGGTGGACTCAGGAACGGACTACTGAATCCGGTTTCGAACTCGAGACATACGGGTTAGCAGACCACTCCATCCCCATATATATATATATATATATATATATATATATATATATATATATATATATATATATATGTATGTATATATATATGTATATAATTATGTATATAAGAAAAGAAAAAAAAATATGTATTATCAAATTCACCATTACAAACAATAGGCCAAAGTTAATTGTTTAATGTTGTTGGATATTAAGCCTGGTAGGTATTTATGTTTGTAAAGAAACTAAACAGTATTCCCAAACGAAGTTTTATTTTTCAGAAATAAAGAAAGTGAAACAAATCAATAAAGAACAGTTTTCTAAAGAATTAGTATAAAAGTAATTTTAAAAAAAATAGGATTATAGTGCTGCATAGAAAAATTTATAAATACATGACAAAAACAATGAGAGGAATATTTTTTATCAGAGAAGAGAAAAATATATGTATGTATTAATAAAAATATAGTGTATGTTGTTAAACAGACTGAAGGATTATATACAATCTAATAACGTGATCGATAACAGCTGCAGCTGTTTGTAGCTTCTGGTTGCAGTGTCAAAATTTAATATCGGTATCTTTTTTTAAGGTAATTTATCATAATCCATGATCGTCTTAAAAAAATATGGAAATTCGTTCTTTGTTCTTCATTGTGCATTTGTAAAGGATTTCTCGCAACATAGTTACATGTTACTTGTTAACATTTGGTATGTTGGTTCCGTCCGCAACCTGTTTTTCTTTTTTGAAGTGATTCCACAGACTTCGTCAATTAAAGAAAATAATCTTTAATCGACAATCTTTTTTTTAAAATTAATTTTGTTTGACCTTTTCTAGCAAGTATAATATAATAGCCTGTTAGTTTGAAATTAAAAATATTATGGTTTAAATTTGTAATATTGTAGATTGAACTACAATTCAGTCAAGATATGAGGTAAAATAATGTCGTTATCCTTAAACATTTAGATCATGAAACTAATATAGTTGACATATTGCAACTTTTCTTCAAGAGATGCATGTGTCTGTTAACACTATTGAAACCTCACATTTAAGTCCTAATTTAAAACGTAGCCAACACAACATATAATAGGTTATACAATACGTTATTGACTATAAGTATAGGTGGTGAGATTTTAAAATATTCGGTCGCGTTTGACGGAGGTGCGAATCTAATTTTTTTTAAAAATAAATCTGTTGTTCATGCTTTATTCATTTATCACCATCATTATTTACTAATTTCATATATCGTTGCTGATGTATAAATGTAGACCAAAGCAATGGCAGGTTTAATATAAAAATAAATATTACTGTATAATTAATTGTGTTTCGTGTAATTGTCGTATTCGTTTAAATAAATATAAATTATAATCAAACATGTTCCTAATAATTAAATTTACTACATTTTCCAAGGGATAACTAGGTATAAAGTGACTTGGGATCAAAGTGTACGTGTTTAATATTTGCGATAAAAAATGTATACAATGTACTATCTAGGATTTAATTTAACAAATAATGCGACATCTAACAAGTTTCTCAAATATGTAATGTAGATGTACTTGAAAATACATAGCATATATAAAGGATACAAAAAGCAAAGTATAGTCAAATAAATAATGCTTGTATGGTCACCCTGCCGCAAATTAAAATATAATTACACAACATTTGAAATTAATCCTTACCATATATGGACAAAGCGCTTGTTATCAAACGCTAGAATTAGATAAACCACCTGTGATCAAAGACCCTCTGCTGAGAAAACAACTGTGGTCAAACCCCCTATGGTCAAAGCCACTATGGTAAAAGCCCCGTTATGGTCAAAGACCCGCTGTGGACAAAGCCACGTTGTGGACAAAGCCCCTATGGTCAAATCCCCTCTGGGGTCAAACCACCTATGGTTAAACCCCCTATGGTCAAAGCACCAGTGGTCAAAGGTCCGCGCATCGTTTAACCATATTGACAAGTGAAGGTGATCGCACCAAGGGAATTAATACATTTCATAGCGGTGTTAGTTTCTAATCGTTTTAAATATTAACAAGAACTACTGAAAACTTAGCATAATTTGTCATTTGAAACAAACTAGATTAGGTAAAAAGCTCATCTGTCTTATTGATAAAGTAGCCTTAAGGCTTTTATCCAGGTATATATATATAACTACTCATTGACGTGTACGATTTCAAATCGCTGTTAAAATTATTTTAATATGAGCTTTAAGTTGTTTATCCCATATCACATAACAAACGAGTGTCTCATGAAAATATATAATATATAATATTTATAATCTCTAGGATCATAGAGTTCGCCGCTGATATCCTTTTTAAAAGAGTTATGAAGTTTAACATATTCGTCACAGAAAATAAAATAATATATAAATAATTAGTCATTAAGTAGCCTGCATAGCTATCCATTACACAGCTACTTAATGTGCATGGAGTTATGGTACTACGTTTAACAAGCGATGTCCCAGAGTGACCAATAGCTTCCCCGGGACACACTAGGATTTAGATGGGCTAATATAATTGTTCACACATTAGAATAATGAGCGCCCGCCGGCGCCCTGGCAGTTGGCGACAGCGAGCGCCCCGGACGCGTCTCTCACACGTTGGCGGTCGCTGATGTGTGTTCTACCTGACTATTACAGAGGTTGATTAACGCATACTCAAGGCTTTCATACATTACGCTTTGGTGCGTCTATGCGGCAGTGTGGACCAACCCGCGCCCCAACAACCTTTATGTGGTTTTTCTGGGTTTTTTATGCATTACCAAACATTTCATTCGTTTGTCATTGCTAATACTCCTGTGGAGGTTTCTGCGAATTTTTTTTCCGATTTGGTGGCGCCCCGGCAGGGTTCGATTTAGCTCCCCAGGCTTTCCAGTGAGTACTATGGTACCTTTGTTCGTTTAATAATTGCGGAAAGCTAGGAATACAATGGGCTAAATAATCGCTCACTATACCGAGTGAGGCGCCTTATTACCTAGGCCCACCAACCTACATATCTAACTCCCTGCCTACTTACCTACCTATCTACTAACCTGCCTGCACTGCTGCCTACTTTTCTACCTGCCGTTATTCCTGCCAAACTGCTTTCCTTCCACCCCGCCTGTCCGCCAAACCTCACATCCTACTTACACACACACACACATATGTTCGTATGTATATATGTATGTGCTAACGTGCTCTAGGACTATGTATTTTTACATTTCTGTTTGTTACAATATATATATATATATATATATATATATATATATATATATATATATATATATATATATATATATATATATATATATATACATATATATATATATATAATAACATTTTAAACATGGCACTCAATGTTTCAGTTGTTGATGTTACTTCTAAAACTGCATGCTTGTACTTGTATCTGCATAAAAAGAATCAGAAAAGTTTTGAAGGTTAAGAAAGTGTTTAAAAGTTTCAACAATTCAATTGAAACTAACCTATAAAGTTTAAAATTTTCAACAATTTAATTGAAACTAACCTATAAAATTTAAAATTTTAAACAATTCAATTAAAACTAACCTATACAGTTTAAAATTTTCAACAATTTAATTGAAACTAACCTATTTCTGCAGCAGGAAAAAACCAAACTCGTGTGAATTTAAGGCCTGCCGATGTAACGTTGAGATGGGCAGATGCATGGGCCGGTTTAAGTTCAACAAAGTATATGCCCACTATTGCCACAGAAAGTGCCGCTTTGAGAAGTAGACTGCAGGTAAATTGCAGGTGAACTGCAGGTAGAATTCAGGTTGGCATAGAGGCGTGCCCCTACTACACCAAATATCGTTTACATCAAGATTAAACTTATTATTTATCTTCAATGGAAGACATTTTTTTTACTTTTTATGCTGGTAGTAGATTAGGATACTTCTAAAAGCAAAAGATATCAATTTTTTTTTAAATGTGATTTATTATTGGAAAATGCAAAATTTAATTACTTGTATTTATATTATAAACGAATAAACATTTTTAGTAGTTGAAAATACACGTATAATGAATATAATTTAAGGTCTTATTTTATATAATTAATTTAATAAACACCTATTTTACAAATTTAGAAAATTAAACTAAAGATACAAAAATAAAGATGAATATAAAAAGAAAATATCATGTACCAATTTTGTTTTACACTTAGACTAATAATAAAAATAATAAGACTTTAATAGCTAGAAACGAATTAAACACCCATACTCACTGAGTGACACTGTTTGGTGTCATATACAGGTGTGCAAACGACACGAGCCTGGGGTAACACCTTTTGTAAGGGTAAAACATGACCAGCAATGAAGGTGACACACCATGAGGTTGTCAGTGGAGGTGACATAATTTGAGGTATCACAGCACATGACACATTATGAGGTCATAACACGAGATGACCCACTATAAGGTCATGACATGTGGTGACAAAACCAAAGGTGAGACACAATAATGCCATTACATATGGTGACATAAATTGAGGTAATCACAGAAGGTGACAAAACATAAGTTCAGTATTTGAGGTGACACACCGTAGGGTCATTACAGATTGTGACATATATTTAGGTAATTACAGACGTTGAGACAACATAAAACTTATACAGAAAGTGACACTACATGAGATTATTACTAAAATACACGAGTTCGAAACAAAAGGGGACATAATATTAGGTTATCTCTCAGACACACCATAAGATCATTACAGATGGTGACATAAATTTAGATAATTATATTTATACAGCAGGTGACAATACATGTGATTATTACTGAAGGATATACAACTTTAGTTTGAAAACTATTAGGTCATCATTTGAGGTGCCACACCATAAGATGATTACATGTGGTGTTATAATTTGAGGTGAAACAGTATGAGTTGATAACTTTAGGTAATACAAAATGAGGTGACTAGTGGAATTAACAAAGGTGTGGTCATCACGGCCTGGTGTATATACATGAGGTGAAACACCATAAGGTCGCCACTATTGGTGACTCAACACGAGATTTCCACTGACGGTGACACATCAAGAAGTCTCCACTGTAGTGTAAACATATTGCGCTGTATTTTAAGTTAGTCGTCAACTTTGTTTTCATAATTCTCAGGCCTCCTTCAAGAAATATCTATCCTTTAAATTACACAGTGAAATTTAGGAAAAGGAAAAATGTGTTTTTATGTTTAGGGTGTTAGAAAATGTTTAAATTAAAATAAAATATCCGCTTGGAAAGTATACCCTAAACATGGTACCCATTGTTTTTAAACTTTAAAACCATTAAATCGCTTTTTTAATGAAGAAAAAATAGTGTATAAAGCCTGTATAATAAGATTAATTTTAACTAGCTTCAACAAGATGTTTAGTATTTTGTTTTCAGGAGATCAAACATATTAGGTTTGTAGAGTTTGTGAGAGGTTTGTAGAGTTTGTGAGGTGTTTGTAGAGTTTTTGAGAGTTTTGTAGAGTTTGTGAAATAACAGTAGAGTTTGTGATATGTTTGTAGAATGTGTGATGATAGGTCAGTACGGTTTGTGACAGGTTTCTTTAATTAGTAACAGACCAGTTGTAATTAATTGACGACAAAGGAAGTATTGTAAACGTGCTGAACAGTCAAAACAAATTCTGACCGTTTTCCCATTTTTAAACTTCTAAACCTTTTCGTATACAGAATATAAAGGATGTATTGTAATCATAAAAATCTAAATCTAGAATTTCATAAATTTTGACTTTTTACAACCTTCCTGATCCGTCTGTCCGTGTGAAACGATAACTTGATTACCACTTCGGTTAGGTCAGCTAAATTTCATATAAATATATCAAATTTGCAGTTTTCTTTTCATTTGTATGTGATTTTCGGGACCATAACTGGTACTTACTTTACTACTGGTTTCCCGAAAGCCAATAACTAGAGTACCGTTTAAGTTAGGTGGACGAAATTTCACGTATGGGTATTACGTTGTATCCGCAAGTTTCAGTTTAAAAAGATTTTCAATTACTAAAAAATTTTACTTTATGTATATTACAAAACATTTGTTCCTCTAACCGCAACTTATTTGAAATTTACATTAACACATCCCTTCTTGTATTTTTCCTTACAATGATGACCGACGTTTACATAAGAGTGTACTCAGCCACACGCTAGCACAGCAATATATTTAACAAGTTCTAAATTGCTATTCTATTTCAGCTTAAAAAGATGTCCGATCTAAAGTTACAGATGCCCCACACGAAAAGGCAGATAAGAACTGAATATACTAGACCAGACAGGGAAGTCGCTAAGGCCCCTCAAAATAAAAGGCTGATAAGAACAGAAATCACTCGTCCAGGCAGAGAAGTTGCTGATGCTCTCAAAATAAAAGGCAGATTAGAAATCAATTTACTCGGTGGGCAGTGAAGTTATAAATGCACGCCAAGTTAAAATCCGATAAGGACAGAATTTGTTCGAACAGGCAGATAAGTCATTGATCCCTCTTAATTAATAGGCAAATAAGAACTGAATTTACTCGGCAAAGACAGAGAAGTCAGTGATCCCTCTTAATTAATCGGCATATAAGAACTGAATTTACTCGGCAAAGACAGAGAAGTCAGTGATGCACTCAAGAAAAAGGCAGATACGTAAAGATTTTATTCGGTCAGGAAGAGAAGTTTCTGATACTCTTCAATATAAAAGGCAGATAAGAACTGAATTTATTAGACCAGGCAGAGAATTCACTGATGCTCTTCAAGATAAAAGGCAGATTAGAACAAAATTTACTCGGTGGGCAGGGAAGTTATAAATGCACGCCAAGTTTATACCCGATAAGAACAGAATTTATTCGTCCAGACAGAGAAGTCACATATGCCAGTCATGATGAAGGCATATTAGAACTAAATTTACTAAACCAACAAGAGAAGTCACTGATGGCCCTCAAGGCAGAAAAGAACAGAATTTACTCGGCCAGGCAGAGAAGTCACAGATTCCCTTCAAGATAAAAGCAGATAATAACAGAAATTACTCATTGGGCAGGGAAGTCAATGATTCCCTTTAATATACAAGGCAGATAAGAACTTAATTTACTCGGACAAGCAGAGAAGTCACTTATGCCCTCAAGATAAAAGGCAGACAAGAACAGAATTTACTCGGTTGGTAGCGAAGTCACTGATGCCCTCAAAATAAAAGGCAGATAAGAACAGAATTTACTCGGCCAGGCAGATAAGTCATTGATCCCTCTAAAATAATAGGCATATAAGAACTGAATTTACTCGGCAAAGAGAGAGATGTCACTGATGCCCTCAAGAAAAAGGCAGATAAGTACACATTTTATATGGTCAGGAAGAGAAGTTTCTGATACTCTTCGATATAAAAGGCAGATAAGAACTGAATTTACTAAACCAGGCAGAGAATTCACTGATGCTCTTCAAGATAAAAGTTAGATAAGAACAAAATTTACTCCGTGGCAGGGCAGTCTTGATGCCCCTTAAAATGAAAGGCAGATACAGACAGAATTTAGTAGGCCAGGCGGTTAAGTCACTGATGCCCCTCAAGATAAAAGGCATTTTAGAAAACGATTTACTCGGCCAGGCAGTTAAGTTACTGATGCCCCTCAAAATAAAAGGCAGATTAGAACAGAACTTACTAGACCAGGCAGAGGAGTTGCTGATGCCCTCAAAACAAAAGTCAGATAAGAACAGAATTTAAACTGTCAGGCAGAGAAGTCACTTATGCCCCACAAGATAAAAGGCAGATAAGAACGAAATTTACTCAGCAAGCCAGAGCAGTCACTGATGCCCCTCAAGGTAAAAGGCAGATAAGAACAGAATTTACTCTGTCAGGCAGTGAAGTCACTGATGACCTTCAAGATAAAAGGCAGATTAGAAATCAATTTACTCGGGGGGCAGGGAAGATATAAATGCACGCAAATGTTAAAACCCGATAAAAACAGAATTTATTCGACCAGGCAAAGAAGTCACAGATGCCCGTCCTGACGAAAGCATATTAGAGCTCAATTTACTAAACCAACAAGAGAAGTCACTGATGCCCCTCAAGATTAAAGACAGAAAAGAACAAAATTTACTTGGCCAGGCAGAGAACTCACTGATTCCCTTTAAGATAAAAGGCAGATAATAACAGAAATTACTTATTGGGCAGGGAAGTCAATGATGCCCCTTAATATACAAGGCAGATAAGAACTTCATTTACTCGGCCAAGCAGAGAAGTCGCTGATGCCCCTCAAGATAAAAGCAGGATAAGCACATAATTTACTCGGACAAGCAGAGCAGTCACTTATGCCCTCAAGATAAAAGGCAGATAAGAACTGAATATACTAGACCATGGTAGAGAAGGCACTTATGCTCCGCAAGATAAAAGGCAGATTAGAACATAATTTACTTTGTTGGTAGCGAAGTCACTGATGCCCTCAAAATAAAAGGCAGATAATAACAGAAATTACTTATTGGGCAGGGAAGTCAATGATCCCCCTTAATATACAAGGCAGATAAGAACTTAATTTACTCGGCCAAGCAGAGAAGTCGCTGATGCCCCTCAAGATAAAAGCAGGATAAGCACATAATTTACTCGGACAAGCAGAGCAGTCACTTATGCCCTCAAGATAAAAGGCAGATAAGAACTGAATATACTAGACCATGGTAGAGAAGTCACTGATGCTCCGCAAGATAAAAGGCAGATTAGAACATAATTTACTTTGTTGATAGCGAAGTCACTGATGCCCTCAAAATAAAAGGCAGATAAGAACTGAATTAACTCGGCAAAGAGAGAGATGCCCTCAAGATAAAAGGCAGATAAGAACTGAATTTACTAGACCAGGCAGAGAAGTCACTAATGCCCCTCAAGATAAAAGGCAGATAAGAACAAAATTTACTCCGTGGCAGGGCAGTCATTGATGCCCCTTAAAATGAAAGGCAGATAACAACAGAATTTACTAGGCCAGGCAGTTAAGTCACTGATGCCCCTCAAGATAAAAGGCTTATTAGAAAACTATTTACTCGGCCAGGCAGTTAAGTTACTGATGCCCCTCAAAATAAAAGGCAGATTAGAACAGAACTTACTAGACCAGGCAGAGAGGTCACTGAAGTCCTCAAGGTAAAAGTCGGATAAGAACAGAATTTACTCGTCAAGGCAGAGAAGTCACTTATGCCCCACAAGATAAAAGGCAGATAAGAACGAAATTTACTCAGCAAGCCAGAGCCGTCACTGATGCCCCTCATGGTAAAAGGCAGATAAGAACAGAATTTACTCTGTCAGGCAGTGAAGTCACTGATGACCTTCAAGATAAAAGGCAGATAAGAGCAGAATATACTAGGCCAAGCAGAGAATTCGCTGATGCCTCTCAAAATAAAAGCAGGATAAACACAGAATTTACTCGGACAAGCAGAGAAGTCAATTATGCCCTCAAGATAAAAGGCAGATAAGAACTGAATTCACTAGACCAGACAGAGAAGTCACTAATGCCCCTCAAGATAAAAGGCAGATAAGAACGAAATTTACTCCTTGGCAGGGCAGTCATTGATGCCCCTTAAAATGAAAGGCAGATAAAAACAGAATTTACTCAGCCAGGCAGAGAAGTCACTGATGCCCCTCAAGATAAAAGGCAGATAAGAACTGAATTTACTCAGCCAGGCAGAGAAGTCACTGATGCCCCTCAAGATAAAAGGCAGATAAGAACTGAATTTACTCGGCAAAGACAGAGAAGTCACTGATGCCCCTCAAGATAAAAGGCAGATTAGAAATCAATTCACTCGGTGGGCAGGGAAGTTATAAATGCACACCAAGTTAAAATCCGATAAGAACAGAATTTACTAGGCCAGGAAGAGAAGTCACTGATGCTCCTCAAGATAAAAGGCAGATAAGAACTGAATTTTCTTGGCAAGGCAGAGAAGTCACTGAAGTCCTCAAGGTAAAAGTTGGATAAGTACAGGATTTACTCGTCAAGGTAGAGAAGTCACAGATGCCCCACACTAAAAGGCAGATAAGAACTGAATATACTAGACCAGGCAGAGAAATCACTGATGCCCCTCAAGATAAAAGGCAAATAAGAACAGAATTTACTCGACAAAGACAGAGAAGTCACTGATTGCTCGTTTTATTGCGCTTTGTTAATACCTGCTTTGATGGCATATCAACACATGTTACCATGCTCATGTCAGACGTTGAAGCCTATACCATTTGAGTTGGTAGTTCTTAACTAATGGCAGGCATGGTCTTTAGCTGTGTCAATTTTTCACGAACGACGACGTAACTGGCTTGTGGTGCATGGTTGTGTGCACTACACTACTCAGTCTGTGGGAACCATTTGAGAAAATCGTATAAGCTGTTGCTAATGTAGCAAAAATCATCACTACAAATTGATTTCAGTTTAATAAAATTTTCGTGACTAGACTGCACTGTATTTACTTTGTTACATTTTGTTTTATGCCATGCATCAACTTACCCCACCTACCCCCGACTCACCTTCAAAATATAGTATATTTTGTGTTTATACAACATGTAGGCATACTTGTATTTTGTTTATTAATATCAAATGTAGTGTTTCTTTTTAACAAAAAAAAAAACTTACCAATTTCGGCACACTTGTATCACAATCACAACAGAATTAATGAATCCAACGAATATAGTATACACTGTTTTTTCACTTTCACGCAATTTGCAATGGGCGAAACTAAAATATAATTCAAAGTTTGTCGGTATTTAACATGTAGTCCAGTAAAGGCACGCGATCGTTCTACTTCATCCGGTTTCTTTGA
The DNA here is from genome assembly GCF_028476545.2 of Physella acuta. Lineage (NCBI taxonomy): Eukaryota > Metazoa > Mollusca > Gastropoda > Physidae > Physella > Physella acuta. Next base: position 387,659 of record NW_026731925.1, on the reverse strand, counting down.
TTTCTTGGCAAAATGTGGTGGTGACACCACTTTTCTGGCTATCCTTTGTACACTCCCGTCCTCTCCAGACGCATGGACCCCATTGTTCACCTTATAAGGATCGCATCTAGCATTGTCTCTTGGCGTTCCACCATGTTGCATGTGGGCGATGAAGCGACGGCTTTTTACTTGGTTCTTTGATGATTGTCTCACCTCGTTGACATAGAAGGAGCAATAAAAGACAGTAGTGAGCGCATTTCGCAAAATTTTGGTGTTGATCCTTTGTGTTTAAGACACTCCCGTAATCTTCAGTCGCTTGGAGCCGATGGTTCACCTAATAAGGATAGCAACCTGCATCGTCTCCTCTCTTGAATGCTTCACCTTATTTCATGCCTATTTCGATGGTTGTCAAGATAGTAGCTATACAGTAACATATATTTTACGATATCAGTATTTTTATGGTTGTCGGCCTTATGGCTGTCGGCCTTATGTCCTGTCGGCCTTATTTCCTGTCGGCCTATTGGCTGTCGGCCTTTTTAGTCCATGTCGGCCTTTTGTCCGTGTCGGCCTTTTGTCTTGTCGGCCTTTTGGATGTCGGCATTTTGTCCTAGACCCTATTAATGTTATATATATATATATATATATATATATATATATATATATATATATATATATATATATATATATATATATATATATATACATATATATATATATACATATATATTTATATAAAGGATTACACTTACCTGCAGCAGACAACACAAACAGAAGGAAGGAAATACAGAACAGCTTTATGATGACTACTGTAAATATAACACAAATTTGAAATGTCAATAACATTAATTTGTATTAGTCATTTTTACTTTCTCGTATATTCGAAGTATAGAGAAAGTCTTGTAATCGTGCAAAAAAAATCGAGATTTTTGCAAATCTCGACGTTTTACACCTCACTGTTACAAAAAAACATAATTTTGCAATCTTGTCCGTATGTTTGTGTGTATGTGTGTGTCTGTGTGTCTGTGTGTCTGTAAACACGATAACTTGAGTACCATTACAGCCAGGTTGATGAAATTTCATATATAAGTATTTTATCAAAATCGTAGATCTGTATCAACTTTTGAGCGATTTCCAATAATCGGGAATGGTTATTTTTTTACTTTGAATTTTTCAAAAGCCTATAATTTTAGTACTATTTCAGATGGATAAAAGAAATTTCCCAAGTAAGTAAACAATTTAATTCTCTAACTTCTGTCAAATTTTGAGTAATTTCCGATGACCGGAAGTACTAATTTACACTATTTCTATTTTTCTCAAAATACTAATGTAAATTTATAAAGTACTAATAATATTCCGCACTATTATGCATATTTTATTTGGCGTTCACTGGTGTGCAATTCTTTTTCTACGAGATCTTATTCTATTTTTAAAAGCTTAAGTATTTAAAATGGATTAAAATTCATGTCTATATCCCGAGTTCTCATCCCCTGTTGTTTTTTTATATAAGAATTTTCGAGAAAGTTTAGGGAAGATCACTCCCGGTTTATTTAAATTCACAATGATTTCAATGTTCATTCTGACAAATGGAAAAGATAGCCTACATTAATTAATAATTTTTTACAATTAACCTTACGTTTGATGTTTAAATTTTGTCGTTGACATTGTAATATTTATTTCCAGTTGAGGACATTTGTTTGAAGTAAATGTGTCAACATAAATTAAATGATTGTTAACTGTTGTTCAGAAGAAAAAAAATATACTTGTATTTATGTTTCCATAATACGCATTGTTTTTGTTTTTACGTAAAAAACACAATGAAAAAAATATTAACATAATTAAACATATAAGGATCTTTCAAAAGCAGATATTTTCTAATTACGTAGATCGAAACTTCTTATTTTTATACAAACTATATTCACGTCAATGAATTTTCAAATATTTCAATTTTCGTTTTTCTAGTTGTAAGTCGTGTCTAAGAGCTAATTAACCTTCATATGTTATATAGAAACTGCTCATACACGGTCAACAACAGCTAAAAAAGACCTACCTTTAAGGTTTCTTCATTTAGTCTGTAGGAAAAACACATGATCAAACGTTTCTGTTGATTGTACAACAAAATCATGTGCCTTATAAAGGAAATAGCGGAATAACATTTGCATACGTATACATGTTAATTATCAGCCGCGCACTAAGCATATTTTATTACTTATAGATTTTTGGATCATTTATTGTTTACTGCTTGAAGAAAGAAGCTTGCAGGAAGGGGGATACTACACTACTACACTAGTACGTACAGCCCACATTCCCCTCCGCCATTTCACGTTCGATAACTCTGTCACCAGAGACAATTTATGTCTACAAAATCAAGATTTAGGTGTCTTGCTGAATATTAACATCGATAAATTTGAATAACAGACTTGCTTTCTCCGGGCTTCTTTGCCTATGTATACTGAATCTAAATATTTGCATATTATACAATACACGCACTATGTCACGTATATTTACATCCAAAGCTAACTTGTATTAAGCTTTGACCAGTGATGACATAAACATATGTGCTTATATTGACTTAGATTTGATATCGTTTTTATGTCTGAGTATGTTTGTAAGTTTATAAACGTAACTCCACATTATCGGTTCACTGAGAATGTTGATAATTTCACTGCAGTTCGGTTTTACTGTAATCATTGTAAACACGCTATAACAGAACCGATTAAGTGTATTAATTAATCGAGCAATCATGTAGAGCAGGGCGGGAGACGTTTTACAAGTGCACGCATAAAAATAATATTCAGTTTAAACTTAATTGTATAAAAAACATATATGAATGAGTCACTGGTTAACAAGTTTGACGTTTTTAACAGACTATATTTGAACATCGAAAGTGTTCTCTAATCAAAACATGGCAGCATTGTAGCCCTTTAATCTGGCCACCAATGCAAATCAATGTTCAGAGGTTTAGGCCTATATCTTTTTTTTGGTGTACCGCCTTAGCTAATGGTGGCAGATTTCTATTAATAATGATTATACATGTGAACTCGTTACATTTTGAATTCTTCTGTTTTTGATTGCCTAATTATTTTTATTCTCGAGCATTCAACGAGATTTAATGATGAGGCAAAAGATATGTAACTCTCGCGACTTGTGTTGATTATTATTTACAGGTGACTGTTTTAATGGCTGACATAATTTATTTTACATTTATTTGTGTAATGTGTATTATCATTGTGATATTTAGTAAAAAAAAATTATGATCTCTCAGTGTTTCTACCGATCTAACGATTGTTAGTACTGTATGTATTTGGTATACCATACTTGCTTTAAAAGAACATAACCGTTTTTACTTTCTCGTATATACGAAGTATAGAGAAAGTATTGTAATCGTGCACAAAAATCAATTGAAATTTTAACAATTTTCACCGTATTACACCTCAGTCCTTCATCACATCCGAAGTATAGAGGACTTATTTTAATCGGGCAAAAATTATCAATCCAGATTTATCAAAATTAAGAGGTTGTATGCGTAATCCAGTCTGAAAAACTGGGCTTTGCAATTCTGTCCGTATGTCTGTGTGTGTGTGTGTCTGTCCGTATGTAAACACGATAACTTGAGTACCGATACAGCTAGGTTGATGAAATTTCATATATAAGTATTTTATCAAAATCGTAGATCCGTATCAACTTTTAAGCGATTTCCGATAACAGGAAGTGGTACTTTTTCTACTTTGAATTTTTCAAAAGCCTATAACTTGAGTACTATTTCAGATAGATAAATGAAATTTTTCATGTAAGTATAAGATCCAATTCTCTAACTTCTGTCAAATTTTGAGTAATTTCCGTTGCCCGGAAGTACTAATTTACGCTACTTCCGATTTCTGAAAAAACTAATGTAAATTTTTAAAGTACTAATAATATTGCGCACTATTATGCACTTTTTTATTTGGCGTTCACTTGGTGTGCAATCTTTTTTTCTACGAGATTTTATTCTATTTTTAAAACTTTAAGTATTTAAAATGGATTAAAAATCATGTCTATAGCCCGAGTTCCCATCCCCTGTTATTTTATATAAGAATATTCGAGAAAGTTTAGGGGAGATCACTCCCGGTTTATTTGTAAATGTTGCCTTTCAAACCTTACAGTACATGAGGCAGGTAAAGTTAAGTTAGTTTGTTGCAGTGACCTTAAAATATTGGGTGATAGAGTGATGAGCACTTTGCCCACCTTCTTTTGTATCCTCTAACGTAAATCTATTTTATTTTACTAACAAGCATCGGTAATAAATGTTGAATGTAATAACATATTAATTATGTATCGAATGTATACAAATAAAAAAATATGTTATAACTTTTCGCAAATTAATTTTTTTCATTCTAAGCAAAAATTAAAAATACCACGCCTCCAACACAATTAAGCGTTACGTGTCAACTGGTTATGCGCCATTGAGGCCTTCTTCTTCTTCGTTCTTAATTTTTGAATATGGTGGAGGATTCAGACAACAAGTCCAACTTCGTGGACAAACCGGACTGTGGTTTCCAGTTTGTCAGGTGTCCCATATAATTTTTCCCTGAGTGGGGTGGGCTGGGGCCAGTGTCTGCCTCTTGCCTGGCTTTACAGAGTACATTCCTGAAGTACGTGCTCCGTGTTTTCCGGGGCCTTGCCACAAGGGCACATTTCGCTACACCCAACCTTCAGTTTTTTGTGCATGTGTTGATTTAGTCTGTTGTGGCCTGTTCTAAGTCGAAAGATTATGTATTGTTGTTTTCGTGTTAAATTGTAATAGCCGTCGTCTTTAATGTAGTTAGGGTGTGTGACAGACCACATTTGCGTTTGTTTGTTTTTAATTATTTTTTTTATTTCTTTTGGGTGTAGCGAAATTTCCGGTTGTGTTTTCTTTCCCCCAATTTTTGCCAGCTGGTCTGCGATCTCGTTACCCTGGATCTGGCAGTGGCCCGGGATCCACTGCAGCACAATTCTGCTGCAGGTATTTTTTAGCCTCTCTAGTGCTGTCATAAGTGTTTGAATATAGGACTCCGGATTTTGTAGGGATTGCAGGACTGATTTGGCATCTGTAAGAAATACAATCTGACTATTCGGTGATTCAGGGTGTTCTGACAGGAGGTTTGCTGCGTGTTCTAAAGCTTCTTTTTCTGCCCTAAAATTGTCGGATAGGCTGCCTGTGGCTATTGCCTTTTCCAGGCTTTCTCCGCTTGGCCATTCAATAAGGATGCCAACCCCGCCGTTTTTTTTGTGGCATCTTCAGCTGAGCCATCTGTGAAAACTCTAATCCAGGTATTGCTGGGGTACTGATCCTTAATGTGTTTATTTGTTATTTTCTTAAGTTCTTCTAGATCATAGTCAGATTTTTTTTCCTATGGTGTCTATTGAGTCAATAATGGTTAAGTGACAGTGGGAGATCCAAGGCGGGGAGAGGTTTTGAGTTTTTATTGCTTCAGGAATGATATTTTCGATTTCATATTTCTTTTTCAGATTCTTTGCTTCTTTGATGAAACTTGTTCTTTGTAGTCTGGTTAATGGACTGGGTTTCTGGAGTTTTTGTTTTAGGTTATGGTTTTCCAGTGCCTCTAGCTTTGTGTATTGAGTGAGGATTTTTGATTCTCTTCTTTCTTCTATTGAGCTAAGAGCGGCTATTTCCTCCATAGCTTTTATGGGTGTTGTTTTCATGGCTCCTGTCATTATTCTCAAACCAATGTTCTGAACTTTGTCAATTTTGATAATATTTGTTTTTGCTGCTGAGCCCCAAGCCGAAGCACCATATTCTAACGTAGGTCTCACATAGCTGGTGTAGGTTTTTTTCTCAGGATGTGGTGATTTGCTCCCCAGTCTGTTCCTGCCAGTTTCCTCATTAGATTAAGTCTTTTGATCCCATTACTTTGTGTGTTTTCTATTTGTTTTCTCCAGGTAAGTCGAGTGTCAAAAGTGACTCCTAGGTATTTGGGGTGGTCATTTTTTTCTAGCTCTTGGTTTTCTAGGGTAAGTTTCATTTTTTGATGTTTAGTTGATAAGGTGAAGATTGAATAAGTTTTTTTCTTGGTATTGATGGATAAGCCCCAGTTTTTGGTCCATTTGCCGAGCTTGTCAAGTGTTTCTTGAAGACGAAATTTTGAGGTACCAATATATTCCTCTGTGCTGATTAGTGAAAGGTCGTCTGCAAACATGCTTCTTTTTACTCTCCTTGGGATGTTTTCATTTAAGTCATTTATATAAATGAGGAAGAGAGTAGGAGACAAGACTCCTCCTTGAGGGACTCCATTTTTTATAGTTACTGTGTGACTTCTTTTTCCTTGCATGGAGACTGATGCTTTTCGGTTGCTTAGGTAACCTTTTATCCAGTTTAGCATGTTATGAGATACTTGATGGTTTATTAGCTTTAGAATTAAGCCTTGCTCCCAAACCTTGTCAAAGGCTTTTTCAAAGTCGACCCACACTATTGAGGTTGGTTTTTTTTCTTGAAATCCATCTTCTATTTCCTGAGAAATGAAGGTGATTTGGTCTTCAGTAGATCTGCACTTCCTGAAGCCTGCCTGTTCGTCTGCTAGTAGATTGTTCGATTGAGGCCATTGACTCCGATTTCAGCCTGCTTTTATTTTTGGATTTGCTTCCATAGCCTTTGTCCAACCAAGAACAAACTACAAGGCAGCAGTTGTTTATTTTGGAGTTGTCTCTCCTAGAAGAGTGGCTGTCCCCAGCTAACGAGCCTCATCTGCCCGAGGGTTCGAACTCGAGACTTTTCGGTTTAGCAACCATGAGCTTTAACCATGAGCTATTAAGAATGCAATATTTTGCAACTATTAGACCATGTTTTATGTCACATAACTATGCCACGTTTGAAGCATATACTTTCTAGGGGTGCAGGTATTAAAATAAAAAAGACGGTTCTATTTTAATTAAGTTGTTTTGATAAACATTAATCGATGTTTAACGATGGGAAAAATGTTGGGCAAAAAATATTCTACACTTACTAATGCAGTACTATGATCTATTTTCTTTTTCAGTTTCTTCAAATTTTACAAGCATTCGCGGGTAGGCCTACATTTAAGATATGTCTAAGTTTTTAAAATAACAAAATATCTTTAATTAATGATCTATTAGCTTATACATTTTACATTATTGAACGATCTAGTAACATTTATATTTGGAAAACTTTAAAAACTTTAACATTGATGATTAGCATTGTAATTTTAAAGAAACAAACAGAACCGAGAATATATGCTCTCTTTTAAAGTAATATTAAGTATGAAATTTTTAAAAACGTTTTATTTGAAAATAAAGCATTTGCCTACTTTTAACTAGACATGTCCAATCTTTGGATGATCTCCCTTCTACAGTGTTGTTAGCGCTAGGTAAAGATATAATATTCAAATGCGCACTAATCATGAACAAAACAGTATTTTAACTCTATCTCTCTCTCTCTCTCTCTCTCTCTCTCTCTCTCTCTCTCTCTCTCTCTCTCTCTGTATATATATATATATATATATATATATATATATATATATATATATATATATATATATATATGTATATATATATATATATATATATATATATATATATATATATATATATATATATATATATATATATATATATATATATATATATATATATATATATATATATATATATATATATATATATATATATATATATATATATATATATATATACCGGATACGGTAACTGATGGTGTCAACACCCCTCTCAACCCCCCCCCCCCCCCCCTCCCCATTCACCCTTTCATCATCTTATCATTTTATAATTGGTGTCACCAACTCTCCCCCTAATTTTTGAACAATTGTAACAGGATAAAACATTATTTTAAGATTTTTTTTTGTCCACGGTGTGGACCGCCCCCAACCCTTCTGTCCCCGCCTCGCACCTACTTTGTTTAGGTAACAAGGCCATATTTATAAGTTGATTATAAACTTAAGGACACTACTCTACACAATTCTTCCTCATCACATTTATTTTATTTTGTTTGTTAGTTTGTTTGTGGGTTTTGGTAAATCGTGTAACTCAATTTTGACTAACTTCTAGTGCTGCGATGTCGTTCAAACTTTCCAGATATGTTCCACTTCGATGACAATACAAGTCTATCTATTTTTAATATAGATGTAAAACTAGTCATTATAATAAAACGGTTTCGAAACTAAGGGGAGATAACAAAATTGAATCACTCTATAAGTTACTATATTCAATAATAGAAGAGGAGATAATTAGCAAGATGTGATCTCCCTAACAGTCTGGTGAGCTGTGGTTCACGAGAATGTTTACAATCGTAGAGCCGGTCGATCTAGAGAAGACTATTATGGGCAGACAATAACATTTTCAAATGATTTAAAACTAATGGGAGATAGCAAAATGAAAAAAAAAACATGTTGTCGTCTGTAAAATATGGTAAAGGTCGACTGCTTTCACGGGGCAGATGATTGTCTTTTAGATATTGCGTTCTACTAATGGTGTTTTAAAGCAAATATTTAGAGTCGTGTTCACTACAAAAATTACGAATCACTCAAAAGTATAAAACAAAACAAATATACAAAAGCAAGGTTTTATATGCACTGAAAATAAGAAATTAAACTGGTTTGCTTTCTTTCATAGAAGCTTTGGTTGCTCTTAAAATCTTTTACATATTTTAGCAACCAAAGATTTTATGACAGAAAGCAAAATAGTTTTATTTACAAGCTCGCTGTAAGAACATTTTTAATTATTTTTTTTTTTGTGTCTATATTATAAACAACATTGTAGACGCTATTCGTCGTAAGCACAAAACATAGAAACCCATATATATAAAGGCACAATATACATAATCATAACAACAAATCTATACTTTTAAAAAAGTTTAGAGTTTGAAGTACAAGAAAAAACAACAGAAATAATCTTAATTTTTGATGAATCGTTTATTTTTTTAAATCTTATGCGTTATACTATGACCAATTACATTTTGAAGTTAACGGCAGCATGAATTCACAAGAGATTGCATCTGTATAAAAGATCAAGCGTTTAAATCATGTATTTATAACTAATTAAAAGATACTTGATAAGGCTTAAAGCTAATTCAATTATTTATTTTCTTACATTGATACTTGTTAGAATTTTAGCCTCTTGCGATTCCAACTCTTGGTGAAGTTAAATACTCTTTGTGAATTATAAAAGAATTTGTTGTGGATAGATTTATGTGCTAATAATATATATATATATATATATATATATATATATATATATATATATATATATATATATATATATATACATATATATGTGTGTATGTATATATATATATATATATATATATATATATATATATATATATATATATATATATATATGACGTATAATAACATATAGTAACATAATAATTTACCTTCACCAGATACCTACACTCTGGCAAATCTTACCATTGTTAACGATATAGAAACCGACACTAGTTCTACACATGGTTATCTATCATGTCTATGCTAGTCAAATTTCCCCTCTACATTAAGTAAGCAGTAAATTAACATTTTGAACCCTACAGTCCTTGGGGCAGATGATATCGAGTTCACCTTTATTAGAGTCTTCTGCAAATACAAGGATTATGTGGTCTTTCCTTTTATTGGATTGAGTCAAATACCCATCAGAACTAAGTGGACTCGGAGACATCATATGGACTAAAGCCCGGGATTCAATTTGGAAGATTTTTAGGATAGATGTTGAACGCTCTACCATCTAACAACACCTCCAAATTATAAATTTAACATCATTTTCAACTTCTTTAAAACATGATCAAAACGTACTTTTAAATATTTATTTAAGGATAATATTAATATTAATTAGCTTTAAAAACAAGTTGTTTTTTTTTAAACTTTACCATCAGCCTTCTTTCCCCTTGCAACTCCTACTCTTGGAGATGTTAAGTATTCTGTAAAAAACACAAAAACTCACCATGTATGTAGTCATTTACGTGATTCGAAACTGATTATAGCTTTAAAAATTAGATTTTAATAACATTTTTAAAAATATTACCATCAGCCTTCTTTCCCCTTGCAACTCCTACTCTTGGAGATGTTAAGTATTCTGTAAATAACACAAAAACTCACCATGTATGTAGTCATTTACGTGATTCGAAACTGATTATAGCTTTAAAAAATTAGATTTTAATAACATTTTTAAAAATATTACCATCAGCCTTCTTTCCCCTTGCAACTCCTACTCTTGGAGATGTTAAGTATTCTGTAAATAACACAAAAACTCACCATGTATGTAGTCATTTACGTGATTCGAAACTGATTATAGCTTTAAAAAATTAGATTTTAATAACATTTTTAAAAATATTACCATCAGCCTTCTTTCCCCTTGCAACTCCTACTCTTGGAGATGTTAAGTATTCTGTAAATAACACAAAAACTCACCATGTATGTAGTCATTTACGTGATTCGAAACTGATTATAGCTTTAAAAAATTAGATTTTAATAACATTTTTAAAAATATTACCATCAGCCTTCTTTCCCCTTGCAACTCCTACTCTTGGAGATGTTAAGTATTCTGTAAATAACACAAAAACTCACCATGTATGTAGTCATTTACGTGATTCGAAACTGATTATAGCTTTAAAAAATTAGATTTTAATAACATTTTTAAAAATATTACCATCAGCCTTCTTTCCCCTTGCAACTCCTACTCTTGGAGATGTTAAGTATTCTGTAAATAACACAAAAACTCACCATGTATGTAGTCATTTACGTGATTCGAAACTGATTATAGCTTTAAAAAATTAGATTTTAATAACATTTTTAAAAAATATTACCATCAGCCTTCTTTCCCCTTGCAACTCCTACTCTTGGAGATGTTAAGTATTCTGTAAATAACACAAAAACTCACCATGTATGTAGTCATTTACGTGATTCGAAACTGATTATAGCTTTAAAAAATTATATTTTAATAACATTTTTAAAAATATTACCATCAGCCTTCTTTCCCCTTGCAACTCCTACTCTTGGAGATGTTAAGTATTCTGTAAATAACACAAAAACTCACCATGTATGTAGTCATTTACGTGATTCGAAACTGATTATAGCTTTAAAAAATTAGATTTTAATAACATTTTTAAAAATATTACCATCAGCCTTCTTTCCCCTTGCAACTCCTACTCTTGGAGATGTTAAGTATTCTGTAAATAACACAAAAACTCACCATGTATGTAGTCATTTACGTGATTCGAAACTGATTATAGCTTTAAAAAATTAGATTTTAATAACATTTTTAAAAATATTACCATCAGCCTTCTTTCCCCTTGCAACTCCTACTCTTGGAGATGTTAAGTATTCTGTAAATAACACAAAAACTCACCATGTATGTAGTCATTTACGTGATTCGAAACTGATTATAGCTTTAAAAAATTAGATTTTAATAACATTTTAAAAAATATTACCATCAGCCTTCTTTCCCCTTGCAACTCCTACTCTTGGAGATGTTAAGTATTCTGTAAATAACACAAAAACTCACCATGTATGTAGTCATTTACGTGATTCGAAACTGATTATAGCTTTAAAAAATTAGATTTTAATAACATTTTTAAAAATATTACCATCAGCCTTCTTTCCCCTTGCAACTCCTACTCTTGGAGATGTTAAGTATTCTGTAAATAACACAAAAACTCACCATGTATGTAGTCATTTACGTGATTCGAAACTGATTATAGCTTTAAAAAATTAGATTTTAATAACATTTTTAAAAATATTACCATCAGCCTTCTTTCCCCTTGCAACTCCTACTCTTGGAGATGTTAAGTATTCTGTAAATAACACAAAAACTCACCATGTATGTAGTCATTTACGTGATTCGAAACTGATTATAGCTTTAAAAAATTATATTTTAATAACATTTTTAAAAATATTACCATCAGCCTTCTTTCCCCTTGCAACTCCTACTCTTGGAGATGTTAAGTATTCTGTAAATAACACAAAAACTCACCATGTATGTAGTCATTTACGTGATTCGAAACTGATTATAGCTTTAAAAAATTAGATTTTAATAACATTTTTAAAAATATTACCATCAGCCTTCTTTCCCCTTGCAACTCCTACTCTTGGAGATGTTAAGTATTCTGTAAATAACACAAAAACTCACCATGTATGTAGTCATTTACGTGATTCGAAACTGATTATAGCTTTAAAAAATTATATTTTAATAACATTTTTAAAAATATTACCATCAGCCTTCTTTCCCCTTGCAACTCCTACTCTTGGAGATGTTAAGTATTCTGTAAATAACACAAAAACTCACCATGTATGTAGTCATTTACGTGATTCGAAACTGATTATAGCTTTAAAAAATTAGATTTTAATAACATTTTTAAAAATATTACCATCAGCCTTCTTTCCCCTTGCAACTCCTACTCTTGGAGATGTTAAGTATTCTGTAAATAACACAAAAACTCACCATGTATGTAGTCATTTACGTGATTCGAAACTGATTATAGCTTTAAAAAATTAGATTTTAATAACATTTTTAAAAATATTACCATCAGCCTTCTTTCCCCTTGCAACTCCTACTCTTGGAGATGTTAAGTATTCTGTAAATAACACAAAAACTCACCATGTATGTAGTCATTTACGTGATTCGAAACTGATTATAGCTTTAAAAAATTAGATTTTAATAACATTTTTAAAAATATTACCATCAGCCTTCTTTCCCCTTGCAACTCCTACTCTTGGAGATGTTAAGTATTCTGTAAATAACACAAAAACTCACCATGTATGTAGTCATTTACGTGATTCGAAACTGATTATAGCTTTAAAAAATTAGATTTTAATAACATTTTTAAAAATATTACCATCAGCCTTCTTTCCCCTTGCAACTCCTACTCTTGGAGATGTTAAGTATTCTGTAAATAACACAAAAACTCACCATGTATGTAGTCATTTACGTGATTCGAAACTGATTATAGCTTTAAAAAATTATATTTTAATAACATTTTTAAAAATATTACCATCAGCCTTCTTTCCCCTTGCAACTCCTACTCTTGGAGATGTTAAGTATTCTGTAAATAACACAAAAACTCACCATGTATGTAGTCATTTACGTGATTCGAAACTGATTATAGCTTTAAAAAATTATATTTTAATAACATTTTTAAAAATATTACCATCAGCCTTCTTTCCCCTTGCAACTCCTACTCTTGGAGATGTTAAGTATTCTGTAAATAACACAAAAACTCACCATGTATGTAGTCATTTACGTGATTCGAAACTGATTATAGCTTTAAAAAATTAGATTTTAATAACATTTTTAAAAATATTACCATCAGCCTTCTTTCCCCTTGCAACTCCTACTCTTGGAGATGTTAAGTATTCTGTAAATAACACAAAAACTCACCATGTATGTAGTCATTTACGTGATTCGAAACTGATTATAGCTTTAAAAAATTAGATTTTAATAACATTTTTAAAAATATTACCATCAGCCTTCTTTCCCCTTGCAACTCCTACTCTTGGAGATGTTAAGTATTCTGTAAATAACACAAAAACTCACCATGTATGTAGTCATTTACGTGATTCGAAACTGATTATAGCTTTAAAAAATTAGATTTTAATAACATTTTTAAAAATATTACCATCAGCCTTCTTTCCCCTTGCAACTCCTACTCTTGGAGATGTTAAGTATTCTGTAAATAACACAAAAACTCACCATGTATGTAGTCATTTACGTGATTCGAAACTGATTATAGCTTTAAAAAATTAGATTTTAATAACATTTTTAAAAATATTACCATCAGCCTTCTTTCCCCTTGCAACTCCTACTCTTGGAGATGTTAAGTATTCTGTAAATAACACAAAAACTCGCCATGTATGTAGTCATTTACGTGATTCGAAACTGATTATAGCTTTAAAAAATTATATTTTTAACATTTTTAAAAATATTACCATCAGCCTTCTTTCCCCTTGCAACTCCTACTCTTGGAGATGTTAAGTATTCTGTAAATAACAAAAACTCACCATGTATGTAGTCATTTACGTGATTCGAAACTGATTATAGCTTTAAAAATTAGATTTTAATAACATTTTTAAAAATATTACCATCAGCCTTCTTTCCCCTTGCAACTCCTACTCTTGGAGATGTTAAGTATTCTGTAAAAAACACAAACACTCACCATGTATGTAGTCATTTACGTGATTCGAAACTGATTATAGCTTTAAAAAATTAGATTTTAATAACATTTTTAAAAATATTACCATCAGCCTTCTTTCCCCTTGCAACTCCTACTCTTGGAGATGTTAAGTATTCTGTAAATAACACAAAAACTCACCATGTATGTAGTCATTTACGTGATTCGAAACTGATTATAGCTTTAAAAATTAGATTTTAATAACATTTTTAAAAATATTACCATCAGCCTTCTTTCCCCTTGCAACTCCTACTCTTGGAGATGTTAAGTATTCTGTAAATAACACAAAAACTCACCATGTATGTAGTCATTTACGTGATTCGAAACTGATTATAGCTTTAAAAAATTAGATTTTAATAACATTTTTAAAAATATTACCATCAGCCTTCTTTCCCCTTGCAACTCCTACTCTTGGAGATGTTAAGTATTCTGTAAATAACACAAAAACTCACCATGTATGTAGTCATTTACGTGATTCGAAACTGATTATAGCTTTAAAAAATTATATTTTAATAACATTTTTAAAAATATTACCATCAGCCTTCTTTCCCCTTGCAACTCCTACTCTTGGAGATGTTAAGTATTCTGTAAATAACACAAAAACTCACCATGTATGTAGTCATTTACGTGATTCGAAACTGATTATAGCTTTAAAAAATTAGATTTTAATAACATTTTTAAAAATATTACCATCAGCCTTCTTTCCCCTTGCAACTCCTACTCTTGGAGATGTTAAGTATTCTGTAAATAACACAAAAACTCACCATGTATGTAGTCATTTACGTGATTCGAAACTGATTATAGCTTTAAAAAATTAGATTTTAATAACATTTTTAAAAATATTACCATCAGCCTTCTTTCCCCTTGCAACTCCTACTCTTGGAGATGTTAAGTATTCTGTAAATAACACAAAAACTCACCATGTATGTAGTCATTTACGTGATTCGAAACTGATTATAGCTTTAAAAAATTAGATTTTAATAACATTTTTAAAAATATTACCATCAGCCTTCTTTCCCCTTGCAACTCCTACTCTTGGAGATGTTAAGTATTCTGTAAATAACACAAAAACTCACCATGTATGTAGTCATTTACGTGATTCGAAACTGATTATAGCTTTAAAAAATTAGATTTTAATAACATTTTTAAAAAATATTACCATCAGCCTTCTTTCCCCTTGCAACTCCTACTCTTGGAGATGTTAAGTATTCTGTAAATAACACAAAAACTCACCATGTATGTAGTCATTTACGTGATTCGAAACTGATTATAGCTTTAAAAAATTATATTTTAATAACATTTTTAAAAATATTACCATCAGCCTTCTTTCCCCTTGCAACTCCTACTCTTGGAGATGTTAAGTATTCTGTAAATAACACAAAAACTCACCATGTATGTAGTCATTTACGTGATTCGAAACTGATTATAGCTTTAAAAAATTAGATTTTAATAACATTTTTAAAAATATTACCATCAGCCTTCTTTCCCCTTGCAACTCCTACTCTTGGAGATGTTAAGTATTCTGTAAATAACACAAAAACTCACCATGTATGTAGTCATTTACGTGATTCGAAACTGATTATAGCTTTAAAAAATTAGATTTTAATAACATTTTTAAAAATATTACCATCAGCCTTCTTTCCCCTTGCAACTCCTACTCTTGGAGATGTTAAGTATTCTGTAAATAACACAAAAACTCACCATGTATGTAGTCATTTACGTGATTCGAAACTGATTATAGCTTTAAAAAATTAGATTTTAATAACATTTTAAAAAATATTACCATCAGCCTTCTTTCCCCTTGCAACTCCTACTCTTGGAGATGTTAAGTATTCTGTAAATAACACAAAAACTCACCATGTATGTAGTCATTTACGTGATTCGAAACTGATTATAGCTTTAAAAAATTAGATTTTAATAACATTTTTAAAAATATTACCATCAGCCTTCTTTCCCCTTGCAACTCCTACTCTTGGAGATGTTAAGTATTCTGTAAATAACACAAAAACTCACCATGTATGTAGTCATTTACGTGATTCGAAACTGATTATAGCTTTAAAAAATTAGATTTTAATAACATTTTTAAAAATATTACCATCAGCCTTCTTTCCCCTTGCAACTCCTACTCTTGGAGATGTTAAGTATTCTGTAAATAACACAAAAACTCACCATGTATGTAGTCATTTACGTGATTCGAAACTGATTATAGCTTTAAAAAATTATATTTTAATAACATTTTTAAAAATATTACCATCAGCCTTCTTTCCCCTTGCAACTCCTACTCTTGGAGATGTTAAGTATTCTGTAAATAACACAAAAACTCACCATGTATGTAGTGATTTACGTGATTCGAAACTGATTATAGCTTTAAAAAATTAGATTTTAATAACATTTTTAAAAATATTACCATCAGCCTTCTTTCCCCTTGCAACTCCTACTCTTGGAGATGTTAAGTATTCTGTAAATAACACAAAAACTCACCATGTATGTAGTCATTTACGTGATTCGAAACTGATTATAGCTTTAAAAAATTAGATTTTAATAACATTTTTAAAAATATTACCATCAGCCTTCTTTCCCCTTGCAACTCCTACTCTTGGAGATGTTAAGTATTCTGTAAATAACACAAAAACTCACCATGTATGTAGTCATTTACGTGATTCGAAACTGATTATAGCTTTAAAAAATTAGATTTTAATAACATTTTTAAAAATATTACCATCAGCCTTCTTTCCCCTTGCAACTCCTACTCTTGGAGATGTTAAGTATTCTGTAAATAACACAAAAACTCACCATGTATGTAGTCATTTACGTGATTCGAAACTGATTATAGCTTTAAAAAATTAGATTTTAATAACATTTTTAAAAATATTACCATCAGCCTTCTTTCCCCTTGCAACTCCTACTCTTGGAGATGTTAAGTATTCTGTAAATAACACAAAAACTCACCATGTATGTAGTCATTTACGTGATTCGAAACTGATTATAGCTTTAAAAAATTATATTTTAATAACATTTTTAAAAATATTACCATCAGCCTTCTTTCCCCTTGCAACTCCTACTCTTGGAGATGTTAAGTATTCTGTAAATAACACAAAAACTCACCATGTATGTAGTCATTTACGTGATTCGAAACTGATTATAGCTTTAAAAAATTATATTTTAATAACATTTTTAAAAATATTACCATCAGCCTTCTTTCCCCTTGCAACTCCTACTCTTGGAGATGTTAAGTATTCTGTAAATAACACAAAAACTCACCATGTATGTAGTCATTTACGTGATTCGAAACTGATTATAGCTTTAAAAAATTATATTTTAATAACATTTTTAAAAATATTACCATCAGCCTTCTTTCCCCTTGCAACTCCTACTCTTGGAGATGTTAAGTATTCTGTAAATAACACAAAAACTCACCATGTATGTAGTCATTTACGTGATTCGAAACTGATTATAGCTTTAAAAAATTAGATTTTAATAACATTTTTAAAAATATTACCATCAGCCTTCTTTCCCCTTGCAACTCCTACTCTTGGAGATGTTAAGTATTCTGTAAATAACACAAAAACTCACCATGTATGTAGTCATTTACGTGATTCGAAACTGATTATAGCTTTAAAAAATTAGATTTTAATAACATTTTTAAAAATATTACCATCAGCCTTCTTTCCCCTTGCAACTCCTACTCTTGGAGATGTTAAGTATTCTGTAAATAACACAAAAACTCACCATGTATGTAGTCATTTACGTGATTCGAAACTGATTATAGCTTTAAAAAATTAGATTTTAATAACATTTTTAAAAATATTACCATCAGCCTTCTTTCCCCTTGCAACTCCTACTCTTGGAGATGTTAAGTATTCTGTAAATAACACAAAAACTCACCATGTATGTAGTCATTTACGTGATTCGAAACTGATTATAGCTTTAAAAAATTAGATTTTAATAACATTTTTAAAAATATTACCATCAGCCTTCTTTCCCCTTGCAACTCCTACTCTTGGAGATGTTAAGTATTCTGTAAATAACACAAAAACTCACCATGTATGTAGTCATTTACGTGATTCGAAACTGATTATAGCTTTAAAAAATTAGATTTTAATAACATTTTTAAAAATATTACCATCAGCCTTCTTTCCCCTTGCAACTCCTACTCTTGGAGATGTTAAGTATTCTGTAAATAACACAAAAACTCGCCATGTATGTAGTCATTTACGTGATTCGAAACTGATTATAGCTTTAAAAAATTATATTTTTAACATTTTTAAAAATATTACCATCAGCCTTCTTTCCCCTTGCAACTCCTACTCTTGGAGATGTTAAGTATTCTGTAAATAACAAAAACTCACCATGTATGTAGTCATTTACGTGATTCGAAACTGATTATAGCTTTAAAAATTAGATTTTAATAACATTTTTAAAAATATTACCATCAGCCTTCTTTCCCCTTGCAACTCCTACTCTTGGAGATGTTAAGTATTCTGTAAAAAACACAAACACTCACCATGTATGTAGTCATTTACGTGATTCGAAACTGATTATAGCTTTAAAAAATTAGATTTTAATAACATTTTTAAAAATATTACCATCAGCCTTCTTTCCCCTTGCAACTCCTACTCTTGGAGATGTTAAGTATTCTGTAAATAACACAAAAACTCACCATGTATGTAGTCATTTACGTGATTCGAAACTGATTATAGCTTTAAAAATTAGATTTTAATAACATTTTTAAAAATATTACCATCAGCCTTCTTTCCCCTTGCAACTCCTACTCTTGGAGATGTTAAGTATTCTGTAAATAACACAAAAACTCACCATGTATGTAGTCATTTACGTGATTCGAAACTGATTATAGCTTTAAAAAATTAGATTTTAATAACATTTTTAAAAATATTACCATCAGCCTTCTTTCCCCTTGCAACTCCTACTCTTGGAGATGTTAAGTATTCTGTAAATAACACAAAAACTCACCATGTATGTAGTCATTTACGTGATTCGAAACTGATTATAGCTTTAAAAAATTATATTTTAATAACATTTTTAAAAATATTACCATCAGCCTTCTTTCCCCTTGCAACTCCTACTCTTGGAGATGTTAAGTATTCTGTAAATAACACAAAAACTCACCATGTATGTAGTCATTTACGTGATTCGAAACTGATTATAGCTTTAAAAAATTAGATTTTAATAACATTTTTAAAAAATATTACCATCAGCCTTCTTTCCCCTTGCAACTCCTACTCTTGGAGATGTTAAGTATTCTGTAAATAACACAAAAACTCACCATGTATGTAGTCATTTACGTGATTCGAAACTGATTATAGCTTTAAAAAATTATATTTTAATAACATTTTTAAAAATATTACCATCAGCCTTCTTTCCCCTTGCAACTCCTACTCTTGGAGATGTTAAGTATTCTGTAAATAACACAAAAACTCACCATGTATGTAGTCATTTACGTGATTCGAAACTGATTATAGCTTTAAAAATTAGATTTTAATAACATTTTTAAAAATATTACCATCAGCCTTCTTTCCCCTTGCAACTCCTACTCTTGGAGATGTTAAGTATTCTGTAAATAACACAAAAACTCACCATGTATGTAGTCATTTACGTGATTCGAAACTGATAATTAGCTTTAAAAAATTAGATTTTAATAACATTTTAAAAAATATTACCATCAGCCTTCTTTCCCCTTGCAACTCCTACTCTTGGAGATGTTAAGTATTCTGTAAAAAACACAAACACTCACCATGTATGTAGTCATTTACGTGATTCGAAACTGATAATTAGCTTTAAAAAATTAGATTTTAATAACATTTTAAAAAATATTACCATCAGCCTTCTTTCCCCTTGCAACTCCTACTCTTGGAGATGTTAAGTATTCTGTAAATAAGTAAAAACTCAACATGTGCTAAGAAATCAAAGTGTTTCAACTCTAATATAACTGATATTTGATTTTTTTAAAATTATTTTTAAGTCTATTAATTACCGCCATCCGCTGAGCGTTTCGATTGGTCCAAAATGTCATCCTCTAAATATTTACAGATAAAAAAAAATGCGTACAGTACTTTAGTAACTTGTAATTTAACATTTTATAGCATGTATAGACTATGTGAAAAATAGGATATCTATTAACTTAATTGTAGTAGTCTATTACATTATAAAAATGTTTAACTCATAAAACCAATAGTCTATTTTTTTTCCTAATAATTTGAAACGATGACATAAAGGCCTATATTATTTTTCCATTATAGAGAAAAGTTAAATATAAGCGAAATAATTAATAGAAGACTGAGATAAATATTGAGTATGTATATAATAAGACATTTACGATCTAAATATTTAAAAATATATATTTCTGATATAACATGTTAACAAAAATCTTAATTGAAAAAAGTAGGTATTTTTTATAAACGTCTGGTGAATGACGTTTTACATTACGTTGAGTCGGAGAAACATTGTTTTGCAATTTTGTACGTATGTCTCTGTGTGTGAATGTAAGTATATGTGTATGCATGTCCGTGAAAATGATTACTGGAGTATATTTACAGCTAGGTTGATCAAATTTCATAAGTTAAATATTATATTTGTATTTCTGTACCAACGTTTCAGCAATTTCCGGTAAAGGTAAGTTCAAATAACAGTAAAAGATAAAAGTATCTGCCTTCTGTCACATTTTGAGTAATTTACGTTGACCGCAACTAGTAATTTACGCTATTTCAGATTTCTCAAAAAACAAATAGGAATTTATAAAGTACTAATATTCCGCACTATTATACACATATTGTTTGCCGTTAACTTCGTGCTCAATTCTTTTTTCTACGAGATTCTACTCTATTTTAAAAAGTTTAAGTAATTAAAATGGGATAAAAATCCAGTCTATATCCCTAGTTGCAATCCCCCGTATTGTTATATAAGAATATTTGAAAAAGTTTAGGGGAGATCACTCATCCTTTATCTAAACATAAAATAAACCAGTTTAAAATATTGTAGTATTTAAGAATAATATGTAAGCTTTTGTTCTCAATTATACTTTAATTATAATTTAAAACCTATTTTGTATTTGAAATTTTAAAAATCATATTGGTAATATGACCAAAGGCGTTGATTGCAAATCATAATTTTTATTCGGTCATTGTTGTCATAGGTATGCTAACTAAAACAGTAATAATACATAATTGATACTTATCCCTATAAAAAAGAAATAATTAAGAAGAACATAATATTTAAAAACACATTTTGAAAAGGATATTCTTAATTTCAATAAACATTTTATAGAGCTTTATTAAAAAAATTCCCTATTTAAAAAATTAAGAATGTTAAAATTAAAATTTCGTATTACAAACAACATAAACGTATTAAATATTTTACCTGCGTTAACCGCATCTGCAAATTTAAACGAATTTAAACTTTATTATATATATATATATATATATATATATATATATATATATATATATATATATATATATATATATATATATATATATATATATATCTGAAAATGTTATTTATATATTCTAAATTTATAAATTAAAAAAAATCCAATTTCAAACATTAAATTACACTAGACTGTAGTATTACTTGTTAGAATTTTGCTTTAGTAAAACTCACATGAAGCAACTACAATGAGAAGAAATGCAAATGTCTTGAATAGTCCCATTTCAGCTACTGTCAAATGGAATCATATTTTACATAGATTACAATACAAATTGTGTATATTACTAGAACGTTTTAACTTTATTAATTCCCTGAGTCTTACCAAAATATATTTTCTCGATAATAAGCAGCAGAGATACTGGAAGAGCCAAGAGCTGACTTAGCTGTCGGACATTGCTAAAGTAAGATCTTATAAAGGGAAAATTTACCCACGCATTCGCGTTTTCTATGCTAATTAATTCTTGTATGAAAATATGATGTTGTTTGCTAAGCTAGTTTATGTCGATCGTCTGCAAATATTAAACTGTCAAATATATCTTAGTTTTACCACTAGAGGGAAAATATTATGCTAAAATATGGAAGGATCAATAAAATCAGTATACATATAGCATCGTGGGTTTACGACAAATGCCCGAAGGCGTTTTGCCCGAAAGGACGTTGGCCCGAGCTAACATAAAAGAAAACAATTTTACATTATTGATTTCGGCATCAAGACAAATTTGCGCAATCTAAAAAGAAAATGCCAGACGCTGTTTAATCAACCGTGACCATGCATATCTACTATACACAATACTTAAACAATTTTTTCTTGCCTATCTATAGCTTTTTATTCCATCAAGAAACATATCTACGTTTACCAATGTAAGGCAGAATTTCGATTTGTATATTTGATCTGCATACTAATCTTAATGTATATATAATGCTTGTGTTATTTGGAAAACATTACGCATCTCAAAAGCTTTAATTTATTTGAATAAGAAGCGATGTGTAGATTTATGAATTATAAATAAGTATAGGTTCATCAGCTTTTGTCAATTGTATTGTTGAGTGTTATAATAAACATAAAATGGATTTAAACAACGAATCGTTATTTCAATATTTGTTTACTTCTGCTGCTTTGTTTGCTATAAAACCGTGTACGCATTAAAATGCAACTAATTTTATACACCTTACTAAATAAAATAAATGGCTTTATTGACATCAATCTGTAGTACAGGTAACACTTTTATAAAATGCTAATAAATATTTGCATTAATAATTACAAATCACAATTTGATGTGAATGTATTACAGATACAAACACAGACAATATAAATAAGCAGTTACTGAATTAAATAGATGCAACAAGAACGATTATAAAATGTACGTATTTTGGTTATCAAACTTAAAACTATCAAAGAAATTCTAACATTTCAATTTGATTTTTTAGCAAAATAAGTTGTAGAAATACACATGCGATAAGCTTCATGGTTGAACTACATGTTTAAGGTGAGTTTAAAAATTGAACGTGCAAAACAAAATCGACTCCATACGGTCACTTAGACAGTGTGAAATTATGTCATAAAAATTAGTATTTATATTTGACCTAAACAAAGTAGCCTAATAAAATATCACATAGCGCAATGTACGGTTTAAATCAACCTGTCAGTTATGTAATTTTACATTTATGCTTTTATAGGCTGCTTAAGTAAGCGGTTGATTGGTTCAATAAGCAAATCATCACAATGTTTATATTCTGATTTGTATCTACCTTTATATAATTCTGAATACTAATTTTTGTTTATATAATGCAAGAATCGACTTATTTAACAGCTTGCAGTTTTTCACCCCATTGCTAACGCCATGATATATTTGAGAGGAAATACTTACGTTTCGCCATATGTGAATATATCAACATACAATTATGTGAGTGCGTGGGTACAATTTTCTTATATAAGTTCTAGCATCGAACATTATCGGACAGCTGAGATTGACTGCCCTTAGCTCTTTCATTTGTTTCTTTCCGTTATTGTCGAGAAACAGTTTTTGGTAACTACTATTTTCTTTGTTAATCTAAAATGGCTATCGTATATTAATGATTTGTAAACCATTTTCTTAAGCCAGATATTTTCACTACGATCAAGTTCTTCTTCTTCTTCGTTCTTAATTATTAGTGTTGAAGGGAATCGAGATTTATCTGCCAGTGGGTTTGAACTCGAGACTTTGTTCGAATTTATCAACCATGAGCTTATTGCCGACTCGACCACGCCTCCAACACAATTAAGCGTTACGTGTCAACTGGTTATGCGCCATTGAGGCCATTGACTCCGATTTCAGCCTGCTTTTCTTTTAACACGTTTTTCTTAACTCAGCTTCGCGTTTGTGTGTTTGTGGATTTGTTTGTTGTTAAAATTGACATCGAAAATTAGCCCACTTCTGATTGCTCTAAAGATCTGAAATTTGGCATGCATGCTACTTTCGCCTAACAATTTCAGATGCAATCATAAAAACTAGCAATTAGAGACCGTAATTAGCTTAATTTAATTACGCCCCAAGGACCATAAAATTGAGGACATGATTTCTAAAGATACCGACAAGACTGGAGGCCTATTGACACAGTTACTTCGGCCCCAATCGATGTGAGCGCGCTGGCCGTGATCGTATAGTGGTTAGTACTTCGTGTTGTGGCCGCGACAACCCAGGTTCGAATCCTGGTCGCTCAAGATTTTTAGTCCGTGTATTTATAAACACTTAGTCAAGTCATACTTAATCAAGTCATTAGATAAAGTAGAAAATAAACTATATAAAAAACTTTTTTAAAAACCACGTTTTTCATTTGTGGCAACGGACTAAAAAGGAGAAAATAAAATACTTAAAAAAAACTTTAAAAAAAAAAAACACGTTTTTCTTGTGGACTAAAAAGTAGAAAATAATTTTTTCTTTTGTGCTTCCTCGAGCTGTGCAGGTTCTTGTGATGACTGACAAAAAACGTGGGTCGGGCAGATAGGTCGGGAAATTTGATGGTGAACGTACCCACGTTTTTTGTCAGTCATCACAAGAACCTGCACAGCTCGAGGAAGCACAAAAGAAAAAATTATTTTCTACTTTTTAGTCCACAAGAAAAACGTGTTTTTTTTTAAAGTTTTTTTTAAGTATTTTATTTGGATTTGCTTCCATAGCCTTTGTCCAACCAAGAACAAACTACAAGGCAGCAGTTGTTTAATTTTGGAGTTGTCTCTCCTAGAAGAGTGGCTGTCCCCAGCTAACGAGCCTCATCTGCCCGAGGGTTCGAACTCGAGACTTTTCGGTTTAGCAACCATGAGCTGTACTGACTCGACCACGCCGACCAGATAAAGTGATTTTAACCATGTGTATTTAACCAATTATTTTTTTTTCGACTAAGCTGTTTAGAATTGCAATATAAAATATGACTTTATTCAACAGTTAAAAACTGTCAACTGTTTTTCATTTTTCCTTCTTATTCTTGCTTCTGGTAAGTCTGTGTTAAACAACAAGTAAAAAATGTTTGCCATTGCGCTTTAATTATACTTCTTAATGTTAGAGATTTCCATGTCAAAACTAAAACAATAGATGTTTAAAGCATATAAACATATTTATTTCAATAGATGTTTAAATTTTTAAAATGTTATATATATATATATATATATATATATATATATATATATATATATATATATATATATATATATATATATATATATATATATATATATATATATATGCTTTATGTGTAGAATATTTTCTTTTTCTATCAAATTGTCTTTTATTTTACAGTTGTGGTGACGGCAGGTAAAGCGATTTTAACATTTTATCTGATCGTTATGGGATTTTGTTTTTACATAAATAGAATATTTATATTATAAACATCAACACTACCTAATGCACTTTATTGAATATTTATTAAAACATTTTCTATTTAACATTTACTTTCTAATACATGAGAAATTAATTAAAAAACACTATATACAAAAAATATACAATATTAAAAAATATACAATATATAACACTTAATTTAAAAGAAATATCTACCATTTTTTAAAAATAAAACAAAAAACTGTATTTAGTTTTTATAAAACAAAACGTTTGTTATAATTCCGTCTGTAGCACACTTAGATTTTATTTAAATTTTTTTGGATACAAAAGCCAGGCAGTTTTCGCAAATCAATAATCTCTCTGCTTAATACTGTTTTGTTACAAAGTTTAGCAAAGTTGATATTAGTAACGCATTTGTTGAATTGTGTTAAGTGATTGTATACTTTTTTTGTTCAAATATCCTAAGGTCTATTCCAAACATTTTATAATATCCTGAGGTGTTTGGCTATTTACATTCTTTGATATCAACTAAACCTGCTTGATTTTGTTACGGTGTTTGAATTTAAATTCTCTTAATTAAAATGAACAGAAGACAGCGACAGTTGGGACCAAGCAAAACGGTTTGCAGATGGAGGTAAATAGTATATCATGATACAATTAAAAATAAAACAATAATAAATGCAATAAGATTTTATATTGGTGATAACAAATCTATCAAAAATGTGTACATGTGATAATCAAAAACAAAGCGAATTTTTTACAGAATACCTAACATCACCAAGGGTGGGAATTGCCAGGGGAAAGAAATCTGATGGTAATTTTGTTTTGAAATTATAGTTTTAGATTATCTTTAATTTATTCTGTGCTCTATTTAGAGATTGCAAGTAGATATTGTATAACATTATGTATTTTTCTATTTACAGAATACCTAACATTACCAAGGGTAGGAATTGCCAGAGGAAAGAAATCTGATGGTAAACTAAAAATAAAATTTAAAAATCATATCACTTTTAATTTATTATTTGTTCTCTTGAGAGATTGCAAATAAACGTTAAATTATATTATGTATTTGTCCGTTTACAGAATACCTAACATCACCAAGAGTAGGAATTGCCAGAGGAAAGAAATCTGACGGTAAACTAAAAATAAAATTTATAAATCAAATAACTTTTAATTTATTATTTGCTCTCTGAAGAGATTGCGAATAGACGTTAAATTATATTATGTATTTGTCTGTTTACAGAATACCTAACATCACCAAGAGTAGGAATTGCCAGAGGAAAGAAATCTGATGGTACATTTTTAAAAATATAGTTTAAAATCATTTTTAATATTTTATGAGATCTAATCAGAAATTGCGAGTCCATATTGTATAATATTATGTATTTTTCTATTTACAGAATACCTAACATCCCCAAGGGTAGGAATTGCCAGAGGAAAGAAATCTGATGGTAAACTAAATTAAAACGTCATGAATTAAATAATATTTTACGCATTCTGTGCTCTATTTAGAGATTGCAAGTAGATATTTTATAATATTATGTATTTTTCTATTTACAGAATACCTAACATCACCAAGGGTAGGAATTGCCAGAGGAAAGAAATATGATGGTAAATTCACAATAGTTTAATTTATTCTGTTCTTTAATTAGAGATTGCAAGTACAACTATATATAAAAGAGGGCACCAGTCGTTTGAGCACATAGCACACACACACATACACACACTATTTTAAAACGCTACATGTCAGTCTCGTAACAAACACACATTTTAAAGAACGTAATGAGGTTTGGAGTGCCATCTTTATGTACAAGACAACATTTATAGAATTACAGAAAGACTAGATTTATAGTAATGTTTACCACGCGTTTGCGGTATTTTGAAGATAACTTGTATATATGCGGATGACAAAAGGGTAAAAAAAAAGAAAGTTCCTAATCATATTTTCATACCCAGACTTTAAATGAATACAGGGTGCAAGTTTTGCAAGTATATATTTGTGATGGATGTATAGTTAGTTGGCATAAGTTTATTTTCCTATGTTAATAACATTGATTGTCGCGCCTAGAACTTTAAATAAAGAATGTAAACATTTAAAGTTATATTTATATATTATTTATGTATACATGTGTAATTAGTTTTATATATATATATATATATTTATATATATTTATATATATATATATATATATATTTATATATATATATATATATATATATATATATATGTATGTATATATATATATATATATATATATATATATATATATATATATATATATATATATATATATATATATATATATATATATATATATATACATAACTGTTTATTTTTTATATATTTTTTACAAATATATACATTAATGTATATATATATATATATATATATATATATATATATATATATATATATATATATATATATATATATATATATAATGCTGATAATATATTTTATACACAGAACATCACCAAGAGTTGGAGTCGCTAGAGGCTAGAAGGCTAGAAAATAGCCCAGAAAAAACTGTGTGAACTTCTTCAAAAGCGCGATTGGAGTATTGTTTTAGCTTCAATGAAAAAAATGTCATCTATTTAACAGATACTGTAGTCTTTGTTTTATCTATGGTGTTGTATTTAAGATAAAGCTGAAAATGTCCATACATATTAAAAATATGTTGAAATCGGAAGTAATAAAAGTTCCAATACGTCATTTTTGTGACTTTTAATTCTTGTCAGATTGTAGAAGCACAAAAGTTTGCTGTAGCAGTTTAGCATGTTATGCCTCTTGATAGAAATCCTACCTGTCAAACAATAGTCAAAGATAGCAATATAGAAATAAGTCTATAATAATGAAAAAGTTTAGTCTGGAAATATGTTACGTAAATATATTTTATAATAATATAATTCCCTTAAAAATATGTCTACATTTAAAATATCATACTTTCTCATAACAATGTAAATGTTTCAAAACAGCATCGATACTAAGGTAAATCACGATCTTTATAACTACGCTGACATATAAACATGAATTTCTACAAACATGTCGTCTTACTTAGATCTAATTGAATATAGGCGAACGTTTGATAGTCTGTACTTGTCAAAGCATACAAAAGGCTTGTTTACAATGTATATCTTGTTACCACGCAGCGTGCATTGATGTTAAACAAATATTTTTCTTTTCGGATGAATGGCTAATACGTCAAGAGGAAACACGTCTATTATTCAGACTTAACGCTGGAAAATACCTAAATCTGGATTAGTTAAAATAAATTAACTTCCAAGACAGAGTTATTGGACGTATGTGGGTGGAGAATGCTGGCGGTGCTTACGTGTAGGGAGTTGCCTAAAATACACATAATCATTATTATGGTTAAAATACACATAATCATTTAGTACAAGCATGTTTCATCAAGCAAAATAACATGATTTTGGCATATATTAGTAATAAAATATACTTAGTTCGCGGCTAATAATTAACATGTATACATATGTAACAGCTTTTTTGCTATTTTCTTTATAAGGTCCATTGTGTTGTTGCACAATCAATAGCAACGTTTTCTTTTATTATTTTCCTACAGAAAAACTCAAATTCTATAGATATGTTCCCTACAGCTGTTGCTGAGTACTTAAAAGTTTCATTACCTTATAGATACAAAATGCAACCACATTTACTAAAAACTGAACTATCAAAATACGTTTCTTTAACTATTTTATTATTTTATATAAACAAAT
Source organism: Physella acuta (assembly GCF_028476545.2). Lineage (NCBI taxonomy): Eukaryota > Metazoa > Mollusca > Gastropoda > Physidae > Physella > Physella acuta. Next base: position 358,526 of record NW_026731925.1, on the reverse strand, counting down.
CAATTTTTATCTATAACACTGAAGTTTACTGAAGGATTTATACCGTGTTTAAATAGTCAGATCGTGGATTTATTGTTCATTCAGTTTACACAGCAAAAAAAAAATCATAGTAAGAAACATATAAAAGGTATACGTTTTATTTTTCATATTAACTGTTAGTAATCATTTCATTTGTGTTGGCATATTCAATAAACAAATATACTTAAATGGAAATAAATAGTTCATTAATAAATATCTTATTACAAACGACATATTTTAAAGATTAAAAATAATTTTATTTTGTACAACAAACTTTAATGGTGACCATCTTTTCAATTTTTCAGCATTAGGCCGCTATGTAGGCCCTATATGAAAATATCAAATTACAATAATTGTCATTAACATAAGCTGTTCTGCGTGCTCTGCATATTTATATACTTACCGATGTTGCAGTTTTACGTGAATAAGTCCAAGGAGCAGTCGATCAATTATATATCTCTCATTCTGTCTTTCTCTCTCTCTCTCTCTCTCTCTCTCTCTCTCTCTCTCTTCTCTCTCTCTCTCTCTCTCTCTATATATATATATGTATATATATATAAGCAATATATGTGTGTGTCTGTTTGTCTCTTATGCATTACTACACATTTAATCCTTAAAAAACTTATAACTTTGGGAAGTTGTCGAGAATACACCTGGGGGGTCAAATTTGCAGGGGTGGCGCCCCGGCAGGGCGGGATTCGATTCTCCTCTATATACGGTATATAAAAATAAAAGTCGATTGCGGTTTTATACAGTCCATCCGATTGCCATGAAGATACGAGGAGTTGATTAGAACACTTCAGGTGAGGTTTCTGCCAAAAAATCTTTTTTTTATTTTCGCGATCGTGGAGCCCGGGAAGGTGCGATTTTTTCTATATACTGTTTATTAAAATATACAAGTCGGATGCAGTTCGACACCTTTCATCCGACTGCTATGAAACTTTGGGTAATTGATGAGAATACTCTCGGTAATTGATGAGAATACTCTCGAGAAAGTTTCTGGGGAAAAAATATTATGGGAGCCTCAGAGAGTGTTCGATTTTTGTGACTAAACGGTTCAGCGCCCAATTTCCAGAGCTGCTATTTTAGCACTTGGTATCCATTAATCAGGAGTCCTTCATAGCGAGTAAAACTTCAATACGCGCAGCCGCTGGCGCCCTGGCTATTGTGTGACCCGAAGCGCCCTGGACTGCCTGAGAGCACTATGGCGCCTACGTTCGTTTTAAAAGAAGGGTATACTCTAAAGACAAGATGGGCAACAATAATTGTTGACTATATCAAACTGTACTTAGTAGGCAAAAGTTTTGAAAAAAACGATATTTTTTAACCGTTAACCTTTTTTTTATGAAAGCCATTAAATTCTCTCGAGACACAACAGAGGCGTAGCGACCCTTCCCGGCGCCCGGGGACATACTTTCAATTTGGCGCCCCCTTGGAAGCAAATTTTCGATTTGCACCCCCCCCCCCCTCGAACTTTTCATTTGTGAATTGTAAGCCAGTTGAAAGTTTTGGCTGTTTCAGATTTGACGGAAATAACAATTAACTAATAACGAAGAAATACAGCTTTCTATGATGCCTAATGCAATATGATGTAGCGAAAGTGTACTATTATAAAAATGTAATTTTTTATGTTTTCCTATTTAAATTCTTACTGTTTGAATTAATAAATTGACACGGAATCCAAAAAGCAAAGCTACTCATTATGACCAGAAATAAAAATTTTGGTGACTTTTTTCTTGCGCATATTCCCTTAAATGTCTTAGTTAATATCAAATTGAGTCTTTGATTTAATAAAATAAGTATAGTTCCAATTGCTAAACAGACCTAACAAATAGATAGGGCTGTCGAAGTAGATTGTAAATGTACCTCGGGTGACAAGACACATCATCTAAGGACAACTGATCTCTTAATAATTATCTGTGAAAAAAATATCTTTCGGCAAAAAAGTTAAAAGAATTTAGGCTGATTGTAGTTGACTCGCTTCCCCCAAAAAAAATCTGCCACCCCCCCCCCCCCCCTCCAACTGCGAACAAATGGATTTTGTATTAAAATCTTATACTCCCCCCCATCCCCCCACCAGATAATTTAGTCCTATCCCCCGAAAATATCAAGTGCCCCCCCCCCCCCGGAGAAAAATATCTGGAAGAAACACTGCAGAAGATAGCATCCGTTTTAGTGGAGAATACAATTTTTATCCTAAAGTCAATAGTTCTATTTCGGTTAGGGGTCATCCATTAATGACGTCCACTAAAATTTCAGATTGTAACCCCCCCCCCCTCCCCCCCGACACCATTCATACGCGTCCACTTTCAACGGACCCCCCAAATAATTTCAAGGATTTTCCCCATTATCGACCCAAAAACCCATGCAAAATATTCAACCCTTTGTGGAGGGGGGCGGGGAGGGGGGGGGGGGGGAGAATGGGGGGGGTGGATGCTAACATAGTATAATTCTCTGTACGTGATACACAGTATTATTTTCTGTACTCATTGAATGTATTTTAATAATTAATATTAACGATTATAACATCAATAAGTAGCAAGTCCACCTCGGGTTCATGGCTTCTATTTTGTTTACTTAATCGCTCGCTTTCCAAAGAAGTGATTTTTTTTTGGGTTCGACCAAAAATGACGTCACACTATGAAGGGGCTGGAGGGGGACACCCTTTGCAATAATGTTAGAAACCAAAATAAAGCCGTTCCTTCACGTAGTTATTTTTCTGAAAAACTTCAAATGAAAACCAATCGAGGCCCATGCTCAGTAAATATTTTAGAAACAACATAGCTTTTTTTTTTTAAATTACAGTTGTGAGAGTTATGGTTGGCTGAGGTGTGACGTCATTTTAGGTGTTGGGTCCTGGTTTTTAGTGGATTAGTGAAATTCGGCTGTTAGGTGAGGTAAAAATCGTCAAATATCTTGACGTTACTTATTGTATAGATGACCCCGGTGTAAGTGTAATTTCAGAGCTATATTTACACGCTGCGATAGTGTTGTTTCAATTTCACGTTTTACATGCAAGATAGAAATTTTGTGTTTGTTTTGTTTGTTTTAAATCGTTAGCAAGTCGATGTTAAATTCAACCTGTAGACGTCAACAAGGACCCGAGCCCCCCCTCCACAACAGTCCATATGCGTCCACAAAAGTCGATTTTTTTCGGACTCCCCCCCTCCCCCCCGTGTGGATGTAATAAATGGATAACCCATTAACCTTAGTGACACCTTTTTCTAAGAACGCTAGACATAGCCGTTTTTTTTTAACCACATCTACATGAACTCCACTCACACACGCACTCCCCGTAAGTTCGAGACTATTCTAACCTATTCTAATCTGACCTCAACTGACCCGTAACAGGTACCCATTAGAACCGTGCGAACTCAGGAACCTTACTGACTGAAATCCGGTCTGATAACTAACACCGCGTCACACTGAGAATTTTTTGTGATCGTTTCTTATTCTGGATGGACTTGACCTAGCGGTAGAGAGTTCAAGTGCTAATTCGAATGTTTCGAGTTTGAATCAATGTTCAAATAAAAACGTTCACTCAGCTCTGATGTGCACCTAACTCTCATAAGTGTATGCTCTTTACACTGTTCTGATTGGCAGAAGTGGTTACACGTCTGATGTGCATGGAAGGCGAGGCGATTTGGTGCCGTGTGGAATGGTAGATTCGGATCCCGTTGGGTTCTGACTGTTCTGATTTTACTTGGACTATATTCTGTACCTTTGTCTATCCTTGGCGTTGAAATATCACTTTCTGTTTATATTGCTATTTCAGTTACAACGTCTGCTTCCACCCCCTGTACATGTTTACGGTTTAACTTGATCAATTTCGCGAACGAATAAGAATGTATTTATAATATATTGCGATAATCGAACACACTTGTTTCTAAAAGTGAATTATTAAATATCAGATGACTCATTGACCTAATAGATTAGTTTAGGAAGTCTTTGTTGCTTTTTATCGATGCAGATTCCAAAAAAATAATTGAGTTACGTTTGTTGAAACTTCAGCTTCATTTCTATGAAGGGCGTGGACATTTTTAAAAAATAATAATTCATTGAAATTTTTGGGCGAAATGTTAAAAGCGATTTAGTGCTTAGCCCTAGAAAACTTGGACGCACTTTAAACTCTTATAATGATTTTTTTTAAATTAAAAAAGTTGAATCATTTCAACAGAGCTTGGGTCATGAAAGTAAACAGGCCAAAAGAAGATTTAATAATTGTGACCATTATAAAATAGTGGCTCAATAATTTAAGTTAATTAAAAAGCGAAATACACTTTGGAACCATACGGTTCTTGGGGTTCTAGATCTTCTGTTTTAGTGATATATGAAGTGTTGTCAGCACTATGTCATTCAGCCGTTTAACTCAGTAAGCTCTAGACAAACTTAATCACGAGGTACATACTTGAGCACCAGATGTGAACCAGAGACTTATGGGTTGGCAGTCGAACACACAGATATTGTGCAATGTTAATAAATAAACAAATAAACAAATAATATACATCTTTTAAGCGGTTTATTTCATCTTCTGAATTTTCTTGCAAGTGTAGTGTCGTCCCGGGAACTATAGCGTTACGACTGACCAAAGCATCCTTCTTAGCTGACTGAACACTTGATAATTCATCTAAGCCCCGCTTGTTGTCATCTATAGCACTGCCGCCAGGATAAGCTGAAACTGAAGTACATTGACACGAAAATGAGTACTTAACGTAATAAGGCGATGCATGCTTGTGGTAGCGTGATAAGTGTATTCAATGTTAGCTGTGGAAAGAGGTATGGATACAGCCTTATGCTGCCCTAGAGTCAAACATGAATAAGTCAATTTAAGCTGATAATAATAAGTAAAATAGTGTTCTTCAACAAGTAGGGGGATTAGAGTCTACTTCTTCATGGAATAGTTTTTTTATATGAAATTTGAGAATAGATCGTATATGCTGTTAGCACTGTATTAAGTGTTCTAATAGAATCAAAGAAATCGCTTAATTTAACATGTACGTAGGCCTGAGATAATCTCCCCATGAAGTAGAGTACAGTGAACTGTGATAGAACGATATGTGAGCTACTCCAACGTGGACTCATTCACGAAACAGGATACAATCATAACGTAATTTTATAATCTTCTGCCACTGCAGGATAAATGTTATAGCTAGGTAAAATCAAATGTATTCAACTGCCATGGGAAACTCAGAGCAGGAATAGTTATAAAAGTAATAACAAAATCGCAATAGCTAGCACAGCTACAGTAGAGAAAACTAAATAACCAGGTCTAATGATCTCGTTTGTCTCTGGCAAGGAACTACGGCCGGCAAATAAAATTAACAAACAGGCCTGATAACTACTTGATGAATTAGTGCACGCAAGTGTACGCCCTGTAGTAAAATTATAAGTTATTAATAAATAAAGATGTAAGAGTAAGTAATGAATTTATTAAACTTAAAATTTATTTCATTTTAAGAATATATATATATATATATATATATATAAATGTTTTTAATATATATATATATATATATATATATATATATATATATATATATATATAAATGTTTTTAATATATATATATATATATATATATATATATATATATACATAAATGTTTTTAATATATATATATATATATATATATATATATATATATATATATATATATATATATATATATATATATATATATATATATATATATATATAAGATTCCACTTACCTGCAGCAGACAACACAAACAGAAGGAAGAAAATACAGAACAGCTTCATGGTGACTACTGTAAATATAAGACACATTTTAAATGACAATAACTTTCATTTTTATTGGCCATTTTTAAATACACAATAATTTCAATATTCATTCTGACAAATGGAAAAGATAATCAACATTAATTAGCGATTTTGTACACGTTTGATATTTAAGTTTTGTCGTTGGCATTGTAATATTTTATTTCCAGTAAAGGGCATTTGTTTGAAGTAATTGTGCCAATATAAATTAAACGGTTCTTAACTGTTCACTTTTTTTTTAACTTGTATTTATCGTTCTATAATACGCGTTTTTTGTTCTTACAGAAACAAAACAATAAAAAAAAAGCAGAAAGATCAGTAAATATTTAACCCTATAATCACAAAAAATAACAGCAATTTTTATTAATTATATAAAAACTTCTTGTATCTTATACACATTATATAAAAATGTCAGTAATTGTATTTCAAATATTTTAATTTTTGTTTTTCTAGTTTTATGTCGTGTCTAAGAGCTAATTAACCTTCACATGTTACAAAGGAACTGGTTATACACGGTCAACAACAGCTAGAAAAGACCTACCTTAAGAGTTTCTTGAGTTTTTCGGTAAGGAAATAAAACGACCAAATGTTACTGTTGGTTCTACGGAACAATCGTGGACCTTATAAAGGAAATAGCGGGATAACATTTACATACGTATACATGTTAATTATCAGCCGCGCACTAAGCATATTTTATTACTTGCAGATTCGTGGAGCATTTATTGTTTACTGCTTTACAAAGCAAGCTAGTAGGAAGGGGATTATGCGTAGGTTAACCGCGATTAATACGCTAGTATGTACAGCCCACATTCCCCCACCGTCATTACAAGCCCAATAACTATGTCGTCTAAGACAATTTATTTCTAAAAATCCAGATTTAGGTGTCTTCCTGAATACCAACATCGGTAAATGTGAATAATAGAGTTGCTTTCTCCGGACTTCTTAACCTATGTATACGGAATCTAAATATTTGCATATTATACAATACACGCAATGTGTCACGAAGATTTACATCCAAAGCTAACTTGTTTTACGCTTTGACCAGTGCTGACATAAACACATTTACTTTATGCACTTAGATTTGAGAGCATTATGATTGTTTTTATGTTTGTTTTTAAAAGACTAAATATATTTGGTAATATATATATATATATATATATATATATATATATATATATATATATATATATATATATATATATATATGTGTATATGTATATATATATATACATATATATATATATATATATATATATATATATATATATATATATATATATATGTGTGTGTATATATATATATATATATATATATATATATAAATATATAGTTTACTAGCATATATATAAGGTTTGGATAAAAATTGTAGATTTAATATTGACTCAACTGCAATTCCAACATCTTGCGTTCGACAGATTTCTCTAATTTTAGTATTTGAAAATTGTATAAATAGGTTACTCCAACAGCCCGAAGTCGGTCAATGCGCACAATTATTGACCATTCTGTGCATTGGCCGTAAGATGTGTTTATGTGTGAGGTGCTATGCCCAACAAGGTGTTACTGATTGTAGCATAACTATGTATAGCTAGCCCCTGGACTCCTAACATAAATGTGTGCTATATGTGTTACAGATAATTTATTTTAACACTATATTAAACATTAAAGCTGATTGTAAATGCTCTAGAAAGATAGGAGAAACTTGAGTCTAATTTCACATAATTTCAAACAGTGCAAGTAAAATTAAGGCCTGTTTTTTTGTTTGTGACAATGTGCCTTTCAAAAACAGCTGGGAACTAAAATTAATTAATTAATTGAATATATACAACACATCCCACTTAACCTAGGTGTAGATATTAACATATATACATCGCTATTTGACAATAAAAGCTTATCTATTCAATGATTACAATTTTTGTGGGGTGCGTTTTTGTTGTCTCTATTCATACAATGTGTCGGTATCAATATTTTTGCATTTAAAGTGTTATATTCATTTCATTCTTTTAAAACTTAAAATGTTACTTAGTTTAAAAAACTTTTGCTCATAAATATTTTATTTCTAGAATTAACCTTTACATTAAATGTTATGTAAAAGTAGTAAAGTTCCCTTTTTTAAACCTGACGGTATATAGGGCAAGTGAGGTAGAGTTCGCTTGTGGTCAGCGCGATGCTCAGCCGCCTTTACTTTCCCTAAAGTGGGTTGGGACAGAGTGGTCTAGCAGTAGAGAGCTCGACTGCTAACCCGTAAGTCTCGAGTTTGAATCCTGGTAGAGTGTCCCTGAGTACAACCAACTCTGATGACATGTTACGTAAACTGCCAAAAATTTAAGCTTAGATTTTTAAAATATTGTTTTATCGTGTAGGTGTACCAACAATAATCAGCAGTTAGTTGCTGTACCCCTCAAGGAAAATCACTTGCTCGGAATTAGAATTCGTAATGTTGGAGTTAGCGTCCATAAGCTCCGACACCCTAACAACCGCCACGTTGATTATATAAATAAATGTTGTAATGAGCTGCTTATGTTCTCAAACGGTTAGCTTGATGTAGGTGCTCTCCTTTAAAAGATTTGTTTCTGTTTGTCTGAATTTAATAGGTTTCTTTAAATAAATATCAACCGTGATCTATTCTTCAAATATTTTTTTCTTTAAAAATATTATAGTTAACAAATAAAATTAAATAAACTATAGCCTACTTGGCCTGCAGTTATGTAATCAGCTATCTTAATAAATAATGGTTTTTTTTTCAGTTTTTGTAAACTATATGGACATTTACTTAGAATTTTAAAAAGCAGCATCACAAAAAAAAAATATTTATGAATTATGTATAGCACGGTAACACACTTTCCAATTAGACATTAAAAAATACATATTATAATAATTGCATAGAAATGTTTTAAATGACGAAACATGATCCGTTATGTTAATGTGACGTTAGCTGGTCTGTGTTATATAAAAAAATGCTCAAATTGTGTTAGGCAAAATTGCTACATTTTTTAGGCGTCTTGCAATAAAAAAGGTAATTATTTATACGTATATTTTTGTTTCGTTACAATATATATTTCATTTAGTTAGAATCACACATAAGCGTTTTTTTAAATATAAACATGCTTGACGCAGAATTACCAAGCATATATTAGTATTATGATATTGGTACTTCTTGCGAGCCATTAACTTCGTTGATTACTAATTTTTTAATAAATATTTATTTTGACAAATTTGGTAAGCATACAACATATACTTTTCTCCCCACAATGAAAAAAAACCCCCTGAAATCGTATTTACTTTAAAGGTTCATCTCACTTCATATTTAATGAGAATATTTGCCTAATCAGTAGGTAAAAATTCTTCAGCTTGTGTCTATTAGAAATCTATCTTTCTGAGCCATGCAAATCAAATGTTATTCTATGTACTTATTTGAAAAATAGACACACACGATTACACGAGAAAACCTTTGATAACCTTTATTGATAAAACACAGAGGATTCCAAAACAGAGTTTGTCAAGGACCGGAAGATTGTAAAATATCAAAATGTGTCAAAATATCAATTACGACTTTTTTACGATTACGATACATCCTTGCTATTTCGTGTAAGAATTGTACACAATTACAGTAATATCTCTGTACTCTGTATACAAGAATGTAAAATTCTATCAACAGAATTTTGTTTTATACTTCAAACGCCTCTTAAAAAAAACAGTGATGCCCGTTAAAGAGAAGAGGGATCTATCTAGATACTCTGTAAATGGTAATGGTGAGCTACATGCGTTAGCAGAACTTAAAGAGTCTAAAGGAAGTACCGTTACAAAAAAAGGTAAAATATTCTCAATTTACTAATGTATCTATAAATCTACATCTACATCTACATCTACATCTACATCTACATCTACATCTACATCTACATCTACATCTACAACTACATCTACATCTACATCTACATCTACATCTACATCTACATCTACATCTACATCTACATCTACATCTACATCTACATCTACATCTACATCTACATCTACATCTACATCTACATCTACATCTACATCTACATCTACATCTACATCTACATCTACATCTACATCTACATCTACATCTACATCTACATCTACATCTACATCTACATCTACATCTACATCTACATCTACATCTACATCTACATCTACATCTACATCTACATCTACATCTACATCTACATCTACATCTACATCTACATCTACATCTACATCTACATCTACATCTACATCTACATCTACATCTACATCTACATCTACATCTACATCTACATCTACATCTACATCTACATCTACATCTACATCTACATCTACATCTACATCTACATCTACATCTACATCTACATCTACATCTACATCTACATCTACATCTAAATCTACATCTACATCTACATCTACATCTACATCTACATCTACATCTACATCTACATCTACATCTACATCTACATCTACATCTACATCTACATCTACATCTACATCTACATCTGCATCTACATCTGCATCTGCATCTGCATCTGCATCTGCATCTTCATCTGCATCTACATCTACATCTACATCTACATCTACATCTACATCTACATCTACATCTACATCTACATCTACATCTACATCTACATCTACATCTACATCTACATCTACATCTACATCTACATCTACATCTACATCTACATCTACATCTACATCTACATCTACATCTACATCTACATCTACATCTACATCTACATCTACATCTACATCTACATCTACATCAACATCTACATCTACATCTACATCTACATCTACATCTACATCTACATCTACATCTACATCTACATCTACATCTACATCTACATCTACATCTACATCTACATCTACATCTACATCTACATCTACATCTACATCTACATCTACATCTACATCTACATCTACATCTACATCTACATCTACATCTACATCTACATCTACATCTACATCTACATCTACATCTACATCTACATCTACATCTACATCTACATCTACATCTACATCTACATCTACATCTACATCTACATCTACATCTACATCTACATCTACATCTACATCTACATCTACATCTACATCTACATCTACATCTACATCTACATCTACATCTACATCTACATCTACATCTACATCTACATCTACATCTACATCTACATCTACATCTACATCTACATCTACATCTACATCTACATCTACATCTACATCTACATCTACATCTACATCTACATCTACATCTACATCTACATCTACATCTACATCTACATCCACATCCACATCCACATCCACATCCACATCCACATCCACATCCACATCCACATCCACTTCCACTTCCACTTCCACATCCACATCATCATCTACATCCACATCCACATCCACATCCACATCCACACCCACATCCACATCCACATCCACATCCACTTCCACTTCCACTTCCACATCCACATCATCATCTACATCCACATCCACATCCACATCCACATCCACTTCCACTTCCACATCCACATCATCATCTACATCCACATCCACATCCACATCCACATGCACATCCACATCCACATCCACATCCACATCTGTGTAAATTTTAGTTTAGATTTTTACAATTACTGTTTTCACTATGATAAAAATCTAATTAAAATTAATGATTTTGTTTTTATTCAGGAACAGGATTATTTGGGTCGTCGTTCCTTTTGGTCAACGCTATTTTAGGGGCTGGACTTTTAAACTTTCCCATGGCCTATCACCAGGCTGGTGGGGTCTTGGTGTCAGTCGTCGTCCAGTCAGTAAGTTGGTTAAAATTTCAAGTTTAATTAAGCATATTAGATTAGAATATTCTGTTGAAAGAATATGCATGTATCAGATGGCTCTATATTCAATTAAAAAATAATAACTCTAAGATTTCTTTATATCACATTCGGTTTGTTTGTGTTTGTTTAGTTTATATTTTGTTTCTTTGTATGATGAGCAAATATTGTAAATTAAATTTTTAACCCTCTTCTAATGCAACAATATCTATATGTTTATCTAATTTGGCATTACAAATTTTTTAAAAAAAAAAGGAAATTGACACGATTAAAAAAAAACCTATAGCTCACGCAGCTGGCATTTGGGTGTATAACAGTTTGGTCACGGTTGAGTGGATTCTTGCCTGAGTGTCGAGCATAGGAAGAGGAAAAGGAAGAATTCTGTCTTTTAGAGATTGCAAGCTGCTGACCGAATTGCAACTAAATATTTTAGTCGTAGCCTCTTTCAGTCAGAAAGAATTACTAAAAATTGGAACTTAAAAAATAATATTAAAAAAAATCTTATTAATTAAAACTATCCAGTGCACATAATTTAAGAAAACAAAACACTTTTGCTTTCTTCAATAATAGAAACAGTTTCCAAAATGAATAGTAGATTTCTAAAGCGATCTTTGACTTTATAGCAGAAAGCATATTAAATGTACTGTTTTATGTAGAGTGCCTAGATTTAGTTTAGATTTACATTTGTTTTGTTTTTAATATTTCCTATCTTTTGCGAGTATGGTATAGTCGCTTAAAATCCCTTTGTGACTTTGTGTGTTTATTTGTAAAATCGCGCTTGACTTTGAGACTAATTCAATCACCCTATTTCATTCAACTAAAAACTTACTAAAATATGTCGCTAATTCGTCTGACACCCAAAACAAAATCGTTTTAAAGTGTCTGTATTATCTGTCATTTTGTAACAAAAGCCAGAAAAATGATAATTTTCAGGTATTCCTTGTATTTGCCTTTTTGACGATTCTCATCCTTGGCTACTGTTCTGACATCAAGGGCAGCAATACCTACCAAGACCTGATTCTCTCCCTATGTGGCCCTAAAGCCCAGCTGGCATGTGCTGTCTGTATTTTACTCTACAGCTTTGGCATATGCATAACGTACTTTATTCTCATAGGAGACCAGTGGGAAATATGTGAGTCAGTTACTTTGTATAGCAGTGCAATTTATAATTTTTTAATTTGTTTTTATTTTATTGCTATTATTATTTGTCTATAATATCCAACTACTCATCTAAAACTGTCAATTTTGTTATTATCTTTATTGTCACCGCCACCATACCTACATAAACTCACTAGTTTATTGATAGTTGGTCATTATTTCTTCCAAGCTCTTAAAAGTCTCTTATCAAATGACTTTTTGCTAATATTAATTCTGTAAAATACCAATATTAAAAATAATTTTTAAACAACTGATTGACTATGAATAAATGTATATATATATATATATATATATATATATATATATATATATATATATATATATATATATATATATATATATATATATATATATATATATATATATATATATACATAAATAATACCGATTCGTCCGTCTGTTTGTACGTGGGCCTGTGTGTCTGCTCTTACACAATACGTCTCCGTGCGATCGCCAGGAATCTTTGGATAATTAATGGGAATACATATAAGAACGTTTCTTTGAAAACTTTAAAAATTTCGACCATTGAATGTTTTTTAAGGGTCGAACAGTAAAAATAAAGAATATTATTACATTTTGAATAGTAAACAGTTATTATTCTTAGCTTTGATTATTTTGCAAGTAATATTCAGATAGGTTTTTTTTACATTTGTCCAAAAAATTTCTGAATAAAAAAACTGCGATCTATTAATTTCTTTACTTGGGGGTGGAGTTGGGGGGGGGGGGGAGGGCGTTGCTAAAGTAAATAATTTTCGAAATACATTATATTTTCTTTTAAATTTCGTTGATGGGGAGGGGGGGGAGGGTAAGACTTGCTTCGGTGAATTGATGGGGAAGGTGTCCCCGTGAGAATAACATTAAATAATTTCTGTTAGGAAGTAGTTTGCTGATAGACGCACAACACAGGATGGAGGGGTACAACCCACACTAGGGTGTTAGCCGCCTGTTTAACCATTGAAGTTCTTTGTTTTTCTTTCAGTTTTCTTGAAGGTCGTTCGTGACGAGTACTGTACCACAAACCCTTTCTACATGACAAGAGCTTTCATTGTCTCAGTCACAAGTATAGCGTTCATACTGCCACTTTGTTTTCCTCAAAGGATCGACTTTCTAAGATTTGTCAGGTAAGCTTTCATTGTCTCAGTCACAAGTATAGCGTTCATACTGCCACTTTGTTTTCCTCAAAGGATCGACTTTCTAAGATTTGTCAGGTAAGTGTTATAAATGCTTGCTCTTAGATATTTCTTACAGTAATTTTCAGAAAAAAAAAAAAAAAAAAATATATATATATATATACATATATATATACATATATATATATATATATATATATATATATATATATATATATATATATATATATATATATATATATATATATATATATATATATATATATATATATATATATATATATATATATATATATATATATGTGTGTGTGTGTGTGTGTGTGTGTGTGTGTTGATATGTATCTATTATATACTGTTCATTGTTACGGAACTACCAAATTTTGAAATAGATCTGCCTGTATAAAAAAAAAATTCCAAAGACAATTTTGGAAAAGAATACGTAAGAGCAGAATGTCTCAACATAGTTAGATTATTCAATTCTCGCGCTTCCCATTATGGCATTGAAATCATATAAGTTAAGCAACATTTATAGGTAACCGTATCATTTTTTACTAATATAGTCTAATTATGTAAAATTTTTAAATTATATCAATACCCTTGTGTTAGTTTTATAATAAAAATTATTTTTTTGTTGTGCTAAGATATTTTAAATTTATGTTTTAAAGCAATGGTATTGATGTTTTATGTTTTTCTACAAGCATCACTGGAGTTATAGGTATCTTTTATATAGTATTTCTTGTTGCCATAAAGTATTTTCTACCTCACGAAAATAAAGGAACTATCGTCACACAGTAGGTTGAAAATTTTAAACAATACTTATTATACTCTTTGAATGAAAATGTTTATTTTATATATATATATACATATATATATATATATATATATATATATATATATATATATATATATATATATATATATATATATATATATATATATATATATATATATATATATATATATATATATATATATATATATATATATATATTAACAGCTAAACAGCGATTTAGAACTAAAACATTACGAATCGTAGACCCACTTTTTTCTTTCCTTTCATATAGGAGATTTATCACTTGCAATTACCAGACATCAATTTTTCAGGCCACATTCCTGGGCGGATGTGCTTCTTGTGATTCCAGACATGTGTTTCGCCTAAGATGTGAGTATCAATGTTTCTATTCTTTATTGTTAGATGTGCGTGTAGCTCAGAGGCGTAGCGACCCTTCCCGGCGCGTGGTCAAACTTTCAATTTATATTTTTTATATTTATAATGCAAAACTGCAGCTAAAATGAGCTTATGTAGGTATGTGATTTATACATTTTGATACATTTGATTGTAGTAGAAATCATTGAGAATACCAACATATTTTACAATGACATTCTCCAGGGACATGTCAGTGTCATCCCCATCTACTCCTGTATGGCCAAACGTAACATGAGAGAGTTCTCTAAAACAGTAACACTTGCCATGATATTGTGTGTACTAATCTACACATTCACTGCAACTCTGGGCTATCTACAGGTTTGCAATCATGAGTGTATCTATGTTTAAGATTGTTATAGTTTGTATATAGATTTGGTTATTTCTGATACTAATTCGGTAACGATTAAATTCTACGCTTCAAAATTCACCTTGTCTCGAATACATGTAATTCAAATATTATTCCTGATATTAAAGTCAATATGGTTGATGAAGACTTCTGATGTTTTCTGTATTGTAAAGTTCCCCTTTCAAACCTGACAGTCTATTGGGCAAGCGAAGTAGAGTTCACCTGTTCTGGGACCTAGGCATATGAAGGGATAGTGTGTTCAGCATTATGCCCAGCCATTCTTACAATCCCTAACATGATTCAGGTTTCTCTTAAAACTGACTGACGTTTACAGACTTGAACCAGGATTCGATCTCGAGACATTTGCGTTAGCATTCGTATACTGTACTATTCGAACACGCCGTCCCATGTATTCGAATCTACTATATTGTGTTAAGCACCTTGAAGCACCACCGATATTATAAGCTGAGTACTCGTTAGAGCTGGGTTGACGGGCTAGAGACCATGGTCGGAATTGAGCATTTTCGTGTTTATGGTCTACTATATACTCCATTTGCCAGTCTATCAACTAATATTGATTGTCATGCATTGTGAATGTAAATGGGATGTGGGTTTAAATAAGTGGTCGTTGCAAATGTGCAATATCCTACAGTTACGACGTGAGATAGTTTCACTTAAGGTTTCAATTTTAAAATAATATCAGTTACAATGTGGAGGGCCCAACTCCACAGGTTTAATTTTAAGCCGCAAAAGAGATGTAAGGAGATTTTTTAAAAACTGCTGGAAA
Source organism: Physella acuta (assembly GCF_028476545.2). NCBI lineage: Eukaryota > Metazoa > Mollusca > Gastropoda > Physidae > Physella > Physella acuta. The sequence continues at coordinate 342,301 of NW_026731925.1, read as the reverse complement.
AATTCCAGTCCAGTTTATTTTTATCTCTAACAGCGAAAAGATGAACGGCTCTCGTAGCTCTTAGCAACCACGACGAGACTTGACTAACACTCGTTGCACATACAACCATTTTGCTGATGTGTGTACGACCTGCAACCTAGTGTCGTTTGTCAAATTTTGTTTACATTTTTTATTTTCATGAATTCACATTTTTACTTAATGATTTTTTTTGTTCTTATTGGGCAGTTTGGTGACGTCATTACCCATGATGTGTTGCTGTCATTTAAACCTACATTAGAGGTCATGGTGGGTGTGGTAATTTTTGCCGCCAAAATATACACCACTTATCCAATTTATTGCTTTTGTGGGAGGCAAGTCTATAACTAATTTATTACTAGCACATGTAAAATTTTAAATGAATATATTTTAAACATTTTTTTATATATTTATTTCTGAGCAAGATATTTTTTGTTTACTGATTTGATAGGGTAGTTCTCAACTATTTAAATACAATGTTTAATTAATTGAATTAAAATCGACAGTAAAAAACACATTACATGCAGTTAACGCTAAGCTCTTGGCATTATTTTTAAAGGTCTGCACTTGACACAGTGTGGGGAATGTTCTGGAAAATAAGCCAAGAAGACATGTTGCACAAAGAAAAGACACGACGTGTCATAACGACATTGTTGTGGTTCACCTTGACCCTGCTACTTTCTATTTACATTCCTAATATTGGCGTGGTCATACAGCTTCTAGGCGCCTTATCTTCATTTTTTATGTTTATTTTTCCTGGTATGTTAATGAATTATAGATTATAACTAGAATACCCGTCATCCGTTGGATAACTGTGGGTTTCGGGGGTCATCCATAAAAAACATCACGTCTGTCACTCAGAGGCATAGCGACCCTTCCCGGCGCCCGGGGACAAACTTTTCGATTTTAACCCCCCCCCCCCAAGATTTCGATTTTCAACCCCCCCCCCCCTCAAACTTTTGATGTGCACCCCCCCCCCCCACTCAAACTTTCGATTTGAACCCCCCTCAACCTTTCAATTTATTCCTCCAAACCATTTTGGCGCCCCAACATATGTCCCCCCGCCCCCCCCCCCCCTTCCCCCCTCCACCTCCCCCCGCCTCCCCTTCCCCCCCCCCCCCCCCGCCTCCCCTCCCGCCCCCCCCCCCCCCCTCCTCGCTACGCTACTGCAGTGTCACTTATCGTCACAAAAAACAGACCCCACATTCAAAAATATGTTTCTTATCTTTTAAAAACACTGAAAACACCGATTTCGGACTATCCCTTCATATACTGACGTCACATGTGACCTACTCAACTCTACTTCACCTGCCCAGTGTCCCGCCAAGTTTCAGACAACATGTTTTTATCGTTTAAAAAACTATTCCAGCCGAGCATGTCTCTGACCACACTATCCTTTCATATGCTTAGGACAAAGAAACAGATGAACTCTACTTCACCTGCCCTGTATCCTGCCAAGTTCAGATAGGCAACTTTATCATTCACATCTAAAAAAAAAAAATTGAAAAAAAATATCATTGACATATTGGTCTAGAACCTGTACCACCCGCATGAGAGCGGACTACGCTAACAAATTAGCTATTTACTCGTGACGTCACAAATGAATTTTTATACTATACTTTTGAGTCTCCGCGCATAGATCTAGATCTAAGTCTAGTAGTAGTAACTTTCAAATTAAATTTTATCTTAAATTAGACAAACAAAGATATATATAAAATAATTAAGGCCTGAAACAGATTCTAGATGTATTAAGGCCTGAAATAGATTCTAGATGTAGAATTTACATTAAGTCTAGATCTAGAATTTACATTGAGTCTAGTGACCTAGATCTAGGCTAGATCTAGGCTAGATTCATAACTTTCCTTCGACAGCTGATCTTTAGATCTAGAGAAATTTATTGTAAAACTAAATGAAAAAAGACAGTTTAAAATTGATATAAGTGTTGGAACGTAATAAATACAGCAAACGGACGTATTGTTAAAGTTATGACCGACAGAAAATTAGATTTAGAACGCGTTAAACTTTTGAATGGGAACACAATTTTCTTCGATAGACGCCGCCATTTTATTGTACTAAAGAGTAAACAAAAAACTGTGACGTCACGGTCCCGCCGAGTGTAGTGGTCGTTCTAAACTTTAAAAAAAAAATGGGTTACTCTGCGTATGAATAAATCAATAAATTAATTAACGTCTTTAAATAAATGTGTGATTAACAGTCTGTCTTAAAACAAAAAAATTTCTCTACCTACATACTATTTTACAGCTTTCCACGATGAGTGCAACCATGCGAGATAGTCAATCAGGCAAACAAACAAACAAACAAAAAAACAAAAAAATAAATATTCAAACATGTAAACAAACTTGACTTTTAGTAGTATATAGATAGATAGATAACAAGACCATAGTTATAAAAAAGGTTTAAATGGAATTAGTAATTAATTCAATCAATTTCGTCTACCGGCATTTCACTGTTCTGAATAGGAGTCGGCGTGGTCGAGTCGGTAAAGCTCATGGTTGCTAAACCGAAAAGTCTCGAGTTCGAACCCTCGGGCAGATGAGGCTCGTTAGCTGGGGACAGCCACTCCTCTAGGAGAGACAACTCCAAAATTAAACAACTGCTGTCTTGTAGTTTGTTCTTGGTTGAACAAAGGCTATGGAAGCAAATCCAAAAAGAAAAGCAGGCTAGAATCGGAGTCAATGGCCTCAATGGCGCATAACCAGTTGACACGTAACGCTTAATTGGCGGCGTGGTCGATGGTTGATAAATTCGAACAAAGTCTCGAGTTCAAACCCACTGGCAGATAAATCTCGATCCCCTTCGACACTAATAATTAAGAACGAAGAAGAAGAAGACTGTTCTGAATTAATTCAAACAGGTATATACTATGTGTGTATTTTATACATGTGTTACATATATTAAAAGTTAAAAATAAATTGTGTCCTATACATAATATAATAAATCATAAATCCTCCAATATATTAGTTTGTTTTTCAGGTCTATGCTTATTAAAGACAATGCAGACTAGAATTGAATCGGACGAGAAACAGCCCCGGAGTGTGTACATGTTAAGAGCGATGGCCATCTTCTTTATTATAGGCGGTGTGTTTATTTTTGGATTCATCGTGTCGGTAGTGGTTATGGACATTCAGACAGCCAAGCCAGACTCGTCCACGTTCTCATGCAACTAGATTTTATACTGCTACCATGTGGGTTTTGTGTTAATTGGATATAGGCCTAAATGCAAATAATTAAAATGTATCTTTTGCTCATTTTCTCCAAGATTACTTTAAAATCAATTTTTTCTTTAAACGAAATCAGTAATAACAGATGCAAAAGATAGGAAACATGCTACATATTATCTGCCTTACAGTATTTAAGTGATACAGCGTTTGTTGTCAACAACTTATAAGAGTAACAGGTTGCTTATTTAAAAATAGATTTCTACACAACAAATGGTGCTAAACAGAAGGCGATATATCTACGCCAAGAATCGAAACATCCAGCAAACTACACACTCATTAATGTAGAGGGTCATCCATGACGTTACGCATTTCTTGGTGAAGATTTTTATTTCCCTCCTCCCCTCCATTAGACATCGTCAAAAACAAGACATAGCCCCAATTATGACGTCACTCCCGAACATACAGGTTTTTTTTTCTAAAATATTCACAGGGATCGGTATATTTAGAGTATTTTAATCATTTTCTATTGCAATTTGTTAAAACAGCTTTCTAAAATGGAAACAACGGCTAAAGTTCAGTTTCTAACATTCTTAAACCACGCTAAATAGCAGCACCCCATTATGGGTATACAAAATTAAAAATCGAAATATGCTAAGGCTGAGTAAAATTACCACCGACTTAGAAATGATAGGACTACACAATGTATTGCCTATTGCAGCCACAGTTTCTTCCAGGCATCTCTTCGGGTGGGCGGAGCCACGCTGAAGAAAGTCTACCCCCCCCCCATGAACGAAATGGAATTTATATAGAAAACATACTGTAACCAGTGTTCGCCCCCCCCCCCCCCCCGGAAAATGGTGTCCGCCCCCGCTCCCCCCCCCCCCCCCGAAAGTATCAAATGCCCCCCCCCCCCCCCCCCTCGGAGAAAAAAAGTCTGGAAGAAACACTGATTGCAGCACGATGCTCTTTTTTTTTAAACATTTCTAACTATTTATCTAAAACGGTAGGTCTGTGTATTGATCACAAAACGTTGTACTGTGTCTATTGCTACAGCCAAAATGTTAGTATATTCCGCGTCAACATAGAATTTGATGGACTACTAATTGTAAACCAATTTTCGAGAAATAATATAATTGAAAACATAAATGTAAACATTATGTTGTGTGGCATAACATGGCTTGCAAAAGAGCCATGAATATCCTTGGACTTCGTTAAAAAGTTAAAACAAAACAAAACATCAAAGCGTATTCAAAATCTATCTTACTTGAGTAAGCTCCATTAAATTTGACCAACCACTTTCTAAAGGCAACATACGATGTAATTGTTGGCTTATGTAATTTTCAGTGCACAGAGATCAAATGGTGTTTATTTTCTTTTGTTTTATTGTATTTTTTTTCATCTGTACATGTTGTGCATTATGCACAAACATTCCGCACCATCGCAAGCAATATTACATGCGATTCCTGGGACTTGTCTTGTTTTTTCTTTGAAACTTCTGTTGTATGAGTAACTTTTCGGTTCTTCAAAAAAATGTACTAAATAAAACGATATATTGCTACCAGGGCAAATACATCAAAACGTATTCTCAACTTCAATATATCGAGTAAATTAATCGCACATGTTTTGAAATAGACACGACGACCAACGTTTTACTCAGTAACACACACATGCAACACAGAATATCTGTCGACAGTAAAAGGAAAACATTATTATTAATTTATTAGCAATTAAAACATTAGGCTCAAAACGATAAATATATCTACGTCTGAGTATTCGTTTTATACGTGTCTTGTGTTCCACGCAACATATGAAATACCATTTTATGTATATATTTTTTTATTATTCATGTAAGTGTAATTTAATATTCTCGAAACGTTCTGCGCATGTTATTTTTTATTGTGACCAAAATAGCTTCAAGGCTACGTGTACTAAAACACAGTTATATTTTACAAATTAAAGCATTTTATTCGTTGCTGCCAGTGTTTGTAAGGGGAAAAATCTACTAATGTGTATTACCCCCCCCCCCCCACACACACACACTCCAACCCCAAGCCCGTTACTGAAAGAAATAGAAAAGTATATACTGTAATAGTTTTTCATTACCTCCCCCCTCACTCGCCTGTTTTTTTTTAAATATTGCTTTGTTAGAAATATATTCATTGCTGTGTTTGAGGAATATCTACTAGAGTGAATCACACCCCCCCCCCCCTCCCTCGATAACTCAACTAAAAGTAATAGAAAAGTATATACTTTATAATTTTTGGTATTCGTGAATAATGGTTTTAACGTGAACGAAACCCATTATTATTAGGTGTATTAGGTGACCTCTAACCTGAACCAAAAACACAACATCATTTCGAACACCTGTTATTCATTTGAACGATAACACACATTTCTTAACCCTGACACATACACATCATAACTAAAAACATATAATGCGTCAAATGATGCTTAGATAATTTTCTTACAGGAGTTTGATAATGATCTCCTCATATTAGATTACATTTCTGTAAAATATGCTGCAAGTGTTCGACAATAATAATGTTAATTAAACTAGTTTATTGAGGGATTCATAAGCAGAGTTTCTTTCAGGCATCTTTTCGAGGGGTCCACCTACCCCCCCCCCCCTCCCTCAAGAAAATATCAAACCCCTCCTCCCAAGTAGTTAGGCAAAATTAGTGATTACTAAGGAATAGTTGGATAATACAAAGTAAGAAAACTATATTTTGTTGATGAATCCATTGTATTTTCTGTATATAGTTTAGACAACAATTATCCGATTTTACTTTAAACATCTTTAGGGGACGGTTTGGTCGAACGGTAGAGCGTTTGACTGCTAGTGCGAAGGTCTTGAGTTACGTATAGTTGTTTGCAATTTTATCCCTACATATGCCGAGGTTATTAAAATAGATGGAATCTAGTTCATCTGCTTCCTATGTATTTAGTAATAACGGGAAAATAATGATGATTTAAAACAATTCGAATTTAGAGTTATGTTTCATAGAATTGTGGCAACTAATGGAATGTAGCAATTTATATTCATAGGGACAAGAGCCCTAACAATTATTGTAATAAAACGAATTTTACTTGTTAATAATAAATTTATTTTAAAAAACTGTATAGTATCAGAAGGGTTGGGTTATTTGAAACCATGTTCAGCTTTGCTATACAAGATATCTCATTATTTTATACAATTAATTCACATTGAATGATATATTTCAGGATTATTTTCAAAAATATAAAATATGTATATACTTCTGATACTCACCACATAAAAAAATATTTAAAACAATAAAAGAGTAAGTCTGTGTGTGGTATTTTAGTGCTTGATACATAATTATCATTAGCGACTACCTGACAGGGAGTTAACTTAGAAGCATATCATTTTAAATTTATTTTAGTGCTGTTGCGTCCCTTATGTATTAATAAATGTAATAGTTTTTAAATACTGCATTGATCTGAACACAACATGATTGTCATACAATGCATGATTTTATTGGATCTCCTAAGTGTAGAATATATGGTGCATGGTTAAGATATGAATTAATTGATTATTTGTAGTTGGTTTTGATTTCATGTGGTGATTAACACAACGAAAAATGTTTTTATGGTTAATGTTTGATTAGATTGATCAAAATTTCTCAAAAGGCTATCAAGTTTATTATCTATATATATAATTCTCTTCTTGGAGACGTTAGAAAACAAGCTGTAAGCGCGCCTTACAGTCCCCTCTCCTCCTCTCTAGGAAGTCTGGTGCGCTGTGGTTCACCCTAATTGTTTACAATCGTAGAGCCGGGTTTAGTGACTTCTATTAGGGGCAGATAATTTAGTTTGAAACGATTTTAAACTTAGGAGAGGTAGCCAAGAGGGGGGGGGACGGATTGGGGAAAGGAGGGGGGTGGTTATCGTCCTTAACGAGCTACTGATAGTGTTTTAAAGCAAATATATTAAGTGGCAGCATTGGTAATGTCGAATTCACAAAATATGAATTACTGAAAAGTAGAAAATAAAACAACTAAATAGCGGCGTTAGCGGCGTATGACACGCCGCGGGTCGGCTCGTTTTAATTGATTAATCAACGTTGCTCAAATGCTTTCATGCTTATTGTTTTATTTGATTCATCAACATTTCCCAAAACTCCTCCGTATCCTCATACAACAAAGACCTGTGACTCTGGTTTCTGATGTAGGTCACGATCTCCACTGGCCAGGTGTTGACCTGAAAGTGACCCACAAAAACAGGCACGATGATCCTATCAGAACAATTCATTTCGTGCATGATGGCCAGGTTCATCTCGAGTTCCCGGTAACGGTCTTCAAAGATATCTCGCGAGAGTAGGACGAGAGTTTTTCTCGTGCCGACTATGGCACCAGCGATGTTGTGATTCTGTGGACCGGCCTGGAAGTGGTCCTCCCCGTGGAGGTAGGTCACGTGGTTGTCTTTTAGCCAAGGGATGAAGACTTGTCTAGCCAGGCGAATGTATTCTGGTTCCTGTACAAATGTTTATGTGGATGTTTATTTCTTTGAAAATTAAATTTATTTTAATTTTTTTTTTTAAATTTAAAACGTAACATGTTCTTCCCGGTGAGTTTTCGTAATTAGTTTCTGTAGCTAATGTATGGCAATATCATCCCATCCCCTAACTCTGTGTAAGGATTAGCCGGACAAGCTAGAAGTGTGTTGCAATTAAATTCATTATACAATTTTTAAAAAAATACATTCTACAACTTAATTCAAATACTAAATGAATAATAAACCTAACTCTATTACATTTTAGTTTCTATGTTAGACTTTACTTTCAATTCACAGAAATGACTTTACATTGGACCAATAAAAATTAAATTAACTAAATAAAACTATAAAGATTTCAACGTTTCGAAAGGAGTAATTTTGGCCTTTATCAGCATGTCGTTTAACCCATTTACTTTCCTATATAATTTTTTTAAAACTCTCTGTATAAAGAGCTCGAAGTTAAAAAATTATAACCCCATTTCAATAAATTAAACATAATAATAATATCTAAACAGAATAGTTAAATGCTTATTTTATTATATGGTCAATTATGTTTAAACCAAGGTGAAATACTAGACTACTTCTTCATTGGTAAAAGTTTTCACCTTGTAGAACCAGCTTTTCAAATTTTCAAAAAATTCAGATCCATGTTTTTAAAGGGAACTTTTTGTTATCAAAAATTAATTAAGTTTGTTCACATTTGTGCTCATTGCAGAGTGAATAAGTAAACTCGAAAGTATTTGAATGGAACAAAATGGTCAGATGTTAATGCATACGATTGCTAACCCAAAAGTCTCGAGTTTGAATCCGAGTTCAAGGCAGTAGAAATTCAAAAGTCCACCAAGCCGCTGGGCATAGTGCTGACAGAGGACAAAGAAACAAGAGACCTCTAAGTTACGTGATCCATGGGCCGCCAGGTTCAAGAGTGAACTAAACTTTTAATTTTATATAGAGCACGTGATAAGTAATATGTATAGATACTAAAGATACATTTTCAAAATGTTCTTACCTGCTCGTATGTAATAAAGACCTCTGCAATTTGTTTATACACCAATGGTACATCACCAACGTGAAGTTTCTTTGATCCAATGAAATAGAGGTACGCAAATTTCCATCTGTTGTAGTAAAACATGGCCGACAACAAGACAGTGCCGAGAACGATGAAAAACGTAACGAGAGTTCCAATGAAAATTTCCTGAGAGACACAGCTCTTCATTAACTGAGGGTAGAATGTGGCCAGTTGGTCATGTGATAAGTTGGAGCCGTCAATTGTGGTACAGTTGATGGAGTCTACACTATCAAATATGTCTGGGTGGGTGATTAGAAGATGGACGAATGACAGGTACTCGCAAGTACACATCAGAGGATTGGATTGGATTCTGATCTTAAAGTTTGGATTCCTAGTTTTTAGTTCAGCGAAATCTTGGCAGTTGTTCTCAGAAAAACCTGCTACGAGATTATTAGATAAATCAAGGACCTCCATGTTTTTAATGTTGTATAGGTCAACATCAAAACGTGTCAAAGCATTTCTTGAAAGATTTAACCATTTCAAATGTACGTTATTTTGAAAGAAATTTCTAGATAACGTTGTTATAGTATTTCCGCTGATGTTCAAGGTCTCTAACCTCGTCAGTGTGGAGAATGATATGCCTGAGGTGTCGTTGGATAAACTCACACCTAGAACATTGTCGTATAGGAGAAGTGTCGTCAAATTTGTGAGGTATTTGAAGAATAGTACGTTCATTTTAACACAGTAATTTTTTGATAAATCAAAATGCTGAAGCGATGGTAGTCCACTTAAAGGCCCTTTCCAGCACCTAGCCAAGTTGTTAGAATAATCAAAATACTTAAGTACCTTATTATTTGTAAATCTCAGTTCCGGCCATATGTATTCAATTTTCATGGAACTAGCAACAATAACTTCAAGACTAGGAGGTAACGGAAAAGTAATTGGTTTACTTGATGGTTGTATTTGTGTGAAGTTCCTGAATGAATATTCATTGGAAATAAATGTGACATGTTTTACTGTACTCTGTCCACAAAACTCATCGAAGCTATGTTGTATTTCTACTTGCGTCTAATCACGTCTCTCGTCGCTGCCTGACTGTGTAAGAGTAAAATGATTCTGGTAGCTTGTGTCTATAGTCTTGACGTGACGAAGAGTCAACATAGCCATCAGAACGTCCGGCTTAGACAAGGCATTACCTTTAAGAGAAATATACTCAAGAGTTGCCGGTAGGTAGGTAAACGCGAGGCCATGCACAGAGTAAATTCCGTTTTTGGACAGATCAAGGTATTTGAGTGTTGTGTTTTTTAAATAACGAAACATGTACCTCGTAATAGTATACAGCTTGATTTCATCTCTGTTTATAAAACGGAGTGTAATTTTCGTTATATTTGAACCATTTAAATACTCGGATCCTGATTCAAACCCCTTTAAGGTGATCGGAATTTTATTCATGTCAATCGTTTCCAAATTTTTAATTCCACGTAGCACTCCGGGAAGAAGTTTCTTGAATTTACAATAATGCATACATAACGTGAAAAGTTTATGGGATGCAAGGTTCTGAAAAAACTTTTCGGGCATTGCCTTGCCAAAATCGCAATAGCCTTTCGAACCGTCAAAATAAATATACTCCAAATTAAGAAGACTTCTGAAACCAGCACTGAGCTCAATCGGCAACCCATCTAAAGAAATCTTCCTAAGATTTGTCAGTTTTGAAATTGCTTGATCCGGGTAAGTCATGTTTAAATTAACCTCGCTGTTATATATCAATTGTAAAGTTTCTAACTGGTCCAGCCCATTAAAAGCATCCAATTCAAAAGTAGACACTGTATAACTTAATCCATTGCCAGAAAGATTAAGCGTTTTTAACGAACTTAATCCGTAGAATGTGTTATTCAATACTCGGTATAGTTTGTTATACGAAATATCAAAGAAGTGTAGCGACGCGAGATTTTTGAAGACGAATGGCGTTAAGGTATTGATAGTATTTGAGTTTAAATCTAAGTAAGTTAAATGAATTATATTCTCAAAAGCTTCTTCCACATGGGACAGTTCATTGTTGGTAATTTCCAATTTCTCTAGTTTAGTCAAGTTCGCAAACGTGCATTTTTCTAGCGTATTGATCTTGTTGTGTGATAATCTTAATATGCGTAAGTTGAGAGTTTTTGCGAAATCCTGACACGTTATAAAAGTGAGGCGGTTGTTTTGTAAGTCCAATACGGTCACATGAGAAGGTATGTCTGGAATTTTAAGCAAACCTTTATTAGAACAGTCTACGGTCAAACCTTTAAAGGCTGTATCTAGAGAGCACTGGCAAGGTGAAGGACACAATGACGTGACGGGTTTGGCACCTTTCACGAAATCTGGATTGAGTTTTCTTGCCATCTCTTCATGTTGTGTTTGTGTTGGGTGGACAAGTAGAGATAGGAGCAATATACAGGAGACCATGCAGTGTGTTATGGAACACATCCTCTGTGGTTATACATATTTAATTATATACATATACATATATACATATACATATATAAATATAAATACATATATATAAATATAAATAAATAAAAAAATAAAATTTAAATATATATATATATATATATATATATATATATATATATATATATATATATATATATATATATATATAATATATATATATATATATATATATATATATATATATATATATATATATATATATATATATATATATATATGCATTTGTAATTCTTATTACTTTATCTGCATCTAAAAATAAATTGCAAAAAAAGCCTTGGCTAAAATCCAGTCGTAGAAGTAGCCACAGCCCCAGCCATAGCTACAGCCAGAGCCAGAGCTACGGCCATAGCAATAGCTATGTAATATTATAGCTTATATTTACAACGAATAAAAAGTATCGTCATCTTTAATATACGAAAATAATACTAACTACATCAAACTTACGAGTTAGTTCCCCTCTTCTACAGTCCCTCTTAGACTGGCCCCATTTATTATACAGTCCTGGGTTTACCCGTCTAGATTTCTGAGGAAAAAATGTGATTGCTCCCCTTTGTAAATAATAGCTTTTATCATCGGCGCGGCATTTATGTGGAAGCTAATGCCATCTCATAGCAACCAAGTGTCACTGTACCACACCTTTGCACGTTGAAGCCACAGTTTAATTTTTCAAATGTAATATTTACCTTTACCATAGCAAAGGAATGTATGGTTTACATTGAGTGGCTCAACTCAAGCATTGTGCCTCCACACCGGTCACCCCCCCCCCCCCTCCCCCACACTTCCTTTCATTCATCTCGCCAACCTCTCTTAAGCGTGGATGTTTAAATAGACTGTTTGCACTGTCTTAAATTTCCAGGGAAATAATTTTTATCGAGGTTAAATACGGTTTTATCCACAGGAAGAGATTTTATTGAAATGTTGTTTTTTTAAATCAACACTTGTTATTGTAGAATAAAACGTTTTTTTTAATGGAACTTTTGTTAACATAGTTTCTGTTCCTTTCTCTAAAAAAATTTGGTCTAGATTAGTCAGTTTTATTCAGGTTTAAAAAGAAGTTTGTATGAGAATAGTAATTTTATTGTTCTGTAACATGGTGTTTGTGTGTTTAAGGTTATATATCAAGGCCTTGATTTTCTCTTAAAAAATATTTGAATGGACTCACTAGTTTGTTTGCAAAAATAGTTATTACCAATTAGAATCAGCATGTATAGCATCATAATACGTAAAGGGATGGCGTGACCTAGCAGTAGAGCGCTAGACTACTAACCTAATGTCTCGAGTTCGAATCAGCGTCCAAGTCAGTAGAACGTCATTGAGTCCACTCAGCTGTTATCTAGGTACCTAACACATGTTAGGGTATGTAAAGGCGGCTGGGCATTGTGCTGAAAAAAATTATCCCTTCTTACACCAAGGTCTCAGAAACAGATAAACTCTACTTCAAGTACGCAATAGTCCGTCAGGTTCAAAATCGTAATTTTACTATAAATAATAATGATAAAAACTGATGTCATTTTTAACAAAGTAATGAGTGTTGATGTTAGTCCTACATGACAAAAACCCACAACAGTATATCATCAATGAAAATACTAAGTGATTAACTACACGTAAATCTTGAGGAGTCTGTCGTTTCTCCCTGAATATTTTTCACAATGACCTGCACACTAATTTGCCCCAAGAGGAATACACCAACTATAACAAGTACAACGGCTGTTCCCGTCAAAATATGGTGTTTCATGGCTTGTTTCTCTACGGTTTCTGTTCTACTCTGCATCAACTTTAGCAAACATAAACCTGGAAATTGATAATATTAATTAGGAAATAATATTTTGAGTATATATATATATATATATATATATATATATATATATATATATATATATATATATATATATATATATATATATATAAGAGAGAGAGAGAGACAGAGACAGAGAGAGAGGGGGATTCGGAGAGCTTTATAAAGATAAATATTAAATACATATAGGCCTATATAAAGAGAGACTATATAAATAAATAAATAAATATATATATATATATATATATATATATATGCGATGTGTGAATAGCAGCTGAGTATTTCTCCAATTTCTTAGTTATAGACTATAACAGGTTTAACGTGTATACCTGTTAGCTGTTTTTCAAGCGATTAATCACGATTGAGTTATACATTAAATTTTATCCATAATTAATTTAATCTACGTGTGATTGACCTGGGAATACAAACACACAAAAGGCAGACAGTCCCCCAAGGATCTGTATGGCCACGCCTATGTTGGGGACGAAAACGGATGAGATCAGGGTCAAGGTGAACCACACCAATGTAGTGATGACACGTCTCGTCTTTTCGCTGTACAACATGTCTTCTGGACTCATTTTCCAGAACATTCTCCATACGGTTTCAAATGCAGTCCTGCAGAATAAGGAGTAGATTGTGCACATCACAATATATGCTAATGTCGAACTCTAGTCTTTACCTTTACAATTTAATTTTAAAATAAATGTATTTTAAATTTATTTTAATTATAGTTTAGCAAAGCTAACAATAACATTGATAATGACGAATAATCCCTCTCCGCTTCACCCCCCACCCAATAGAAACCACTTGCATTTTGACAGCAATTTAAATTAATCCAGCCAAACACCATCTTTAATGCCCTATACATAATATCTTTTTAAAACAATACTTACAGATAACTATTCAAATCTTTAAGCACACGAAGAAGATAAAATGAGTTGTTTCTAGGTGTTATTTTTTATGTGCACTGTGTTTCTACATAAGTTATCAGACAAAAATCTAAGATATCAAACTTAAACTGATAGGTAAATAGAAACATCTTGAAGAATATTGGCACATACAAACAGCTGTATCCTAGACATACACACCGCATTTGGTTATATATATATATATATATATATATATATATATATATATATATATATATATATATATATATATATATATATATATATATATATATATATATATATATATATATATATATATATATATATATATATATATATATATATATATATATATATATATATATATATATATATATATATATATATATATATATATATATATATATATATATATATATATATATATATATATATATATATATATATATATATATATATATATATATATATATATATATATATATATATATATATATATATATATATATATATATATATATATATATATATATATATATATCTATATATATAAAGCAAAGTGGTCAAGTGCCCGATAGGGCACTTCCCGGCGCCGCAGGCGCGTCAAATTTGGCACGATGGTGCCTTCGGGCGATAGAACACGAGGGCCGGTGACGGTTGGCCGAATAATATACGGAGAGGGGGTCAAAACTGACCTCGACTGACCGGCGCCTTATATGGGCTATATTACGAAAAAAAATTTCCTCCGACGACCCCCCTTGATATTTTGTGAGGTGGTAGGAGAATGCCTTGGGGTGTCACAAAAAACTCGGCATATCTGGGAAAACTTCGTAAAGGGGTCAAAACTGACCAGTCGTATTTCCCTATATAATCTTTGTATTTTATGGGGAAAACAGAGGGTCATTTCAAAACGGATTTTAGGGCACTTACCTTCTTTACATCTGGCTAAGTTTTGGCATGCTTATAGGTAAATGGCTTGGCCGTAGGGCAGACATGTCGGTTTCACTCAAAGCCCTCGAAGAAAAAAATTGACCGCGAGTGAAATTCTCTTTATATGAGCTCTATTACGAAAAAAAATTTCCTCCGACGACCCCCCTTGAAATTTTGTGAGGTGGTAGGAGAACGCCTTGGGGTGTCACAAAAAACTCGGCATATCTGGGAAAACTTCGTAAAGCGGTCAAAACTGACCAGTTGTATTTCCCTATATAATCTTTGTATTTTATGGGGAAAACAGAGGGTCATTTCAACGCAGGCTTTAGGGTACTTAAACTCAGTATATCTGGCTAAATTTTTGCATACTCTTAGGTCAATGGCTTGACCTTTAGGGAAAACTGTCGGTTTCACTCAAAGCCCTCGACGAGGGCTAAAAAGTGACCGCGAGTGAAATTCTCTTTATATGAGCTCTATTACGAAAAAAAATTTCCTCCGACGACCCCCCTTGAAATTTTGTGAGGTGGTAGGAGAACGCCTTGGGGTGTCACAAAAAACTCGCCATGTCCGGGAAAAATCGGGAAATGGGTCAAAACTGACCAGTCGTATTTCCCTATATAATCTTTGTATTTTATGGGAAAAACAGAGGGTCATTTCAACGCAGGCTTTAGGGTACTTAAACTCAGTATATCTGGCTATTTTTTTGCATACTCTTAGGTCAATGGCTTGACCTTTAGGGAAAACTGTCGGTTTCACTCAAAGCCCTCGACGAGGGCTAAAAAGTGACCGCGAGTGAAATTCTCTTTATATGAGCTCTATTACGAAAAAAAAAATTCCTCCGACGACCCCCCCTTGAAATTTTGTGAGGTGGTAGGAGAACGCCTTGGGGTGTCACAAAAAAACTCGGCATATCTGGGAAAACTTCGTAAAGCGGTTAAAACTGACCAGTTGTATTTCCCTATATAATCTTTGTATTTTATTGGAAAAACAGAGGGTCATTTCAACGCAGGCTTTAGGGTACTTAAACTCAGTATATCTGGCTAAATTTTTGCATACTCTTAGGTCAATGGCTTGACCTTTAGGGAAAACTGTCGGTTTCACTCAAAGCCCTCGACGAGGGCTAAAATGTGACCGCGAGTGAAATTCTCTTTATATGAGCTCTATTACGAAAAAAAATTTCCTCCGACGACCCCCCTTGATATTTTGTGAGGTGGTAGGAGAACGCCTTGGGGTGTCACAAAAAACTCGGCATATCTGGGAAAACTTCGTAAAGGGGTCAAAACTGACCAGTCGTATTTCCCTATATAATCTTTGTATTTTATGGAAAAAAACAGGGTAATTTCAATACAATTTTTACGTTACTTAACCTCTGTACATCATGCTAATGTTTTGCATACACTTCTATAGATGACTAGGCCGTATGGAAAAACTGTTGGTCAGACTCAAAGCCCTCGACCAGTGCTAAAAGATGACCGCGAGTGAAATTCTCCTTATATGAGATATATATAAATAATTTGACGATCGATCCCGTTAATATTATTTGAGGTCGTAGACCGACCCTGGAGGGTAACAAAAAAACTTTAATCCCGTCGGAAAAAGCTATTGTAGTCGTTAAATATGTTTATATATCGTATTTTCTTATATAAGCATAGTAACTGTTTGTTTAAAAAAAAAGTAAACACAGAGATACGTCATTCGGTTAATTTCCAAGGGAGGTAACCTTTTTAAATAATTATTTTTCAAATAATTGTATACTATTTTAAACAGAAACAGAAAACTACAAAGTATAGCATTTGTTTTAGATAAAAATAAGTTATTAATTAAGCTACGTATCATAATTAAATAAAAAATTAATTTTAACAGTCAATGTAATATAAATTATAAGATATACTGTTCATGGAACCTCTGTAGTTCTATTTCCATCTTAGTTATAAATTGCGTACTTTCGAACACTTTCTCTGCAGGCTAATGTTAAAGAGCATAGGCCTACAACAGGGGTCGGCAACCTTTTGAAGCGGAAGAGCCAAAAGTTACAATTTTCAAAATTTCCCTGGTTTTAAAGAGCCACTAACGTTTTTTTATTTCAAATATTTTATTTTTTTATTAAGATTATTAGTATTTGTGTAAGGAGCTGGAGAGCCGCAACTTGATATCAAAAGAGCCGCATGCGGCTCGCGAGCCGCAGGTTGCCGACCCCTGGCCTACAACATCTTCTCTAAAATTAGCATTACTGTTTACATTTAAGCACTCCACGCCTCATCCATCACCTAATAATTACTATTCAAATTATCAAATGTTTTTGAAAACCTAAGCGAAGCTAGGCAGTATGCCTAGTATATATATATATATATACATATATATATATATATATATATATATATATATATATATATATATATATATATATATATATGTATGTATGTATGTATACATAAAGTGTCATATAAAACAATCAACAGTGTATTTTTGCGAGTGTGACTTACTTTCCGCAGTAGCATATAATGGGGTAGGAGGTGCATACTTTGACAGCCACAAGAACCACAGCAACCATCACCTCAGCTGTAGGTTTAAACGACAGCAGTATGTCGTTTGCAATATCGTCACCAAACTGTAAGAAAAATATCAAACATTTCGTCACACGAACCGAGATTATATTACAGATTGTGTTTTAATATCATGGATTGTTGCATTCGCAATTAACTATTTATAAAGTCTACATACATTAAGTTATTTTTTAAATACATTCCTTTTACCATTTAGTCTTTGAATATTAAATAAGTGCCAACATTGAAATAAGCTTACTAAATGTATTAATTTAAGTAATAAAAAAATACGTTTTAGGTCATTTTCAATAATTTTTTTAACATCTAAATTTGATAAATGAAAAGAAAAATCTGATATTTTCAAACATCCTTTTCACATCGTCGAATAAAATAAATAACAAATACTAAGGAAAATCAGAAATGAGGGGTAAATACAAAACCCGAAACAAACCTGTAGATAACCTAAAGCAGCGGTGAGCGTGTAGAATACGATACACACTATCAAGGCAAGTGTTACTGTTTTAGAGAACTCTCTCATGTTACGTTTGGCCATACAGGAGTAGATAGCGATGATTTCGATATGACACTGAAAGAACGATATATATATATATATATATATATATATATATATATATATATATATATATATATATATATATATATATATATATATATATTTCAAGTAAACAAAGTTTAAAGTAAACAAAAAATTGTTCCTCATTCTCTGGATAAAACTTACATCATAGCCTAGACATACGTTTGGTAATACAAGGAAAATATCAACCCATGAACGCGGTCTGAAAATGAAAAAAAATGTAATACTAAAATCATGAAAAAATTAAAAACTGTGTTTTGGTATTATAAGAAAAAAGCTCAAATCAGTAAACTATGCTCATGTACAGAATATGTTATAGTCTTTTAAAATAACCTTCTATAACTAATTTTAGCAATTTTAATTATAAACCTGGGAATACATGTTTCCATCGCATGTATTTATTGGTTAAGGTATCATAAAACAAGTTTATGTTAAAAGTTAACTTACTCTGTGGTGATGGTGTCTGGTGTATCATGAGGTAGAAAATACTTTGTTGTTACCAGCATAGCTAAGTATAAGCTACTTATAACACCAGCGATACTGGGAGGAAATATAAATGACACTAGAATTAAGAAGAAGAAGATGAAATTCAATATGAAATCTATATACACGTTTATGCACTCAGGTATTGTTTGTTTACAAACATATTCTACGAGAACACAATGTAAACAACAAGCACAAGTGACTTAAATAATAAACAATTTATATATTTACCTGGTGTAAATCAAAAAATCAATTCTTTTTGTAAAACATAAAGGAAGTATAAGGACCACTGCCGTTACGGATATAATGAAAGCCCTTCTCATGTAGATCGGATGGGTTGTACAGTAAATGTCCTGAGCTACTTTAAAAAAGACTGAAAGTAAAATTCGATGAAATCACATAAATGATGTCAACTAAATGTACATTTCGTCATTTTGTTTATTGCTACAAGGATGAGGATTTGATGTTCACTTATAAACCGGTTAGTTAATGAATATCAATAATTAGGAATAATAAGTTACTGTAAAAAAACAAAGGTAGTTGCCTTTTCTTTCAAAACCTACGGCTCATTGGAAATGTGAGGAAGAGTTCACCAGTTTGATTAACCTCGGGATTTGAAGGGATAGTGTGGTCAGCACTATGCCCAGACAATTTTACCTCACTTAGGAACCCAACAGAACTAGGGGGACTACGTATTCTTGCCAGGAATTCGAACTCGAGACTTGAGTCGTCCTCTGTACCATTTAAATTGGACCAAAAATGTGTCCCTGACATGTTACAATGTGCACGATTTATTTTTATATATGTATAGGCCTATATATTTGTATTAAATATACATTTGTATATATATATATATATATATATATATATATATATATATATATATATATATATATATATATATATATATATATATATATATATATATATATCTTCATTATATATATATATATATATATCTTCATTGTTATAAGCACGATTATAATTATAATACTTCCATATTTTCACATTAATTTTCATTATTTTATTATTCCAAAATTGCACTATTTTCACAAGAGCATTATGTGTACCTCAAACATTGTATTGCAATTAGTTTTAGAACATCTATTGTTACCGAGTTCATTGACCCTCATTAAGCTTATTATGTTAGTTATGCAAATGAGACTTACATAGTTCCCATTGATCACCGATGATAATGAGAAAGGATATACAGAATACAAAACAGTGCAGTAAAATACAAACAGCACAAGCCAGCTGGGCTTTTGGGCCACAAAGGGAGAGAACCACGTCTTGGTAGGTGTTGCTTCCCTTTACAGTGGCGCAGTAGCCCATGATGAAGACAGTAAGCACCATGACGGCTACACAGATCTGACAAAAAATGTATAATTTTATTTTAATTTTTGCTTCTATACAAAGTTTTAAATACAGTACTACTTACTTTAACGTTTTTTTTTTTTAAAAATAGTATATGTTTTATTCATAAAATTAATTTAATAGACTGACGAGTATAAGCAACTACTACGGTTACACATTCAATATTGTCGTCGTTTCGGTATATTTCAACAGTACAGGCATATTTCCTCGGTGCGCGGACCTTTGACTACAGGTGCTTTGACCATAGGGGATTTGACCATAGGGGGTTAGACCACAGCGGAGCTTTGACCATAGGGGGTTTGACCACAGCGGGGCTTTGACCATAACGGAGCTTTGACCATAGGGGGTTTGATCATAGGGGTTTGACCACAGGTGTTTTCGCAGCAGAGGGTCTTTGATCACAGGTGGTTTGTCAACGGGTGTTTGATCACAAGCGCTGTGTCCGGCTTTAAACACAGGTATTTTTTCCTTATATGGTCTTTGATAATAAGCGCTTTGTCCAAATATTGTAATGATTTATTTTAAATGTTGTGTAATTATTTTTTAAATTGCGGCAGGATATAATAATATGTTAATTCATCATATATAAATACAAATCATCTAAACCATACAATTATTACTTCTTTGACTACACTGTTGGCATGTTTTTATCCTTTGTTATCCTTTCTATTTGTATTTTCAAGTACATCTACATTATTTATTTGTGAAACTTGTTTTTATGTTTTATTTATGTTCCATTTAAAATAAATTCTATGAGGCGTAACACCAGCCTTTATGTGGAGACTAAACTATCGTTCTTAACTTTTTTTTAGTACGTTTATTTCTATTAATGGACTCCCAGGAAACATGTATAAAATCGTATTAATTGTATCACAAATTTAAATCAAATAGCAATTTATAATATCTATTTTAAAATCTATATATTATGGTTAACCCCGCACTATGGTCAAAACCCCCTATGGTCAAACCCCTATGGTCAAACCCCCTATGGTCAAACCCCCTATGGTCAAACCCCCTATGGTCATAGCACCTAGGACCCTTTCCTCGGGTGGTAAAGAACCCCCCGTTCACCTCCCCCCCCCCCCCGAACGAAATAGAAACTATATTGAAAATTTTTAATTTCCCAGTGTCCCGCATCCCTCCCTCCACCACCGACGTTTGAAAAAGTCTGAATAGAACACTGTATGTAAAAGTTTTACCCCCTTTTATTTTACATACAATATTGTACATGACATAGTTTACAATTTTTAGAGTATGGATAGTACTACATATTAAATATATATTTCTCTATAAATATATACGAAATATTTTCATTAGTTTAGTTCAGAAAAAATAGGCGTTTCACGTCTAACCTATAAATCAACTACTTTAATAGGAAAACATCTCAAATACCACGTGTTTAACGCCATTTAGCTATGTACGCAAAGACAACACTAAATTCTACTTTTTAATAAGTTTAGAGACTTGACCAACTCACTGACTGGACGGTCATTGCCGTGAGGACTCCGCCAGCCTGGTGATAGGCCATGGGGAAGTTGAGAAGTCCGGCACCAAGTGTGGCGTTGACCAGAAGAAATGCTGACCTAATCCACCCAGATCCTGGCATTTTGAAAGATGGTAGAATAGTTCAGCTCGTTATTTCTAATGTAATATTATTTTTAAAATTTAAAAAGTAAAACAAAGAAAATAAAGTGGGAGTGATCTCCTCTAAATTTTTCTTATATAACACTACGGAATATGGCAACTCGGGATATAGACATAATTTTTAATAAATTTTTAATTATTTAAATTTAAAAAAATAGAATAGAATCTCGTAGAAAAAAGAACTGTGCACAAAGTGCACAGCGAAAAATCCGTGTCTACTAGGGCGGAATATAAGTACTTATGCGTCTTTTTAGAAATAGCCAAAAACCTAAAGTACTACTTCTGTTGAAAACATAACAGAAAGCAGAGAGTTAGATATTTTACTTATACGTAAAATTTCATCTATCTATCTGAAACAGTACTCAAGTTACAAGCTTTTGAAAATACAAAATTATAATACGTTCCACTTCCAGTTACCGGAAATTGCTGCAAAGTTAATACAGAACTACAAATTTGATATATTGTTATTGCAGTAACTTGAACACGAAATTGCAATATTATATTGAAAAACAATAGTGGATTGCAAACTTGAGAGATATTTAAAATTCAGTCAACAACAGTACTCAGAAATGTGAAATAACAATTAGAGTCAAATAGAAGCTTATAATTTAAACCATCGTGGTAATTAAAAAGTGATAACATTTTTATAAAGAATAAAATACATTTTCATGGTTAAATAAGTGTGGAATAGCTTAAAATGTTCTAACCTGGTTTTTGACCCGCGCTGCCGTTGAATGAACAAAATGCTGTCCGTGATTTTAGCTCAACACACCCAGTTACTAAACACTCGGACTTGAAGTAACTTTCTTGAATTGTCGTCAGCGTCTTGAGGAACATTATTCCAAACCTTTGACGACAATGTTTCAACAGTTGAATTGTCTATATCTTGCCATTAATAATGACATTTATAAAAAAAAAGTAATTGTTTTAATGTAAAGTGCTAAAAATTAAGGAATTGAGTTATTACAATGCAAAGCCTCCTTTGCTTTCCCTAACGTGAGTCAGGTACCCTAAAGGATTTGAACTTAAGACTTTTGGGTTAGCATTCTTACTCTATACCCTCCGACATTACCGTCTCATAAGTAAAGAAATATACTTTATATTATATTATAATTCAGAAAATGGTAACGACACTTAACGTTCGTTTTAAGCAATACTTACGTTAATGTAGGGCGATAATGTATCATAAAAATTTACATATTATCCCAACATATATAACTTCTACTACTTCTTTAATAATAGTGTATAATTAATTTTCTGCTTTTATGTGCATTATTACATAAAAGCTTGTTATTAAAAAGTTTTTTTATGAAAATAAATTTTAGTACTTGTCTTGACCCACGTTCCAACTACGAACCGTATCTGTCAGTTCGAAGGGCCAGTATATTCGCTCGGGCGTTTCGATCTAGAAAGACAGACAGATGAATTGAGTTAAATAAAAGCTTGTAAAAACAAAAGTATCATTGTTATCACGTAAAATATTACGTTTGAAAATATATTTTAAATTAATTAATTATTATTTTATGGCTGAGATATTTCAATTTAGTAAAGCATCAAATATTTACTAACTTACTATTTGCTATAACAAAGATTTCTTGTATTTCAATGATGGTATTTAAGCACACTACCTGATGATCCGCTGTTGTATTGTTTTGATCTGAGGACTAAAAATGTGAGCAGTCCTAAGCAGAAAAAAAGTTCTGTCAAATTTATATGTACCCTAGTGAAACGTAAATGCACGATGGAATGTCACGAATAGTAAATGAAAACTTGGAATTTAAAGTACAAGCGTATTTTGTAGGTTGACATTTATTTATAAAAACAGGCTAAACAGCTGGCCATTATACGCCACAGTTAAACGAACATTAACACCTTTAATTATTTATAATTAATCATTATTGTTAAGTCTACATAAAGCCACTAACGATTAAAACTAACAAAATATTATCTGTTGACGTTTTTTTTTAGTTGTTTTCCTATTATTAAAAAAATGTTGATTTTATTTATCTTCATGCATAATCTATTCAGCCAAACAAAAAAATGTGGGCTATAGGTTCTCTATTCCTGTTGTATTAATTCTTATAGTACAATTCAGTCACGTATGTAAATGTTTATGGAATTAGTAGGTAATGTATGCCATTAAAAGCTAATAAATATTAGTCTATTTTCATCTATATAAATACATATGAATGTATGTTGGTTTTATTTTTTAAATTTCGTTTGCATTACTTCACCTTTAACCTGGTTGCCGTGATACTGTAAGTTTGGAAGTTTTCTATGATGAAGAATATGTTAAGTTATGAGAGACATTAACGCATTGTCTGTTGCAGTTTGTCGTTCAGAACTCCCCCGTTGCTATCTTAGCACCTGGGATCTGTTGATTGACCTCCTGCACTGGTGGTCAGTGGTAAAGTTGGTTCAACTGTCAGACTACACCAGGAGCATCCACCGGCGACTCGAACCCCCAAGTGAGCATTATGACGACTACGTTCTTTTTAAAGTTCCACAAACTACGGATACGGTGAGCTACTATAATTGCTGATTTAATAACATGATACAAAATTCAAGTTTATTAAGAATGTAAACTTGATAATGCTAATATATTAGCATGTTTTCCGTTCAGGTATTTGTTGCATTCGGGCAAATGTCCATTTGGGGAAAAAGCATTCAGGCAAATGTCTAGAACGGTTTACAGTTGCTATGACTTGCCACATGGTGTGGCTGAACCACACGTTAACATTGGATTTGAACAGGTTAGTTTGGGGGATATAGTGGTTTTGAAAATTGTAGGTTTCGTGTGGTAGTGTGGGGCTCATTAGCGAACCACAAGTGCATTTGTGCAGCATAGATTTTGAGAATACAATAAAATTAATGTTAGTTACCCTTTGGGTATTGTTCGATGTCCTTCACTTTTTGATACTGTGGTCAGTTACATGCCCAGTCCCCTTTACACTTTAATATGTGTGTATGGTAGCACTGAGTAAAATGCGTTGTGATTAAAAAATGCAATAGTTTATAATGCAATCCATTAAGGTATGACAACTCTCACAATACTTAAAATTTTCGCATTATTCGTCGATTACCTCCCTTTTTGCAATAGTTAAAGTTAATACATGTTTCTTTGTACATGCTTTTATCTCTAACTTTTATTTTTTTCACAATGTTTGTGAATTTGTGGCGAATTTCGTAGGTCTATTTTGACTTTATTCTACTGCTGGGTTTTGTTCAAATTTTCCAGATACACACTTCTATAATAATGCAAGAATATTTTTTTTAAATCGAATTAAACATAAGGCTGGTCATTACGGTTTAATTTAACATTACTATATTAAAGAATAAAAGTGTGTGTATGTGTGTGTGGGTGGGGAGGGGGGGGGGGTGAAGAGATGAATAAATACTAGCGATCGTTTGATCAGAAGACATATTGATTTTTTTAAGTGATTTTTCTTTTTGCCTGATCGTCGAACATGAGCTGAGAATGAGCAGATAATTATCTTATAGAAATGTAAAGTTACTTATCGTGTTTTTAAAGCAAATTTTTTAAAAAAGTATCTATTTTATTATTTCATTTTCATTCGAATCGAATGCCAAAAAAAAAAGAAGGAAATAAAGGAAATAAAACAAAAAATTTCAAAAATATTTATTATAATAAGCTTTTAAATACACTAAGCTCATTGATATCTTTTATATTTTACAGCGACTAATCATTTTATTATTTCAGTGTATTTAAGCGTTTCTTTTATAAAGGTTTTTTATAATTTGTTGTATTTTCAATTAATCACTCGCGTATCCTTACCAATCAGACTGGAGAAAATAGAAGTAGTTAATGACATAATCATTAAGCAATCTCTACGGGGGCAGTGTGTCAGAGTGGTAGAGTACTAGACCGCTAACCCGAACGTTCTGAGATCGGAAACCTGGTTGGAGGACATTCCAGATAGGCACCCGACTCAGATTAGGGCCACAAAGGCTGCTAGGCACAATGCCGAACACACCATTCCGCATGTATGTCGAGGCTAGCTTCATCTACTATGTGTCTCAGGCACGAACAATAAACGATGAAGATAACTGCTTCTAAAATATTTTTAGTTTGTTTTATTGTTAAAAAGTGTTAATGGTGCAAATATGTATTAGATCTCACAAGGCGATGATGAAAATAACACAAAGGCTAGCTAGTAAACTAAGCAAACTAAAGCAGTTATTAACACGCCTAAATCATACTGTATTATTATGAAACACAAAGGACTAATGATATCGGTAATAATACTTATATCTAGCTACATGTACATATGGATGATGAAATATTTTTTTTATTGTATTAGACGACATACATACGATTAATAATATCAGTAATAATACTTTAATCTAGTGACACGTGAATATGGACGAGTCAGGCTTGACACCACGAATGTCTTTCATTATGGATTGCGACAACGTCAGTCCAATGATAAACACACCAACAATGAGAAAGGCGATGGCTATTCCCTTCAATACGTGAACTGTCTTGGTCTGTTTCTCTCCTGTTTCAATTCTATTCTGCATAGTCTTCAACAAACATAAACCTTGAAAATAGACACAATATATTCTGAAATGTATTTTACGCTTTTATAATAGTTAAAATATTATACATACAATAAATCATAAAATATTGTTTTTTTGTAAGCTTTGGTTCGGAATTTATTTAAAAGTTATTAAATTAATACAAAAAATATCTAATGGGTCATTGGGACACCACACAGTGGTGTGTATAGGGCTAACTATCTCATGGCGGGACCCACCCTACCCCTCGACTGACCATTACTGGAAGGTCTAACGCCCAATGATGTCGGGTTAGCGTCCGTTGTTTCATTTTAGATTTATCTCTATTAGGAGAGTTGATGTCTCCAAATGTCGAGCCTCATATAACCAGGGTTTTGAACTCACGCGTTTTGGGTTTAGCAACCATGAGCTGTACCGACACGACCACGCCGACAAAAATTTAGAATTATTAAAAATATGCATGTTTTCTACTCACCTGGAAATACGAAAATAAACACCGCTGTAAAAGAACCGAGTATCTCTATGGCAACGCCTATATTCGGGATGTAGATAGAAAACAGCAGGGTCAAGGTGAACCACACCAATGTCGTTATGACACGTCTCGTCTTTTCTCTGTATGAAATTTCCTCTGAGCTCATTTTCCAGAACTTTCCCCACACTGTGTCGAATGCGGACCTGTGTCAATAGAATTTTATCGAATCAAGAAACTCAAGGTAGACGTTCGAAAACATTTACGTATTTACTTACATTCTCATGTATACATTTAAATGTTTACAAGATAGAGAAAGGGATTCGTGTAAATATCATGTGCAATTTTATACTATGTATCGTCGTTATAAATTTCAAACAACGAAGATAAGTAGAACATATTATAATATTTAATCTCCATATGTTCCGCTTTTTTTCCCAAGACATGTGGCGTAGAGTTCTTCTATTTCAGAGACCTCGCCATTTGAAAAGGATAGTGTGGTCAGCACTATGCCCAGCAAAATTACTTTCCCTTAACGTGACGTAGGTACCCAATGGAGCTGAGTGGCCTCAGGGAAATTCTATTGACTTAAACCCGCATTCTTCTTCTTCTTTGTTCTTAATTTTAGTGTTGGAAGGGATTTTTGCATTTGCTTCCATAGCCTTTTGTTCAACCAAAAACAAACTACCAGGCACCAGTTGTTTGATTTTGGAGTTGTTTCTCCTAGAAGAGTTGCTCACCCCAGCTATTGAGCCTCATCTGGGTTTGAACTCGAGACTTATCCGTTTAGAAACCAAGAGCTTTGCCGACTCCACCACGCTGATCCCTAAAACCCACATTCGAACTTTATAATTTTGGGTTAGCAGTCTAGCCGTCCATTATAATATTTAATACGAAGGTATTTATCAAACTAAAATTAATTTTCAGTCCGTTATGCTTAAATAACAATCACACATTTTTTATAGTTTAAATTATAAATTTGGGATAAAAATGCATACACCTATAGCACTTTTTATTCGTTTTTTTAGAAATTAATACAGCCTTTACAAAAACTTATTTTTCCAAAACTCTTTTGATTACAGAGTAGCACAAATTATCATTCACGATCGTCACGATTTTGTATCCACTCTAGGATAAAATCACAACTTGTAGAAATACCATCCAGAGACACTTACTTCCCAAGGAAACAAAAAATAGGGTATGTAGTGTAAGTTTTGACAGCAAGTAGAACAACAGCCACCATCACATCAGCCGTAGGGTTAAATGACAGCAGTATGTCATTGGTGACTAAGTCACCAAACTTGAAAGAAAGATGTGAAAATAAATTAGTAAATCATATAACCGTTTACAAATATTTAAAATGAAAATTCTAAAATGAGTTGAATTTTTTAAATAAGGAAAAACATATTTAACTCCTACTAAAAGTAGAATTAACGTTTTCAACATCTGAAATTGATAAATATATTTTCACTAGTAATATATAAATAATGTACATTTTTATCTAATTGATAATCATACAACATACAACAATTATTTAACAAACCTGTAGATATCCCAGAGCTGCAGTCACCGTGTAGATAAGTATACAAACTATTAAGGCAAGTGTTACTGTTTTAGAAAACTCTCTCATGTTACGCTTGGCCATACAGGAGTAGATGGGGACGATACAGACATGACACTACATCGAAAAATAATCAGATTTTAAAATTCATATTTAAAAAGCGGGATAATAGATTTTTATGAACACCAGAGGCGTAGCGACCCTTCCCGGCGCCCGGGAACAAACTTTCGGTTTGCACACCCCCCCCCCCCTCTCAAACTTTTAATTTGTTTTCCAACCCATTTTGGCACCCCCCCACCCCCCTAAGGTCGGCGACCGGGGACATATCTCCCCCCCCCCCCCATTCCACCTTGCTACGCCTAAGATGAACACTTAAAATTAGACAATATTGACGCGAACTCACCTCATAAGAAAAACAGATTTGGGGAACCACGAGAAAAACATCAATCCATGAATGTGGCCTGAGATTGAAAAAATAAATGTATTGAACATATAACTGATATCAAACGCATTTGTCCTCGTATTTTATTTATTACATAAAAAAATAACAGCAATTTCAACATTCTAGCTGTTTTAATTAACAATCAATGGATTATATTTACATTTTTTTTAAAATGGTTACTTTGTTACACATGGAAATGTACACAAAGCATGAACCTACCGAATGGCAATAATTCCTTGATTATCGTGAGGAAGAAAATATTTGGTAGCAACAAGTCCCACTACATACAAGATACCTATAACTCCGACGATGCTAAAGGATTGAAAAAAATCAATGCGTTTGTATCTCATCAAATATATATATATATAAATATAATTCTCTATAACGCCCAACCATGCGGAACACCACGCACGCACGCCAACTCTCTAACCCACCCCTCACCTCCTCCATTGTTCTCAAGGCTAGCGCAACATTGTGTACCCGCCCACCCCCTTTGTACAACAGTGTCTTTCAGGAAGTCTTCATACCTAACTAAATAGTGGCGTATGCTACGCCGCGGGTCGGCTCGTATACAATACTTCGCTACATGTAATAATTGTGTTCTTTAAATTGATCGTATTTTTTCTCTAATTTTATTATCAGAATTACTCATCGATCGTGTTAAATTATAGAAAGTTATTAAGAATTAAATTTTAACCGAACTCGTGACTTTCATGTTAGCAGTGTTTCTCTTTTACAGTTGCACATTCCATTTTAATATTCGTAATCGTTGGAATTTTCTTTTTACAAATTATAACCGAATGAGCAGCATTTGCAATAATCTGTACTACACTTACCTCGCATAACTTAAAAAATCGATTCTCTTAGGAAAACACATTGGCAGTATAAAGACTATAGATGTGACTGTTATAATGAAAGCTCTTGACATGTAGAATGGACTGGAGTTACAGTAGAGATCGTGTGAAACATTGAGGAAAACTGAAAAATAAATACTTGCAGTAACTACATTATGTACCTTTCATACTATACTATTCCTTCATACATTTTATTGATTTGTACATAATTATTGACAACAACAGTAATAATTCTTAAACAAAAATATCATTTGAGGCACTTTTGATTTTTGTTTTGAAAACACAGTTGCAAATTATGATACTGTAGCTAAAGCGCTGTTGCTTATTCACCAGAAAGAAATGTTGCCGTTATAATTTCGTCCGTATTAAATTATGTACACAAGAAATTTAGATTACCAGCTTGAATTATTAATTTAAAAATATAAAATGAAATCTGCATAATTATATGATCAAACACATGTTACAAAATTGTTGACTCACTTATCTCCCACTGGTCACTAATTATAATTAGAAAAGTTATGCATGTACAGAAGCAGGTGATGGCTATACTGATTGCACAGGCCAGCTGGGCTATAGGGCCACAGATGGAGAGAACCACGTCTTGGTAGGTGTTGCTTCCCTTGGTATCAGCACAATAGCATACGATGTATATCGCTATCACCAAAAATACCATCAAAACCTGGGAATAGAAATCAAAATTACATGAGTTTAAAAACAAGGAGTTGAAATGAAATCGTATTTTTTTTTACAGGCTACGTTTTAGTTTTTTTTTATTTTGAGAAGTGTCAAAATGTATTAGTAATGTAAAACACATTTCAAGCAGTCTTGCTGATTTGGTCGTATGAAGTGAAAATGTGAACAGGTCAACCCTAAACGCAATTTTTGCACTAATAAGATCACGTGATGTTACATTACTCGACTTGTTGTAATTAGATGACAATATTAGACACCATCACGTTTACTTTATCACTTTATTGGGCATGTAAGGACATTCTCTGGAAACCTCTGATCACCAGCTCTTGTTTAAAGTAACTACCTCAGCGACACCGAGGCCACACATTCAAGGGACATTACTTCCATTATATTTAATACAAGGGACGTAACAATAACTAACAGGCCATAACGTAACATGCACTGACACGACTTTAAAAGGATTGTCGAAAATTTAAAAATATTTCTCAGAATTAATTTAACTTTTTACCTAAGAGAACATTAAAAAACAGAAAAACAGTTCAATAATCGTTAGCGAATTTAAGACTTTAATTTCCTTACGGTCTGAACGGTCACAGCGGCCAAAACCCTTCAGCTTGGTGATAAGCCATGGGAAAGTTTAAAATCCCAGCCCCTAGTGTAGCGTTGACTACCAGAAACGCCGAAACAAACCAGCCAGAACCTGGCCAAAGAAAATATGTCAGAGTCTTTATTTGTTCAGGATTTAATGACTTTATGAAATACATTAAGAAATAGATACCTTATATCGAAAGTTAATGTTGTGACTTAAAGTCTACACTATTTTTTCTAGATAAAGTTTTAACAAGTGCGTTAAAGTATAGCCTGAGAACGTTTCATTCATATTTCAAGGAGGGAAGGGGAGTGTTGCACTACTCTACTAACCATACCCACACCTCTCCCCAAGATGAAATGTAAAATAGATAATTTATAAAATAGATTATTTATAAAAAAAAAATAATAATTTTAACAGCGTCTTCTTCCCCTCTGAACTTTAAAGCCCCCACTCCACGGGAGACAAACACTAGTAAGTAAACTCTTTGGATGCCTGTAGTCTTGTTGACGAGTCTGCCATCTTTTAACTGGTCGGGCATGCATTATTTTAAGTTCACACAATTAGCATTATCTTCTCAAAAAATTAATTTGATCAATTTCAGCGTCGTGCTTTAATACATTTTTTATAGTAAGAAATGTTATGTTTATTTTATATCATTAGGGGTCATCCATAAATGACGTCACACTCCTAGGGGGGAGGGGGGGGGTCCGTAATTTTGTGACGATGTGTGATGAGGGGGAGGGGGGGGGTCAGATGTTGCGACGTCACATTTTTGCATTATAAATAAACCGGGAGTGATCTCCCCTAAACTTTCTCGAATATTCTTATATAAAATAACAGGGGATGGGAACTCGGGCTATAGACATGATTTTTAATCCATTTTAAATACTTAAAGTTTTAAAAATAGAATAAAATCTCGTAGACAAATTAATTGCACACCAAGTGAACGCCAAATAAAAAAGCGCATAATAGTGCGCAATATTATTAGTACTTCTAAAATTTACATTAGTTTTTTGAGAAATCGAAAGTAGCGTAAATTACTACTTCCAGTCAACGGAAATTACTCAAAATTTAACAGAAGGTAGAGAATTAGATCTTTTACTTACATGTGAAATTTCATGTATCTATCTGAAATAGTACTCAAGTTATAGGCTTTTGAAAAATTCAAAGTAGGAAAAGTACCACTTCCGGTTATCGAAAATCGCTCAAAAGTTGATACGGATCTACGATTTTGATAAAATACTTATATATGAAATTTCATCAACCTAGCTGTAACGGTACTCAAGTAATCGTGTTTACACACGGACACACAGACACACAGACACACACACACACAGACATACGGACAAGATTGCAAAATTATGTTTTTCCGTATCAGTGAGGTGTAAAACGTCGAGATTTGTAAAAATCTCGATTTTTTTTTTGCACGATTACAATACTTTCTCTATACTTCGTATATACGAGAAAGTAAAAAGCAACGTTAGAAAACGAATTTTAGACGTTATTTCGCGTTTTAGATAACTGTTTTAATAAATTGTAATAGTTTAGACGAGGTTTTAGAAAAATATCGATGTTTAAAAAAAAATTCAACTTCAATTTTGAGAGGGGTTGTAGGTTGAGGTGTGACGTCATTTTAGGGGGGGGGGTCTGGCTTTTTGTGACGACGTGGGACGGAGAGGAGGGGGGGAGGTAGAAATCGTCAAAAAAGCGTGACGTCATTTATGGATGACCCCTTACCATTATATTTTGACCCATAAATTTGATTTAATTTCACCGTCACTTTTGTTCCAGTCAAAATAAGTTATGTTTACTTGTTCCAAGCAAATTGAAGGACAACATTGTAGTATAATGTGGATATTCTTTACCTGCTTTCTTAGCTGTGATGTCTGCTGACGAGCTGCATACTGCTAGAGGCTTTTGCTCATTTAGACCATTCATCAAATATTTAGACGTAGAATGATCCGCTTCGCTAGGCATGACGGACTGTCGTGGGATGCTCAGACTATTGAGTAATTAATGTTACCAAATATGTTAATTAGCTGTTTTATTATTACTGGAATGTTAATTAAAATAAATGTAATTACACGATAAATATTCAGATAGGAAAATATTGAAATAAACTCTATCAGATATAGGGTATTTTTATGCGCCTAACTGGACTAGTCGTATTTTACAAAATAGAGTAATGAAAGAAATTGTTAGATTGCTTTCAGGTTCAACACTTCACACTACACCAATAGACTTATAATCATCTATCCAGGAATTAGACAACAATTAGAGTCCTTTAGGGGTCGGAGGCTCGAGTCGGTAAAGCTCATGGTTGCTAAACAGAAAAGTCTCGAGTTCGAACCCTCGGGCAGATGAGGCTCGTTAGCTGGGGACAGCCACTCTTCTAGGAGAGACAACTCCAAAATCAAACAACTGCTGCCTTTTAGTTTGTTCTTGGTTGGACAAAGGCTATGGAAGCAAATCCAAAAAAGAAAAGCAGGCTGAAATCGGAGTCAATGGCCTCAATGGCGCATAACCAGTTGACACGTAATCCTTAATTGTGATGGAAGCATGGTCGAGTCGGCAAAGCTCAATTCGAAAAAAGTCTCGAGTTCAAACCCTCTGGCAGATAAGGCTCAATCCCTCCCGACACTAAAAATTAAGAACGAAGAAGAAGAAGAAAGAAGAGTCCTTTAATAATCATCACTTAAGGTGTTAAAAAAATGGCCTACATACATAGAACCAGTTGTCTTGACCTCTGACTCCGGAAAAATTTGCTATGTATTTAAAGAAAGTAAGAATTCTGACTGTTTAGAATAAATAAAGTCTAGTATACTTTTGTTATTGTATTAATATTTTATGATATAGATCATTAACCATACAACACATTATCAATCATTAGTACAGAATCAATTGTACTAAACTAATACCATTTTGTCAAAAGTAACGTTCTCTATCGCTATACCACACTTTCCTTTTAAAGATTTTTGCTCAATTTTTTAAACTATATTTTATTCCAAACAGAAATATTTTTAATTGAATTCCCGATTGAATCATCGTTACGGTTAAGACGTAAAATGAACAAAATAAATGTTTACCTGTACAGGTAAGAAGTATTCATGTTTTCCATACCTGAAGTAAACGACCATGCAAGTTCTCTTCAGACTGAACACGGTTGTTACAACGTACTTATGCAAATAGAAGGGCAGCAGGTGCTGTATTTGCCTTTGAAATATCTAGCTTAACTAATTGTTTTGGCTGTAATGATTATAATTTAACCCGGTATTATATTATCCGCGATATCCCCCCCCCCCTCCCTTCCAACTTTTCATTCTAAAACACCCCTACAGCATGTAAGTAAACCTTTAATATATACGAGCCGGCCCGCGGCATAACATACGCCGCTATTTAGTTGTTTTATTTTCTACTTTTCAGTAATTCATAATTTGTGAATTCGACAGTACCAACGCTGCCACTGAAAATATTTCTTTAAAACACTATAAGTAGCTCGTTAAGGACCATAACCCCCCCCCCCCCTCCTTCCCCCTCTCCCCCCCCCCCCCCCTACGTTTAAAATAGTTGGCTCTGCTTGTAAACATTTAGAGTGAACACAGCTCACTGAGACCATGTAGGGGTGGGGAGGTAGGGAGCGCGTTTACAGCTTGTTTTCTAGCGGCTCCCAGAAGAGAATTATATATATAGATATTCATGATTTATACATTGTGCTCACTTTCAATACTTCTAACATTAGGACGAAAAATAAACCGTTTTTCAATGTTTACCATGTTTTAGTAAGGTCACAATGTCCGTTTGTTTTTGAGTTTATGGGAAATATTCTAACTCAATTTTAACCCACTTATAATGCAGCGATTTTTTTCAAACTTTCCAGATACGTTCTTCGTCAAAGGCAATGCATGAATAGTATTGATTTAGTTTAATTAAATTTTAATTTAATAATTTTTATATTCAAATTACAAGGGGAGATAACAAAGTAAAATAGTAGCTAACGCTCGATTAAGGGGCCGTCGTGGGTGAAGTGTAACTTCATGGTTGGCTGATTTCAAGAGGTGCGTTGATAATGAGCAGAGTATAGACAGTTAACTGTCTTTTGGAGATCACAAGCTGCTGAAATTTTTTAGCGAAAATGACTAAAAACTGGAACATAACATAAATATTAAAACTTGTATAATATTAAGCGTTCAACAAGAAAGTGTTTCTGATGAGTAATCAAATGTTTTATTAACGAAATTGGTTTTATTTTTTTTTCAGTGCATTTAAACGCTTTTTATTTTAAAGTTTTAAAATTTATTTTAATTTAACATTACTTATTGTTTCTCTTGTCAAATGTTTGAAATATCTACATGCAGATACAAAGCATTTTCTAAAATACCTACTTCCTACGTCGTATTTTTTGCTTTATACACCTACCCTGGTGTTGTCGTATATCTAAGACCCCCATCTCCGCAGGTGTTCACTTGCATTAACAGTTTACCTGAACAAAGCATGAATTCATAAACATTAATTAGCTGACACAGAGGCCTGTCAATGAGACAAAGCAACATGTGTTGATGTTGACGCGATCGCGATGTGTTCTACTGTAAAATTCCGTTTCAGGTATTTTATTTTTTAGTGTAAGTGAATTAACTTATCAAATGCACCCTTTTTTTAATGTGTGATAAAAATAGTAGTTAGATCTCAAACCAGTTGGCCCAGTGTTAAAAGTACATTTCTTCTGTTTTTGTGATGTAGGAAGGGATATGAAGGGATGAGGTGGTCAGAATCAGAGGCGGATTAAGCTTCGGTGGAACCCCAGGCTGATATATATATATATATATATATATATATATATATATATATACTAGCTGCATCCCGTGCTCCGCCACGGTAAATCTTTTTTAAATGTACCAACTTTGGAACAGAACAAAACAAACAAAAACAACACAAACACAAAAAACACAACCATAACACAACCACAACACAACCACAACACAACCACAACACAACCACAACACAACCACAACACAACCACAACACAACCACAACACAACCACAACACAACCACAACACAACCACAACACAACCACAACAAAACTACAACACAACCACAACACAACCACAACCACAACACAACCACAACAAAACTACAACACAACCACAACACAACCACAACTTCAACACAACAACAACACAACCACAACACAACCACAACACAACAAAAAAACAACCACAACACAACCACAACACAACCACAACACAACCACAACACAACCACAACACAACCACAAACACAAACAAACCACAACCACAACACAACCACAACCACAACTACAACACAACCACAACAAAAACACAACCACAACACAGCCACAACGCAACCACAAAACCACCACAACACAACCAAAAATCAACCACAACACAACCACAACACAACCACAACACAACCAAAAAACAACCACAACACAACCAAAAAACAACCACAACACAACACAACCAAAAAAAAACAACACAACCACAACATTAGAATCATCACCAAACAACACGCTTTTTTAGGCGTCCGCGCCCAAAGACAGCCTTTCCAACATTAAAAATTTAAGTCACATAAATAGATCCTACTCCATAACTTACAATAAAACAATGCGATGCAAATGAATGTACGGCAAGTGGTGTTTACTTTTATGGTTCTAAGAAAACACATTGGCAATGTAATTAGAATTACCACCGAAAAACACGCTTTTCCCAGGCGTCCGCGCCTAGAGAGAGTCTTTCCAGCATTCTCTATTATCTATACTATAATTATAAAATTTCACCATCTGTTAACACCAAAAAACAAAAACAAAAAATAGTGATTTTGAGAAATGATAGACTAATTAGAAAATAGTATAAATAATCTTAACATTTTTCTCTTTTAATTATGAACCTTAACATAGACTAATCAATGCGGTAGTAATAAAAAAAAAAGATTAACTTAAATTATTGTTGAGTTAAATATATTTTCAAATTACCTCCCTTGAAAAAATTACCACAAAAAAAAAGTTGAATTAATTAGTTTTTTCGACCTACTTTTATGGAAATGTATCCACTTTTTCTGGGAACCTAAACGAAAATGATATTTGACATTAATCTTTTTAATACGTTTTAGCAGTTTGCGTGTATTTAATATTTTCTTGACGTTATGCGAAAGAGTAAAAACCGTGGCAATTATAAAATAGCTCTATGCCGCTATATAAACAAACCCTACTCTAATACTTATAATAAGACACTGCGGTGCACTGAAAAGCACAGCATGGTGCGAATGTTTACTTTTATGGTTCCAAAAGCTATAGCGATGACAGAAGGAAGGAAGGACTGACACACGCTCAGCCCGCTTATATTATAGATATATATATATATATATATATATATATATTAGCCGTCGGTATCCGTTACACGTGAATTATAGGCCTATATATTTTAATGCTATAGACTACTTGTTTGAGATAAATATTATATAAAAATATAATTGGTCAGAATGCTATGTGCTTTACTACACGCTGAACGATATTATTGACAAAGCAAAGAAATAGCTAAATAACTAAAAATCCTACAGATTTAAAAAAACATAGACCACCAATACCTATTAGAACAATTAAAACCAGATTATATACATAATTAGTCAACTCAACAACATATTAAATGCACACGCTGATTTAAGAGACTTAAAATTATTAGACATAAATGTTTTCGTTAAAATCCCGCCTGTTCAAAGGTAGTTATGTTGTTTGATTCTTTTAAAAACACTTA
Source organism: Physella acuta (assembly GCF_028476545.2). Classification (NCBI taxonomy): domain Eukaryota; kingdom Metazoa; phylum Mollusca; class Gastropoda; family Physidae; genus Physella; species Physella acuta. The sequence goes on along the minus strand of NW_026731925.1, from coordinate 304,918 downwards.
TTTTGGCTGAACATGGGACTGACCATACTATTCCTTCATATGCTGATAGGCATCTTCATTATTCACATCTAAAAAAATAATTTTACAAAAAATGTAACATTGACGTGGTGTGTCTTGTACACGTCTCCAGCGGATTTAGCAAGTCCCGACTCAAGTAAGAAACAAAGGATAAACCATACATTTAAAAAAATAAAGATAAACTCTCGTTTGTGATAATGTAGGCTTAGTGTATATTCCATGTATATGGATTTGTAAAGACATCTTTAAAGTGCAGAGTGACGTTTATTTAAAAACACGAGACCCTAGTTACAATCATGTTATCGAGTTACGTTGACATTGACCTAATTTTAAAAAGCTATTGATTAGCGACCCAATGTGTTTTAACATGGGAGGTAGCCTCTTTTTTTACCACATAGAATACATATATATAAGGGGAGGTAACCACACATTTTACGACATGGATTCTCATATAGGGGAGCTAGCCTCCCTCAAGAAATCTTTTTGAAAATTCGTTGTATACATGACTAATAGTTTCCTTAATGATTTAATATAAGGCCATATATATATATATATATATATATATATATATATATATATATATATATATATATATATATATATATATATATATATAATATATATATATATATATATATATATATATATATATATATATATATATATATATAACTTTTTTATTTAAAATGTAAACGAAATATGTAATTACTAATAATTAGTTAATGGTAATTTAAAAAAAGATTGGGTACTGAAAAACACACACAAACAAGCGTTATTGGTTTTTAAATGATAATGACAGTTGTTTTTTTTGGCATTTTGTCCGAACCTAAATCTTACACTCAATTACCAATCACACACACAGTTTTGTGTATATGATTACTTCAGAAAAAAAATGACATACATAAGATTAATAATATCAGTAATAATACTTTAATCTAGTGACACGTGAATATGGACGAGTCAGGCTTGACACCACGAATGTCTTTCATTATGGATTGCGACAACGTCAGTCCAAAGATAAACACACCAACAATGAGAAAGGCGATGGCTATTCCCTTCAATACGTGAACTGTCTTGGGCTGTTTCTCTCCTGTTTCAATTCTATTCTGCATAGTCTTCAACAAACATAAACCTAAGAAATAGAATAGTATTATCTGGAATGTACCTTAATAATGAATGAACCTTAAATGATTAAATATTATTTTTTAAGCTTAGGTTAGGAATTTATTTAAACTTTAAATTCAGTTTTTTCCAGCCATTCTTTCGTCCATGCTGACAAAAAGTTAAAATAATTCAAAATATTCATTTTTTTCAACACACCTGGAAATACGAAAATAAAGACCGCCATATATGCGCCGAGGATCTCTACGGCAACTCCTATATTGGGGATGTAGATAGAGAACAGCAGGGTCAAGGTGAACCACACCAATGTAATTATGACACGTCTCGTCTTTTCTCTGTGTAAAATCTCTTCTGGGCTCATTTTCCAGAACATTCCCCACACCGTGTCGAATGCGGACCTGTGTTAATAGAATTTTATCGAATCAGGAAACACAAGGTAGACGAAAGCGTTGACGTATTACTTACATTCGCATGTATAAATTTAAATGTTTACAAGCTGGAGATGCGAGTAAAAATCACGCGTAATTTAAGACTATGTTTCTTCGTTAAAAATTTCAAACATCGCAGATAAATATAACATATTTAATATTTAATCACCATATGTTCCCTTCGTTCCCAAGACAAATGTTTCAGAGGCCTCAGCAAATGAAAGGGATAGTGTGATCAGCACTGTACCCAGCCGTATTAACTATTTTATAAAAACGTGACTAGGTATCAATTTGAGCTGGTTTCGCTCAAGCAGATTCTACTGATTTAAACTCGGATTCAAACTCGAGAATTCTGGGCTAGCAGTCTAGCCGTCCCATCTAATATCTAATACGAAGGTATTCATCAAAATGAAAATAATTTTCCGTCGGTTATGCTTAAATAACACGTGAGCCAGTCACATTGCTTCATACTTTAAACTAGCTGCATACCCGCGCTCCGCAACGCTGTATCATTCTTTAATGTACGAACTTGGGAACAGAACGAAGCTAAATACAAACGCAAACACATAGGCCCTACACAACGCAAACAAACAAAAAACACAAACACAACAGAAACGAAAGCACACAAAAAAACCCTGGGCAAAGACAAATGTAAAAAACGCAAAAGAAAACACAAACACAAATACAAACACAAACACAAAAAAAAAACATAAAAGAATACGCAAACACAAATTTGAACTGAAAAAAACACACAAACGAAAACGCAAAACGCAAAACCACACACTAACGCAAACGCAAAACATAAACACAACATAAACGCATACTGCTCATGTTCTAGCCCGGGGCGCCAAATTGCACCCTGCAATGGCACTGGTGGAACCGCCTGATTCGATTCAGTAAACGACTATAATACCCCAACTTATAAAAATAAAATGAGGCTGTATTTTTAAAAATCCGTGTTTTACTTACCACAGTGCACTTTATCAAGCCATGCTTATTATAATATTTGAACAATTATGTGGTGCTGAACGTCCCCGAAATTTGCATTCACATTTTTTTTTAATTAGCGTGATTTGAATTTCTTTTTAAATTACCTCCCCTGACATAATTATTAAACATTTTGACTGAACTTCACACGACAATAATTAGACTGTCTTTACAATCATAACCCTACTGTTATTAAAATGAACACTTTTTTTATAAAAATCGTTAGCGAAAGTATTATTTGACATTGATCCGTTTAATATGTTTAGCAATCAGAGTTTCTTTCAGGCATCTCTTCGGAGGGGGGCTTAACCCATCCCCCCCCCCGAAGAAAGTCTACCCCCCCCCCCGAGCGAGATGGAATTTATATAGTAGAAATATACTTTTACTAGTGTTCCCCCCCCCCCCTGGAAAATGTTGACCGCCCCCACCCCCGAAAAAAATCAAGTGCCCCCCACCCCCCCCCCCTCCCGCCCCGGAAAAAAAGTCTGGAAGAAACACTCTTAGCAGTGTGCGTGTATTTAATATTTTCTTTACGTTATGCTACAGAGTAAAAACTGTGGCAGCTATAAAATAAATTAATGAATTAATGTCGTTATGAAAAAAACACTACGCTATTAATTATATTAAGACAATGCAATGCAATTTAGAAACACTGCATGGTTCGTTGTTTACATTTATAGTTCTAAAATTTATAGCGATGACGGAAGGAAGGACTGACACACTAACACGAGCTTTATGTTATAGAATATAGATTATAAATTTAGGATCAAAATGAATAACATCTTTTAAACTATTTGTTCCAGTTTTTAAAAGAAATTAATGCAGCCTTTACACAATCGTATATAGCCAAAGCTATAGTTTTAATTGTAAATTTAGGATAAAAATACAGAACATCTATTGCACTTTTTATTCGTGTTTTTTTTTTAAAACTAATACAGCCTTTAATCAATCTTATAATTACAGAGAAGCCCAAATGTTCATTTACGATCTTCATGAACGAATTGGTATCCTCTGTTAGATAAAATCACAACTTGCAGAATTAACATACAGAGACACTTACTTCCCAAGGAAACAAAAAATAGGGTAGGTAGTGTAGGCTTTGACAGCAAGTAGAACAACAGCCACCATCACCTCAGCCGTAGGATTAAATGACAGCAAAATGTCATTAGTGACATTGTCACCAAACTTTAATGAAAGATGTGAAATTTAAAAATTATACAACCGTTTACAAATATTTTAAAATGAAAATCCATGAGGTGAATTTTTTTTTTCCAATAAGGAATTCATGTTAAACTCTTACTAGAATACGAAATAACATTTTCAACATCTGAAATTAATAAATATATTTTACAACTAAATCACGTTAAGTAACAAAAGCTTAACATGTGGTGAAAATTGACATACTGAAAGTGTTGTAAAATTAAATAACTTATTTAAAAAAAAACTATTAAAAATAAATCGGTAATTAAATTATGAATGCAAGTCAAATATTTTAAACTGAAACAATTTAAATGGAAGTAATAATTTTATTATGTTTCCTAATCTTTCAAAACAACTACAACACACCATTCAGTTACATAATCTGATAACGTAAGTTTTTAAAATGCGAATTCAAATATTAATGACTATGTTTACACTTGTAATATTTGAAATGATGTATCTTTTTGTTCTCATTGATAAACATACAACAATATAACAAACCTGTAGATATCCCAGAGTTGCAGTGAATGTGTAGATTAGTGCAGACAATATCATGGCAAGTGTTACTGTTTTAGAGAACTCTCTCATGTTACGTTTGGCCATACAGGAGTAGATGGGAACGATACAGACATGACACTAGAAAAAATAAAAATAGAAGATATTTTATTAAGATGCTACATATTTCCCAAGCGGGATAATAGGTTTCATGTACACTTGCAAACTCACCTCATAAGAAAAACAGATTTGAGGGACAACAAGAAAAACATCAATCCATGAATGTGGTCTGATATTGAAAAAAAAAAAATACGTTGAACATAAGATTGAAAACAAACGCATTTATCCTCATATTTTTATACAGAACCTAAAAAGTAAAAAAAAATCAAACATTCCAGTTTTTGTATTAACAATTAATGGATTAACATTTTTTATTTAAATATCCTTTAGTTACACATTGAAATGAATTACAAAACATAAACATACCGAGTGGTAATAACTCCCTGATTTTCATGAGGAAGAAAATATTTGATAGCAACAAGTCCCACTACATAAAAGATACCTATAACTCCGATGATGCTACATGATTGAAATAAATTAAATAATATACAATACTTCGCTACATGAAATGATTATGTTCTTTAAATTCATTACACTTTTTGTCAAATTGTATTACAAGTAATACATATCTACAGTGTTTTTTATATAATGTTCATTTAAAACAGAACCCGTATATTTCATGCTAGCATTCCTGTTCTTCATCGATTCGAGTCAAACATTTCATTCTAACCATCGAAATCGTTTGAATATCTTTTTAAAACTAATAACCCTATTGCGCAACATGGCAATAACCTTTTCTACACTTACCTCGCATAATTTAAATAATCGATTCTTTTAGAAAAACAAAATGGCAGTATAAAAACTATCGATGTGACTGTTATAATGAAAGCTCTTGTCATGTAGAATGGATTGGAGTTACAGTAGAGATCGTATGAAAGATTGAGGAAAACTGGAATTAAAATACCAATATTACTTTGCTGTAATATATATATATATATATATATATATATATATATATATATATATATATATATATATATATATATATATATATATATATACACGTATCAAGGGCTACATATACCTTTCATACGAAACATTTTATACTTATATTTTTTTACGTATTCATTGTTTATGGGCAGAACCGACACAATCTTGTATTATCTGAGGCACCTTTTTGTTTTTCTGTTTTTGAAAAGCTGTTGCAAAATGACTCACTTATCTCCCACTGGTCACTAATCACAATTAGAAACGTTATGCACGTGCAGAATTCGGTGATGGCTATACTGATTGCACAAGCCAGCTGGGCTTTAGGGCCACAGATGGAGAGAACCACGTCTTGGTAGGTATTGCTTCCCTTGGTATCAGCACAATAGCATACTATGTATATCGCTATCACCACAAATACCATCAAAACCTGTGAATAGAAATAAAAATTACATGAGTTTAAAAACAAGGAGGTGAAATGAAATCGTTTTTTTTTACAGGCTACGATGCTTTCGTTTTTTTTCGAGAAGTGTCAAAATGTATTAGTAATGTAAAACACGTTTCAGGCAATACAAATTAGTAACATTCATAAAAGACAAGGTAGGGTTACGAATTTGCTTTATATAGGCCACGATGTTTTTGTTTTTCCTTTCAATTGTTTTTTTTTGCGAGAAGTGTCAAAAAGTAAGTCAATCTTTCTTTTTTTTTGCTATATGAAGTGAAAATGTGATCATTTGCCATTTTCTCACTATTTAGATAACGGGATGTTACATCAAAAGACGCCATCAAGTTTACTCAGTCACTTTATTGGACAAGCAACGAAATTCTCTGCGTACCGCTAATAAAAAGCACCTGTTCAAAGTAACTACCTGAACGACAGAGGCTACATCTTTAAGAGACATCACTAACATAAATATATAATACACGGGACATAACAATAACCAACATGCCATAACGTAACACGTTCTAATGCGACTTCAAAAGGGTTGTCAAAAATTAAAAATACTTCTTAGAATAATTATTTTTAAAATTACCTAAGAGAATAACAGACAACAGATAAAAGTTCAACAATAATTTTCGAATTTAAGACTTTAATTTCCTTACTGTTTGTACGATCACAGCGGCCAAAACCCCACCAGCTTGATGATAGGCCATGGGGAAGTTTAAAATCCCAGCCCCCAGTGTAGCGTTGACTACCAGAAACGCCGAAACAAACCAGCCAGATCCTGTACATAGAAAATATGTCAAAGCCTTAATTTATTCATGATTTATAAAATCACTAAATTGTTCATGATAAAAGAAAGCGATGGACTTGGTCGAGTTGATAAAGCTCATAGTTTGAACATCGGGCAGATGAGGCTCGACAGCTGAGAACAGCAACTCTTCTATGAGAGACAACTGCAAACGCAAACAGCTACTTTTTTTCTTGCGATATGTTCTTGGATGGATAAAGGCTATGGAGTTTTAGTTTTAGTCCTCTTTGCTCCTTATGGAGCATAGGGTCTCCACCATTTCCTTCCATTTCTTCCTATCCTCGGCTATCAATTTTGACATCTCCCAAGACATCCCTATTGGCTTCAGTTCTTCAAGAAGACTCCGCCTCCAGGTCTGTCTTGGGCGCCCTCTCTTCCGCTTTCCCTGGGGGTTCCACTCAAGCGCTTGGCGTGTAACATTTGTGTGAGCCACTTCCTCCTTCTTATTTGCACACCTATAGGCTCCTGCCTAGCTTTCCTCCATAGTTCCAAGTTCGGCACTTTGTCCTGCCATCTCAGTTTCAGTATCTGTCTAAGGCATCTATTCATGAAGGTCTGTATCTTTGCTATGGAAGCAGATACAAAAAGAAAAGCAGACTGAAACTGGAGTTAACGCCTCATATACTTAATTGTGTGGAGGGAATGCCTTCTAACATTAACATTATGAACGCAGAAGAAGGAAGTGTTCGTAAAATAAATTAACAAACAGCTACAATCTATCAAAAGCTATACGGGTGTCTTAAGGACAGCTCTGGTTTATTTGGTTAAAGTTTTTAACTAGTACGTTACGGTATAATCTGAGTTTGTTTTAGGCATCTTTTCGGTGAGGGGGGGGGGGGGGGTAGCGGAACTCCTCTACCGCGGACAACCACACATCTCCCAGTGTGAAATGTAAAATATGTAATTTATGTAATTTATATTTTAAATTTTAAGCCCCCAACTCCGCAGGAAATACATGAGTGAAGGAAACCCTGTATAATAATTGACCGAATCTCATTTTACCAAGCCCAGTTCATACTAGTAAGTAAAAACTGCTGATGCTAGTCGTCACGTGACCTTATCTCTCATCTGTTAACATATCGGGCATGCTTTATTTTTAGTGCTTGCCATTAGCATTACATTTTCAACGATCAATTTGATTACCTTCACTTTTGCGCTTAAAAAAACATTTTTTACACTAAAATAGTTTGTTTATTTTATACTATTGCCATTACATTTTCACCCATAAATTTGATGAATTTCTCCGTCGTGCGTAAAAAGCACACTTTTTGTTCTAGTCAAAATACGTTATGTTTAGTTATTCCAAGCAATTTGAAGGAAAACATTGCAGTATAATGTGGACAATCCTTACCTGTTTTCTTAGCTGCTGACGAGTTACACCCTGGAAGAGGCTTAGGCTCATTCAGACCATTCAACAAATATTTAGAGGTACAATGATCGTTTCCACTAGACATGACGGCCTGTCGTGCGATACTCAGACTATTCAGTAAGTAATGTAAAAGAAATATTTAAATTATCTGGGTGATTTATTATTACTGGCATGTAATTTAAAACTAAACGTATATATATATATATATATATATATATATGTGTGTGTGTGTGTGATAAATATTCATACAGAAAATATTTCAATAGACGCTAACACAACATAGTTACAAAAAAAAAAATTTAGATTGTGTCGAGATCCATAAATCCACAGGACACCAATTAGACTTTATAATTATCTTTCCAGCAGTCCACAGCTCATTAATTGGACACTTGATAATCATTAGTCAGCGTTCCACAAGACACTAATTAGACATTTAATAATCATCTTTCCAGCATTCCACACTAAGTAGACACATAACAATCATATAGTCAGCTTTCCACAAGACACTAATTAGACATTTAATAATCATCTTTTCAGCATTCCACACTAATTAGACACATAACAATCATATAGTCAGCTTTCCACAAGACACTAATTAGACATTTAATAATCATATTTCCAGCATTCCACACTACTTAGACACATAACAATCATCAGTCAGCATTCCACAAGACACTAATTAGACATTTAATAATCATCTTTCCAGCATTCCACACTAATTAGACACATAACAATCATCAGTCAGCATTCCACAAGACACTAATTAGACATTTAATAATCATCTTTCCAGCATTCCACACTAATTAGACACATAACAATCATATAGTCAGCTTTCCACAAGACATCAATTAGACATTTAATAATCATCTTTCCAGAATTCCACACTAGTTAGACACATAACAATCATATAGTCAGCTTTCCACAAGACACTAATTAGACATTTAATAATCATCTTTTCAGCTTTCCACACTAATTAGACACATAACAATCATCACTCAGCATTCCACAAGACACTAATTAGACATTTAATAATCATCTTTCCAGCATTCCACCCTAATTAGACACTTAATAATCTTCAGTCAGCATTCCACAAGACACTAATTAGACTGCCTTAAAAATCATACTAACTTTGATCACAACAATGACCTGCTCAGTATCGAATCAGTACACATGTGCAGCCTTGACCTCTAATCCAGAAAAAAAAAATTGCTATGTATATATATAAGCTATAAATCTGGACTGTTTAAAATCAATATACTTAAGTATAACCATGTTATTGAAGTTTTATGATATAGATCATTGGCCACACTACAAATTGTCAACCTGTTCATTTGAACAGGATCCAGGGCATTAAACTAGTACTATTTGGTTAACAGTAACGTGTACTATGCTAGAACTTACTCTTTCCATTGACAATATCTGAATTTTTAAATTCATTTATTTATTGTTACGGTTAAGTGGAAAAGTAAAAAAAAAATATCTACCTTTCCAGGTAAGAAGTATTCGTGTTTTCCATACCTGCCGCATACGACCTTGCAGGTTCTCTTCAAACTGAACACGATGGTTAAAAATGTCTGATGCAAATAGAAGTGAAGCAGATGCTCTTATTGCTCATGAATATATCAAGGCTTTTCTAATTGTTTCGGCTGTAATGATTAGAATTTAAAACGGTATTATATTCTACACCACATCCCCCCCGCCTTTCCACCATAAACAGCCCTACAACACGTAAGTTAACACACACATATATATATATATATATATATATATATATATATATATATATATATATATATATATATATATAATTTTGTGCTCTTTTTCAATGCCTCTTACATTAGGACGAACAATAAACAGGTTTTTTTCAATTTTTACCAGCTTTTACACAGGTCACAATGTCCGTTCGTTTGTGGGTTTATAGGAAATCTTCTAACTCAATTTTGATCCATTTATAATGCAGTAGTTTTGGTCAAACTTTGCAGATACGTTCTACTTCAAAGGCAATGCATGAATGTCATTTTTTTTTTAATTAGAGAGACATTTTTTTTTTTAAATTACTATCATTAAATTTTAAGGGGAGATAACAAGGGGCCGTCGTAGATGAACTGTTACTTCATGCTTCGCTGATTTCACGAGGTGCGTTGATTATAAGCGGAGAGACAGTTAACCATCTTTAAGAGTTCACAAACTATTGGACGTTGTTTATCGAAATCAAATTTATTCTCAGATATAGTGTCAACTTCAGTCGGAACGTATGACTTAAAAGTGGAAAATAACATAAATAGTAAACCTTTATAATATCAAGCGTTTAAAAGCACTAAAATTTAGAAAACAACAAAAAAACTTTAATAAAAGCTTTGGCGCTAAAATTCATAAGCGTTCTGATGAGCGACCAACAATTTTATTTATGAAGTTTTTTTTTTTCAATACATTTAAAAGCTTCTAATTATAATGGTTGTTATATTTGTTTTAAAGTAAAAATACTTATTGTTTCTATTGCCAAATAAATGTTTGAAAAGTCTACTCCCACACACAACACTATTTCTAAAATTTCTACCTCCTACGTTGTGGTTTTTGCTTTAGATAACAACCCTAGTGCTGTCGTATATCTAAGACCCCCATCTACTAGCGAACCTTGAATTCACAAACATTAATTAGCTGATACCGACGCCTGGCAATGAATTAAAGTAACATGTGTTGATGCTATCGTGTTGTGTTTTACTGTTAAAATCCATTACATGTATTTTATAGTGTGAATGAATTAACTTATCAAGTGTACGTTTTGTTTTACTGTGATAAAAATAGAAGTTAGCTTTCAAACCAGATGGCTCATTGGCTCATCTCATCAGTTTTTGTGATGTAGGAATATGAAGGGATGAGGGCTGAAGGTTTTAGAGCCCCTGATATATATATATATATATATATATATATATATATATATATATATATATATATATATATATATATATATATATATATATTCTTATCACAATATTATTCGAGATACTAATGGATTCTAATAACATTCGGCACCAATATTTCCAAAACTGCTAATTTAAAAGATAACAATTATGTTAAATGAACGGCAAATTGGATACCTACAAACTAGCACATATGTACTCATTTTTTAGCAACATTATATATACCCCCCCCCGTATCCACCCCTCGTTTGATCTGCCACTTGGTCAGCATTATGCCCAGCGGATTTAGCTAATCCCGACTCAAGTAAGAAACGAAGGAAAATAAATATAGGCTTAGTGTATCTCACATTATGGCTTGTGTGATTTGTAAAGACATCTTTAAAGTGCAGTGTGAGGTTTATTAAAAATACGAGACCCTAGTGACAATCATGTTATTAAGTTATGTTGACCTTAAATTAAACAGTTAAAAAGCCAGCTCCTAAATGTCCTTTATGTTTACTTCTTTCTGTTTGCAGATAAACTTGGGGTATTGTAATTGCTTACTAAATTGAAACAGGCGCGTCCGCCGGCGCCCGGGCAGGGTTCGATTTGGCACCCTGGGCTATCCAGTGAGCGCTATGGTGCATACTATCGTTTTAAAAAGTGCGGTTGTCTATGGATAAGAAAGGTTGCTATAGTCTTTAAGTGATTCAAATCCGGACGTTCTTCCGGAGCCCCGACAGGATGCTATAGGGCGTCTACGTTCGTCTCAGTGAGTGCAAAAGACTATGAATAAGTTGGGGTACTATAGTCGTTTACTAGGCTGAAACATGCTGTTCCGCCCCCCCCCCCCCCCCATCATGGTGCGATTTGGCGGCCTTGACTAGAATGTAAGCATTTTGCGTTTATGTTTGCATTTGTGTTTTCTTTGTGTTTGGGTTGGGTTAGCGTTTGTGGTTGGGTTTGTGTTTGCGATTGAGTTTAGATTTGGTTTGTGTTTGTATTTCTGTTTGCGTTTTTTTGTGTTTTGGATTTGGTTGGTTGTGCTTAGTGTGGGCAACGCCGGGTATATGCTGATTACAAAACACACATGTCATGGTCCTTTACAGAAAGGATTTACACACAGTCCAGTGCAAGGCCTGGTCGGGACGGCCTGAAACATATATATGAAATAACAATATAAAATTTAATAATGCACTAAAAACAGAGAATAAAAAGTTTTCTCTGAATATAATACTGAACTACTATATTAATTAATAACAAGAAAAGCATGGATCTAGGTAGTCCAAACTGGCGAAAAAGTGCGTTTTAGGGTCAGTTTTTGCGGTTTTCAAAAATAAAAATTTCACTACTTCTAGTTGTCCTATAAGAATAAAAATTATATGTCAATAAAGTTTAAGCCTTTATCTGTCGTAATCTGGTATTTTTATATCTGTAACACATGTTTGAATGTGTTTTATATTTGTTTGAAAAGTATCAGTTACGTCAACAAATTTCACCGTTTTGCGTGTACCGATCGACCCCACACTGTTTCATTTGGTTGCGGCTTCGCGACGAAGCATCGTAGAAGCATAATCTTAATGTCATTTTAAAGAGCGAATTCTAGTCTATCGTTTGATGTATAAATTGAAAAAATAACTTGCTTATTTCATTTTAAAAAATCATATTTTAAACTTTAAATGACGATATATACACGAAAACAAACTAATTCTGTTTCAATCTTTACACCGATGTAAAGTTCACTTTTATAACTACTTTGTGTTGTAAATTCAAGTCTTTCTGATTTACGGTCGCGAAGCCGTACCCTCAATAAGCATATAACCCTCGAGTCAACTTTCAGCCCCGAGTCAGTTGCTCGCCGAACGGTTTTAAAGGTTGACGACCGATGATGCTAAACGGATTTTACCCTTGCTAGAGCCTTCAAACAAGTTGTAAGTATCATTTTTAAAGTTTCATTTCCATTTTAATAAATGAATTTTAAGTTTGAATGTCAGTTTGGTTTAATTAGCACACGTTATTAATGTAAATTTGAACCCTACTAGTCCACGGTTTTAGCGCGTGAACTACGCTTGTACACATGGTGTGTTTAAACGTGAAGCTATTTAATTCAGGACATTCTAGGGACTTAAAATATGGATGCACTTAACTATTAGATGCTAGTGTTTACTAATTCTTTAAAATCTATCGAATGGGATTAATGATAGGGTCGTATTACTACAGTTTATCTGGACTATCGCGTCAAAATTATGAATCGACAAATTCAAAATGGCCACCAGACATTTTTGGTTACTATGTGGACGAACTCAATTATTTACAGGGAACGAAGGTTAAATACTTATAAAATATTATTGAAACACAAAAGAAACTTATAATTGTAATAACTATAAATTTTTATCAATTTATTTAAAACAAAAGACACTAAATTTTAAGGACTAATGTGATTAATTTTTAATTTTCTGTTGTGCACTTTGATTCTGATTCCCCTGCTGAATAATGTGAAATGGTCTGCGCCAGTCTCCTTGATAAAATGTACCAGATCAATTTTTAGATGGTGGTGCAATTTAACAAGATTGTACATGTTGTGACTTAGTTTTAAATATTATATTAGTTGTAAGTGTAAGTAGTACTAGTAGTATTTCTCATTATTTATTTATTTTATATGTATATAGTAACACTGAAGGACAGTTAAGTTGTCCTATATGATGTTGAGAACCACAGTATGGCATCTTCATCATTGGATATCTCAACCATTGTGGCACAAACAACGAATATTTCATTCAATAGAATTAATGTTCAAAATATACTATCAAGTATAAATTTCTTTAAACAAAAAGGTGTTTTCAGGCTTTTTCATGTTTCCAGCTATAGTCACAGGATATATAGTAGGCCTACACAATAGGCTAGTAGTAAATCTAATTATATTTTATTTAATCACTAAATCAATTATTTATTCCATAGCTGGAGACATTTATGGTGGCCTATCCAGAACTTTCCTTACAAGGGAAGGGAAGAAGGCCAAGCCCCCCCCCCCCCCAACTACAGTTCCCAAAACATATCACTTACTCTTGATGCTCCACAAGATCAAGGTTGGAGGAAACAAGACATACAAAGATGTGGAGTTGTCGTTTTAAAAACTGTTCCCCCAAAGCAGTTATCAACCCAATAGGTTTGAATGTAGCAGCAACTGCTGCATTACTTGTAGGCATCACGTCTTTATTAGATTACATTACATTACTCCACTAAATTTTGATTCTGTTTCTCCTGCTATAGATAACTGTGGCATTTTTTAAAAATAATATTTTAACTCATGTGATTTTTGAAAATAATGAACACATTATTCCTGTTAATGTTACCAACAAAATAATTTTAGAGTTATTCTATGTCCAAAGCAAAAAAAAAAAAAAAAAAAAAAAAAAAAAAAAAAAATTATAAAAATAAAAGTGACCAAAACGCATTGTTGTCATTTTCAATTATTTTTTTACCTTAGAAAGACTCATTTTAGATAACTGAAAAAAATTGGGCATATATATTACAAACTTTGCAGTAACTTTACCAATTTCTACACTTCTATGTTATTTAGTTTAGAAAATATGGGTTCTCAAAAATGGCACTTTTTAAAAATCAGTTTTTTACCAAATTTTGCTTTTTTAAAAATCGCATAACTTTTTTATTTATTAAGATATTTTTATAAAATTTGTGGCATAGAGCTTACAATTAAAAGTTCTTTCATGACATACTCACTCCAGAAGTCTGCAATCAATAGTTAATTTCAGTTTGGACTACCTAATGGATCTCTATATTATGTGTAGAATACCTTTACTAGAATTTAGGAAGATAAAAAAGCCTTTATTACTTTTAATAACACAATTTTGCAATCTAGTCCGTATGTCTGTGTGTGTGTATGTATGTGTGTCTGTAGACACGATAACTTGAGTACAGTTACAGCTAGGTTGATGAAATTTCATATATAAGTATTATTTTAAAGTCGTTGAACCCCGTATCAACTTTTGAGCGATTTCCGATAACCGGAAGTGGAACTTTTTCTACTTTGAATTTTTTAAAAGCCTATAACTTGAGTACTATTTCAGATAAATAAAATATAACATAGATCTACTTTTCTGCCTTCTGTCAAATTTAGAGTAATTTATGTAGACCATTAGTAGTAATTTTCGCTATTTCCGATTTCTCAAAAAACGCATGTAAATTTATAAAGTACTCATACTTTTCCGCACCATTATGCACATTTTATTTGGCGTTCACTTGGTGTGCAATTCTTTTTTCTACGAGATATTAATAATATTATTCTATCTGAAACATTTTAAGTATTTAAAATGGATTAAAAATCATGTCTATATCCCGAGTTCCCATCCGTTGTTGTTTCATATAAAAATATTCGAGAAAGTTTAGGGGAGATCACTCCCAATTTATTTTTATTAATTTACTAGACTATCCATTAGCCTTAAATAACTGAGTTTGGGGCGTCATCCGTTTTAAAACATCGATTCCTTTCTATAATATTTTCTGAGCTCGAACCTTATTTGAATAATAAATAAATAAATGATTTAATATATCGTCAAAATAACAATAAAGAATTAGAACCAATCTAGTGTGTTGTGATCTCCTACTGTGCATTTGAAAATAAAACACAATTTAAAAAAATATTTAAGAATAGATTTACACGATGTGTTTCGAACCCGTACCACCTGCATGGCATCCTATTACATTGTCATCTCGGCCAGCTGATCACATGACATTAGTTGTAAATTGATTGCTTAATAATTTACTTGAATCCCAGGTTAGACAGTTAAGTTATGCGAATATGTTTTTAAATTCTATTATATCCTAATTTAGCCAATTCTATTGCTAAACAAAAAAAAAAAAGATTTATATAAAATAATTAAACAAACAAAAATGTATATAAAACTAGACTACCCGTTATTCTTGAATAATGTCTTGACGTCTTGTTTATTTGACGATTTTCATCTTTCCCTCCACTCCCTACTGTCACTTATCATCACAAAATAACCAGACGCCACATTAAATAATACGTCACACCACCGACGTTTTTGTCTTTTAAAAACACCGATTTCGGCTGAGCATGGGTCTGACCAATCTATCCCTTCATATGCTGAATTCACTAAAACAGGTAAATTCTACTAGACATGTTTTTGTTTTTTAAAATACCGATTTCGGCTGAGCATGGCTCTGACCTAGCTATCCCTTCATAGGCTGAGGTCTCAAAAAACGGGTCAACTCTACTTCACCTGCCCAGTGTCCCGCCAACTCAGACATGTTTTTGCCTTTTAAAACACCGATTCCGGCTGAGCATGAGTCTGACCACACTATTTCTTTATATGCTGACATTACAGGTAAACTCTACACCTGCCCAACTCTACTTCGCCTGCCCAGTGTCCCGCCAAGTCACATGCGTTTATCGTTTTTCTTCTTCTTCTTCTTCGTTCTTAATTTTTAGTGTTGGGAGGGGTCGAGCCTTATCTGCCAGAGGGTTTGAACTCGAGACTTTTTCCGAATTTATCAACCATGAACTATGCCGACTCGACCATGCTTCCATCACAATTAAGGATTACGTGTCAACTGGTTATGCGCCATTGAGGCCATTGACTCCGATTTCAGCCTGCTTTTCTTTTTGGATTTGCTTCCATAGCCTTTGTCCAACCAAGAACAAACTACAAGGCAGCAGTTGTTTGATTTTGGAGTTGTCTCTCCTAGAAGAGTGGCTGTCCCCAGCTAACGAGCCTTATCTGCCCGAGGGTTCGAACTCGAGACATTTCGGTTTAGCAACCATGAGTTTTACCGACTCGACCACGCCGTTATCGTTTAAAAACACCGATTTCTGCCCTGTTATGTCCGACCTCCGACAGCCGCGGAGGAAGCGGACGCCCCAGGTTCGTTTGGTATGGTACCGATAGAAGACGTTGTAACGGAATCTCAACAACTTGCCGTGAGCTCGTTAATTCAGTCTAGGGGTAAATCACGACAAATCAAAGAGACTCACACGCCTTAAACTATGAATACCTTTTTAATTTATGTACAAGATAATGACACTAGGTAAGATCAAAATGTACAGATTCTCAGTGTAATATAAATAAACTCAACTCCAACTTACAGTTTGAGAAAAATCACAATATCACAGCTGTGATAAATCATTACTACACACAACTGAATGGCCTCATAATAACCACAACAAAAAACCAGGGAGAGACAAGTTGCCTCTATAACAATAGAAATCCTTATACAGGTTAAACTATCACCGATAGTCAAAAAGGTGTAATAATACACCAGAACACAAATTCAGTAAACTACAACTAGTCACATAATTCCTTATACAAAAGGTGAAATCATGTCACAAAATAACAATACTGCAAAATGGCGTACCTAACCACAGGCACACCTCTCCTGGTCCCTAGGTCAATCTGGCGGCCTCTGGACTTGAGAATCCCGTGATTAAATACAACTCAGAGTAAGGGGAAATAACTCAAAAGTCTTACGACTATTGGTTGAGGGTCAGTCAAGGATCCTCACGGTCGCAAGTCCATTGGTTGAGGTTCTGCCAGGGATTAAACTTACAATCACATGATGTGACAGCGTTCAGTTGACCGGGTTGTACCAGTGAACTGACAATTCTCCCAAGGACAAATACATAACTCAGGAGATTGAATATACATAAAGCAAAACAGACCTAAGTAGGTCACATCCCCTCCCTTTTAGAGAGGCATTTTTGTTACACAAAAATGGCAATCACTATATGGAACAAATCTGACATAAAAAATGTCCAATTACAGTAATGAACAAAATTTCTATATCAGGAAAAAAACATCCTCAGAAATTAAAGGGAAACAATTCACCTTTTTACAATTTACCAAAGGGAAACAATCCTTCCCAAAATAATAATACATCAAAGTTCCTTATGCAAGGATAATAGAAACATATCCATCTGGATATAATATGTGGGAAACTTACAACTTAATTCCTTTATTTAAATGTCCCACTACAACATCAACTGAATAATGTGATACATTTTTATAACAACTCAATGCACATTATACAAAACCACCTTTAAATAAGGTTCATTTGAAAATAACAGGCATTTTCAACAAGAAATCAGTTTTGAAAAAACCGTACAATTCTGATCTGATTGAAAGCTTGGAACTCCAGCCACCAGGGTACAGTTTGATCAAACATAACATTTGCAAAATGGTTATAACTAACCAAAAAAGTTTCACAAGATCAATGTGAACATCAAAAGTTGTTTTACATTCTTGACAAACAGTCAGCTACAATGTTGTCAGTTCCTTTAATATGGGAAATAACCAGATTAAAGTTTTGGAAAAATAGACACCATCTTAAAATTTTGTTATTCTGTCCCAACTTAGTAGTGAACTTAAGAGGATCATGGTCAGAAAATACCATGACTGGATTTATGGAAGAAATGACATAGACTTCAAAATGTTGTAAGGACAAAACCAAAGCTAAAGCTTCCTTTTTTAATAGTGGAATAATTCTTTTGATTCTCATTTAACTTTCTAGAGAAAAAGGCTATTGGATGATCGATCCCTCGGTTGTCTTCCTGGAATAAGACTGAGCCAATGGCTAAATTGCTAGCATCAATGGCAAGTTTAAAAGGCTTGCTGAAATCTGGTGCAGCCATAACAGGAGCATTAGATAAAAATGACTTAATGGTCAAAAAAAGCTTCATGACATTTAGTTGACCATTCAAACTCAACACCCTTTTTCAATAAGGCAGTAAGTGGCTCAGCTACAGCTGAAAAGTTTTTACAAAACCGCCTATAGTAATCTGCCATCCCAAGGAATGGAGGGTAAAGTTTTAACTACCTGTGAGAATGTCTGATTCTCATTAGAAGATAAATGTTCAATATGATCTAACTGGGTCAAAAATGGGGACTTTTAACAATTTAAGAGTAGCATCATCAAATTTACTAGAAATACTTATGTGTAACATAAACTTAGCTGGGGAGAAAGGGTTAGTGAGTTTACATCATAAACCAGTTGTTTCTTTCTCCGGTCTGGGAAGTAGGTGACGCAGTCCTTGGTAATCTTGTTAAATGCTTCGTCTAGCACCGGAATCTGTTTCATCGGCCTGGGGAATATTTTGACTAGGATTCCCAACCAACTGACAGTTCTTACAATGTCTGCAATAACGGGTGTCATCGTTGTGCATTCTCGGCCAAAAGAGCAGTTCATTTTCACCGTCGGGGTCTGTAGAGAACGGTTTCTGAACTTCCTGGGGGTGGACTTTGCTTCCCGCTAGGTCATTCCCTAGAAGCAGGTGTACTCCTGGGACAGGTATGGAATCGATCACCCCAAGGATGACATCTCCTTGAATGAGCTGATGTCTCAAGTTGAACTTATGTAGTGGAACTACTGTTGGTTCAGCTCCCACTCCTTGAATGATGGTGACATCACCGGTGTTGGTTTCTGGAGCGATGTTCAATGAGGTTCTCAGCAAAAGTGACTGAGAAGCCCCAGTGTCTCTTAGGACTACGATGCTGCGCGATGATGCTGGATCTCCAGGGTTGCTGATGACAGCATCTGTCATGAATGACGTGAAGCCAACAGTTCTCGATTCTTCACCATTGGTTGCTGCTGATGTAACCGGTTGGTGAAGAGGATGGTCATAAGATGACTGGACGAAAGTGGTGGTCACTTCGTTACCTCCCTGTGGACACGCTGGCGTAGGGTCATCACGACGGGCGAGGTTCACCTTTGGACTTGCTTGGTGGGGGAGAGCGTTACGAGATGTTCGTATATACTCTCGGTTGTCTCGCTGTCGCAGGAAACAGTTCTTGATGATGTGCCCAGGCTTGGAACAATAGTGGCAGATCAGTCGCCTGGCTGTGACTCTGGGTATCTGTGTTGATTGACGAGATCTCAGCAACTGGCCAGCAGGGGGATTGTTGCTGATGAGAGGTAGTACCGGATTGTATTTGGTACCAGAACCCTGTGACTTGTTATGTACCAGCTCGTATGTATCAGCTGATTCTGCTGCCCTTTTGATGTCTGTTATTCGGTTATCCAAGATGTGTAGTCTGATCTCTTCAGGTACTGCGTTGAGGAAATCTTCTCTTAGTATCAGACTTCTGAGTTTGTCGAAGTCGTCGACATTCTCAGAATGGAGCCATCTTGAAAAGACTTTTTCTTTTTCAAAAAGGAACTCAACATAGGTTTGGTTCTGTTGTTTCCTAATTTTTCTGAACTTAATTCTGTAGGCTTCTGGAGTTATTTCGTAAGCCTTCAGAATGGCAGCCTTGACCTTTTTGTAATCTGACTGGACTTCGCGAGAGAGTGCCTGGTATGTGGTGGCAGCCTTACCAATTAAAACAGTGCTTAGTAACGTTGTGACTACGTTACTAGGCCATTGACAACTTTCAGCCATGTTCTCAAATGTATTAAAAAATACGACAAGATCTGACTCCTCAAACTTAGGGACTAATTTGCAAAACTGGGCCAATGTTTGGGCCACAGACAACTGAGAAAGACCTCCTGACCTTGAACTACTGTCAATAATACCAAACTCATATTCTAACCGCTTCATCTGAACTTCTCTTTCTAACTTTAGTCTGGCCTCAAACTCCCTATCAACAATTTCCACTTCCCGTGCCAAAACTTCAGAAAGGAGACTCTCATCTAACATGCCTTCATTAATGAAGTAAACAATAACTTTGTCCTTCAACACCCTAGAGGTCTGAGTAACAATATAGTCCAGGTTTAACTTTTTGACAACTGTTATCAAATCTTTTCTACTTAAGTTCTCAACTGCTTCCACAGTAGGACTTAACAACAAAGCCTCCATAGCTAACAAGTAACAATGTTTACTTTCAACTGATAACAAAAACAACTACTCAAGAACTAGTTCAACTTCTTCGAACTACTGACCAAACTCTTGATCACAAACTCAAACTAATGCCAAACTTGCACATAAATCAAAATACCGGTCGAGCCCTCACTTGTTATGTCTGACCTCCGACAGCCGCGGAGGAAGCGGACGCCCCAGGTTCGTTTGGTATGGTACCGATAGAAGACGTTGTAACGGAATCTCAACAACTTGCCGTGAGCTCGTTAATTCAGTCTAGGGGTAAATCACGACAAATCAAAGAGACTCACACGCCTTAAACTATGAATACCTTTTTAATTTATGTACAAGATAATGACACTAGGTAAGATCAAAATGTACAGATTCTCAGTGTAATATAAATAAACTCAACTCCAACTTACAGTTTGAGAAAAATCACAATATCACAGCTGTGATAAATCATTACTACACACAACTGAATGGCCTCATAATAACCACAACAAAAAACCAGGGAGAGACAAGTTGCCTCTATAACAATAGAAATCCTTATACAGGTTAAACTATCACCGATAGTCAAAAAGGTGTAATAATACACCAGAACACAAATTCAGTAAACTACAACTAGTCACATAATTCCTTATACAAAAGGTGAAATCATGTCACAAAATAACAATACTGCAAAATGGCGTACCTAACCACAGGCACACCTCTCCTGGTCCCTAGGTCAATCTGGCGGCCTCTGGACTTGAGAATCCCGTGATTAAATACAACTCAGAGTAAGGGGAAATAACTCAAAAGTCTTACGACTATTGGTTGAGGGTCAGTCAAGGATCCTCACGGTCGCAAGTCCATTGGTTGAGGTTCTGCCAGGGATTAAATTTCACAATCACATGATGTGACAGCGTTCAGTTGACCGGGTTGTACCAGTGAACTGACAATTCTCCCAAGGACAAATACATAACTCAGGAGATTGAATATACATAAAGCAAAACAGACCTAAGTAGGTCACATCCCCTCCCTTTTAGAGAGGCATTTTTGTTACACAAAAATGGCAATCACTATATGGAACAAATCTGACATAAAAAATGTCCAATTACAGTAATGAACAAAATTTCTATATCAGGAAAAAAACATCCTCAGAAATTAAAGGGAAACAATTCACCTTTTTACAATTTACCAAAGGGAAACAATCCTTCCCAAAATAATAATACATCAAAGTTCCTTATGCAAGGATAATAGAAACATATCCATCTGGATATAATATGTGGGAAACTTACAACTTAATTCCTTTATTTAAATGTCCCACTACAACATCAACTGAATAATGTGATACATTTTTATAACAACTCAATGCACATTATACAAAACCACCTTTAAATAAGGTTCATTTGAAAATAACAGGCATTTTCAACAAGAAATCAGTTTTGAAAAAACCGTACAATTCTGATCTGATTGAAAGCTTGGAACTCCAGCCACCAGGGTACAGTTTGATCAAACATAACATTTGCAAAATGGTTATAACTAACCAAAAAAGTTTCACAAGATCAATGTGAACATCAAAAGTTGTTTTACATTCTTGACAAACAGTCAGCTACAATGTTGTCAGTTCCTTTAATATGGGAAATAACCAGATTAAAGTTTTGGAAAAATAGACACCATCTTAAAATTTTGTTATTCTGTCCCAACTTAGTAGTGAACTTAAGAGGATCATGGTCAGAAAATACCATGACTGGATTTATGGAAGAAATGACATAGACTTCAAAATGTTGTAAGGACAAAACCAAAGCTAAAGCTTCCTTTTTTAATAGTGGAATAATTCTTTTGATTCTCATTTAACTTTCTAGAGAAAAAGGCTATTGGATGATCGATCCCTCGGTTGTCTTCCTGGAATAAGACTGAGCCAATGGCTAAATTGCTAGCATCAATGGCAAGTTTAAAAGGCTTGCTGAAATCTGGTGCAGCCATAACAGGAGCATTAGATAAAAATGACTTAATGGTCAAAAAAAGCTTCATGACATTTAGTTGACCATTCAAACTCAACACCCTTTTTCAATAAGGCAGTAAGTGGCTCAGCTACAGCTGAAAAGTTTTTACAAAACCGCCTATAGTAATCTGCCATCCCAAGGAATGGAGGGTAAAGTTTTAACTACCTGTGAGAATGTCTGATTCTCATTAGAAGATAAATGTTCAATATGATCTAACTGGGTCAAAAATGGGGACTTTTAACAATTTAAGAGTAGCATCATCAAATTTACTAGAAATACTTATGTGTAACATAAACTTAGCTGGGGAGAAAGGGTTAGTGAGTTTACATCATAAACCAGTTGTTTCTTTCTCCGGTCTGGGAAGTAGGTGACGCAGTCCTTGGTAATCTTGTTAAATGCTTCGTCTAGCACCGGAATCTGTTTCATCGGCCTGGGGAATATTTTGACTAGGATTCCCAACCAACTGACAGTTCTTACAATGTCTGCAATAACGGGTGTCATCGTTGTGCATTCTCGGCCAAAAGAGCAGTTCATTTTCACCGTCGGGGTCTGTAGAGAACGGTTTCTGAACTTCCTGGGGGTGGACTTTGCTTCCCGCTAGGTCATTCCCTAGAAGCAGGTGTACTCCTGGGACAGGTATGGAATCGATCACCCCAAGGATGACATCTCCTTGAATGAGCTGATGTCTCAAGTTGAACTTATGTAGTGGAACTACTGTTGGTTCAGCTCCCACTCCTTGAATGATGGTGACATCACCGGTGTTGGTTTCTGGAGCGATGTTCAATGAGGTTCTCAGCAAAAGTGACTGAGAAGCCCCAGTGTCTCTTAGGACTACGATGCTGCGCGATGATGCTGGATCTCCAGGGTTGCTGATGACAGCATCTGTCATGAATGACGTGAAGCCAACAGTTCTCGATTCTTCACCATTGGTTGCTGCTGATGTAACCGGTTGGTACAAAAAGTAATTATGACGTAAATACTAATGCACAAACACAATGGAACTTTCGTATTAAATCAATAGTGAAACTTACATTTATCTTTATTATTAATCAGAGGCGATTTGAAATTTTGTGGGCCATGTTCTGGAAAATGAACCCAGAAGAAACTTTACACAAAGAAAAGACGAGACGTGTCATAACTACATTGGTGTGGTTTACATTGACCCTGCTGTTGTCCATCTACATACCCGATATAGGCGGTGTCATACATTTCCTCGGTGCCTTAGCAGCAGTATTTATTTATATTCCAGGTAAGTGTTTTTAATTAATGATCAAAAATATTTAGGTCTATAAAAATCTATAATGCCAAAAGACGTATGTCTTTTTTAAAACCTACTTATAATTATACTTATAATAATACTAATATTCAGATTTTTAAAAGACCTACGATATTATATATTCTTCAAACTGTTTGCATAATTTTAATTTTACTGCATACACGTTTAGTGTATGAAATAAATAAAAGGCAGAATTAAAAATACCTACCAAATGCACTTGATTAATCCGTGCTAATTATGTAACTCTTTTTTTTTTTCCCAACACCAAAACAAAATAATAAAAAGTAAATTCTTTTCCACTTATGAAATGTTTTATAAAGGGAAGTAATTGTGTTTTCCTAATTTCTCAAAGGGAAGTAAGTACTAAAGAGGACTAAATATTAATAATTTTCAGACATAATTAGTATTTTTGTAAAAGATTATATTTTTTTTAAATTTTGTTTAATGAACATGCCGACAATTATTACTATCAGTTTGAAAAAATTAAAATTATTTCACAACACTTTCAGTATTAATTTTTTTAAACCATGCATTTAGACCATGAATGCTTTAATTATCTAACTTTTGAATCCATTGAAGTATCGTATTACATAATTACATACGTACAGAATTTTCAACTTTAAATATTAGGAGAATTTTTATAAGAATAAAAATGGTAAGACAGACTATTTGGAACAGCAGAATAAAAGCAAAACACGACAAGGTACAGTTCACGGGACACGTACTAGACTTGATTTTTCATAGACGTCTCGACAATGACAGCACTCAAACACATATACCATAATTAACAACACCAAAACGTAAAGAACATATTATACTGCTTTTGCCACCTGGAACGCCTAATCGAACTGACACATCCCCCTTTCTTCACACCCTCTCCGCCCCCCGCCCCTAAACCTCATGATCCCAATATCAAATTTCCCCTCAAAACTGCATCCCCTCGTCCCCATCACCACCACCCCTGTGATGAAGTACTATGTTAAACAGTGACAATGATGTATTATCCAAATACATTTCTAACAACATCAATGTAACCCCCACCCCTCAACCCCCATGTCCCCACTTTGTGTCGCATCATTTATCATTTGGCATTTCATTTCCCTATTGTTGCTTTTTGTGCATTGTTTAATTTATAAAGCTTACAAACATTGTAAAGCTATCATTTGTTACTATATTACTATTATCATATATGTAAGGTACTTTGGTCCACAACGTACAAATGACCCCAATGACCCGTACTCCTTTTGTATTCATTGTATTATCACCAAATTAACACTTACAGTTGTTTCGTTAACTTTACTAACTCTTTTATGTGAACACCCATTTTTTTTTTATCTATAAAACTCCACTGTATCCCTACACGTGATAGCTACACGCCTACACACCCTTAACCTGTCGGTACTAAACATTCATCTAAACATAAATACCGACTTGAACATACCAACCTTTCACCCTCCTACTAATTCGCTCACACAGCAATCTGTTCGTCAAACCCTCCCCCCCCCCCACCCACACACACTACAAATGGAAACACCTCAGCAGTCAGATAACACAGCACAAAACTTGACGCTTGGCTTGCCTTAAAACACGCAGTCACCCTCTCCACGCCTCGTCAGACACATCTACCCACTCCCCCCTCTCCCCCTCTATCCACTTACCCTCAGACATGAAAACACCACTTTCCCTTTAACTGTTCCAACGACCCCACCACCCACCCCAACATCAATTTCGAATATCTATTCATTTACTTTTTAAAGTTATAAATCTTGTTTCTTTCCCCTCCTTTTTTACACAGCAACCTTTTGAAAACTCAATGCGACCAGTACATAAATAAACACTCTTTTAACTAGTCAATTTAATTTGTTTCCTTACATTGAAAATGCTCCACTGGCCCTTTGTCATTCTCGGAAAAATATCCTTTCCACTCCCCACCCAGACTTTTGACACGTTTATTTGACCTTCACCCCTTTTACTGCCATCTTTTGTAATTTTTGTTATAATCATATACATGACATCATGTAAATATTCATTATGTACATGTTTAAAACCTTTCGTTTTCTTTTGAAACTATGTAAAAAAATATGATGTTGATGAACGTGTTTTAATTGCAAATAAAAGTATTAAAAAAAAATGGTAAGTAAGTTACAAAAACATTTTTTTAAACAATTGTTTGATTTTATTTATTTAAATTAGTTTTATTTTGGTTGATGTGGAGAAAACACAGAGATGAATAGATCTTAGAACGTTCTGCTTTTTTAGAATATGATATAAACTCAGAAATTCTGAAGATTTTGAGAAATTATATTTCCATTTACAAGAAATCGTTTTAAGTCCAAAACATAATGATTTGGACGAAATTACACATTTAACTAGTACATTGTATGCTAATGTTTCTCACGAGTTTTAAACGACTTCAGATAACTGTAAGTGGTATTTTACTCTATTCCCATGTAAACACTACATTTTACTCAACGTTATTTGGGGGTTGGCGTGGTCAAGTCGGTAAAGCTTGTGGTAGCTGTACTGAAAAGTCTCGAGTTCAAGCCATAGGGTAGATGAGGCTCGACAGCTGGAGATAGTGAAGCTTTTATGAGAGACGAAAAAAAAACCAAACAATTGCTGCCTTGTAATTCGTTTTTGGTTGGACAAAGGGTATTGAAGCAAATCCGAAAAGAAAATCAGGCTGAAATCGGAGTCAATGGCCTAAAAGGCGCATAAAAAGTTGACTCGTTAATTGTCTTGGAGGGAATCCTTCCAACACAAAAAGAACGAAGAAGAAAAAGAAGACAAAATTGGTATATGTAGCAATTAACCAGACACAATTGAAAAAATAACTTAAAACAAAGGCATAAGTATTTAAAAAATAGCTTTATTTCATGATTGGCTTTTAATTATTCGTAATGAAATTTTAACACATATATTTATATTTTGTATTCTTGAATAAAAAACAGTTTATGAGCTTAAATATATATTTTTCATTCAAAATTTACTTCAATTCCAAAAGTATTAAATAAACAGTCTTTAGCTGCAGGAGAATTTCGACGAGTCTGGCTTGACACCATGAACGCTTTTTACAATGGTTTGTGTTACGGTCAGACCGAATATGAACATACCAACAATTATGTACACGATGCCTATCCCCCAACATAAATACACTGTTGTGAGATGTTTCTCTCCTGATTCTATTTTATTCTGCATCGTCTTAAACAAACACAAACCTGTTGGCAGAAACAAAGCAGAAACATGTCAGTCATGCAAGGTTCAAGTGTGTATAATGGAAAGAGGGTGCTGTTTGAAAGGTCAGTCGTTCGACTGCTAATAAAGCTCGTGAGAAAATTCGATCTTAACAAATCATGATGGTTGCCTGACTGCACATCAAAATTGATGGAGCACAGTGGGGTGCAGTGCCGTACAGTGCGGTGATGTACGATGTGGTACCTAATTGAAATGTTAATCTAAATATTGGCTTTTGAGAACACGCAAGTAGATTAAGTAATACATCTGGTTATCGAAAATCAGTTAAACGTTAATAGAAATCTACACAGTTAATAAGAAAACTATGTATGAAGTTTCGTCAATCTAACTAACACGGTAGTCAAGTTAAAGTGTTTACGTACACTCATACAAAATTGCGAAGTCTAAGTTTTCCGGATACGGTAGGATGTAAAATGTCAAACATTTTGCAAAATCTCTAGTTTTATTTTTTTCACGATTACAATCTATCCTTTTATTACTTATACAATAAATTAGGGAGGAGTAAAACAAAACAAAAATTGTTGAAATATAGGTTACTTATTCAGCAAGATATACTCTGTTTTTTGGGTAGGTAAAAAAGAAAACTGACCTGGAAAAACAAATATAAGCACTACAGCTAAAGCACCAAGGATCTCTACGACCACGCCCATATTGGGGAACAAGATGGCCAGTAGCAGGGTCAAGGTGAACCACACCAATGTAATTATAACACGTCTCGTCTTTTCTTTTTTTATAATTTCCTCTGGGCTCATTTTCCAGAACATTCTCCATAAGGTTTCAAATGCTGCTCTATTGATTAATAAGACACATTGAAGTTGAATAGCTTGTCCGTGAAAGAATAATATGTACTTAATATTAAGTAATTAAATTTGCGTTTACGCATTTAGTGATTCTTAGTTAGATAAACTAGAATTCACCTGTTTATGTAGTGTTAGCACGAAATGGGATTAGTGTGGTCCGCACTATGCCGAATCGAATTTATTTCACTTGTGTCGGATTTCCATTGTAGCTTGACGGGCTGAGGGACATCTAAAGGACTCAAGGCAGGGATTCGAACACCCCCCCCCCCCCCACCGACCACACCATCACATAAATTTAATCAATTCACTTATCTAAAGGCTATGTAATCCAGGTACACTGCTGTTGTAATATCCGAGTGACGCTACATTAAAAATATTCTTAATGCGAACCAGACCTACTTTCCGACGAAGCAAAGAATAGGATATGCGGTGCAAATTCTTATAGCCACAAGAACTACAACCACCAACACATCAGTTGTTGGGTTAAATGACAGCAGTATGTCGTTTGTGATGTTGTCACCAAGCTGCCGAAAGTATGATTAAAATCTAATGTCGAAATATATATATATATATATATATATATATATATATATATATATATATATATATATATATATATATATATATATATATATATGTAAATATATGTATACTCGACGTACATACGTGCTGCTGAATCTTAGTCCACTTAGAAGTTTCAGCCTGGCCGCGTAATACGTAAGTTTCTGATGCATATTAAGGCGAGAAAACCCCAGTCACCATCTAATTCTTTTATCTCCTCGCTTCCCTCCCTTTCAGGTTGGGGGGAAGGGGATCTGCGTCACGTGTATAACGGTAACCCAAAAAGATCTCGTTCATGCACAGTCGGTTTTTGTATTTATTTTACATACTTTATTTTCTAACAGAGCATCATTTTCTATCAACATTTTATTACCATGGTTATCAAGCATTTCTAAGTGAAATAAATTCACATGCTTATCGTTACTCATTACTGCTTGGAATAACTAGCTATTGCATTATTTTTACCATTGAAAACTGCTTTCCTGCAAGTGACTTTGTTTCACGTAGAATATAAATATCATTATAAAACGTATCCTGTCTTTGACACAGATCAGAACAAAAGGATGAAAAATGAAGAAAATTTTTTTATGAACTATATAGCCTAATCAGGACCCAAGTCAAAATAACGTCTTTGAGTCCACCCAGCTCTAATGGGTACCTAACTAATGCTAGGGAAAATAAAGGCGGCAAGGCAAAGAGCTAACCACACCTTATTTTCATACGCCGAGGTCAAGAAACATATAAACTCTACTTCATCTTCTAAGAGAATTCTTTACTTTTTCGTTACTTCTGTATGAATGATGTTATGATTAGAACAAACCTGTAGATAGCCCAGAGCTGCAGTTACCGTGTAAGTTACAATGCACAATATTATGGCAAGTGCTACTGTTTTAGATAACTCTCTCATGTTACGTTTGGCCATACAGGAATAGATGGGGATGATGCTGACGTGACACTAGAATATATTAATACCAATATTTGTCAGTATAAACATTTTATAATAATATTTTGTTATATTCAAGCTATATATATATATATATATATATATATATATATATATATATATATATATATATACAATATATATATATATATATATATATATATATATATATATATATATATATATATATATATACATTTCGGTGTTGCTCTTTTGTCTATTAGAATGCAAAAAAAATCATGTTGTCAGTGTTCTACATATGCATTTTTATTTACAATTTTAAAATAATATGTTCTTTTATAAGTTCCTTTAATTAGCAAACTTTTCAATTTTTCGAACTTGATTTTTAATTTGCTTCCCTAAACTAAACTATGAAAAAAAATTAAGACTAATACTCTATTTTTTACAAATAGGGTATACAATTTTTATATCTACAGATCACAGATAGGAAATATTTATTGATGTATTGTAGAAAAAGTCATTTAAACAGTAACTACTACAGCACTATAAGGCTTACCTCAAAGTTGAAACTAATGACTGGGACAAATATCAATACATCAATCCAAGAATGTGGTCTGAAATGGTGGAATTGCAACATAAACAGGCGACATAATAAACGGTGTTATTGTTAAAAAATAAATTGTGGTTTCGTTTAGTAATTAACTAAATATTATATTTGTCACCAAATTTACTCAATGTGTTACATAATAGGTTGGAGTTTTTATTTGTTATTTCAACAAAGGGTATTAACTAAAAAAAATCTTTTTAAGTTTTTATAAATCAAAAATATATTCTTTATACTTTATAGACATAACAATATATGTAATTTTTTTTCAGTGTATGTTCATATAAAATAAAAGAAATGCTCTTCAACCACGAAAATAAACGTAAAATTGAGTTTAGATTTACTTACTTTGTGGCAATAGTTCCCCGATTATCATGAGGTAGAAAGTATTTTATGGCCACTAGAACAGCAACACACAAGCTGCCGATAACACCAATAACACTGGATGGATGAAATTGTTTTTTTTAAATAATTAACGAACAACCCAAGATTTTCTGAAAAAACATAAGTTACTTCAAGTCATTTTGATTTTCAACTGTTTTAGATAATGTTATAATATTGAAAAAATTAAACAATATACTATACTTGTGCGTGTTCTATTTCATAACATTCTAATAAACTTTTCGTGTTCTCCTTAAAATATTAATTAATTCTTATAAAATAGAATCGAAACTTGCCATTTTTTGTGCACCTATGTGGCAAATAAATAAGGCACCAGTTTTTTATATTCTATTCGACACAGCGGTTTTTATATATGTTTTTACATATCCATTATTTTTTTGTTAGCAAATGTAGGCACTATACACCTACAGATCGTGCTTTGTGGTTATTTGTTGTCTTTTTTTAGACGTTCAATTAGTTAATTTTCTCTTTTCAGTACGTTCAAACGAACAAGAACATTTAATTAAAAAAACATTTCAAAATAACTTCCATATAACTAAGTAATACTCAGAAATATTTTTCTTTGGTTTTTAAAGATCAATACAGATAAACTCATACACATTTTTGAGCTTATTTCGGCTTTTTTTAACCGCTGAGGGAACGTGATCAATGCTGAGTGTTATGCATGTTCCACTTACCTAGAATGTCTTAGAAAATCAATTTGTTTTGAAAAACATAACGGAAGAATAAACACTGCAGATGTAAAGGAAACAACAAAAGATCTTGACATGTATAACGGTTGTGTTTGGCAGTAAAAACCGTGAGCCACATTGAGAAAAACTGAAATAAGAAAAAACCAACCGTTGTAATGTGATTGTAATAGTTAGCTTTCTATTTAATGTTAATAAACTTAAAATTTAATTAATTGATATTTATTTAAATATCATTATTCGAGATATGTCTCAACACCTAACTTTACAAAATTTTAAAATAACCTTCAGGCGTATGTGCAGCATATACAATAATAATATACTATAGCGTTATATACTTACAAACTTCCCATTGGTCAGAAATTACAATCAGAAGAATGACACACTTGACAAAACCGTCTACCATAAGACAGGCAGCACACACCATCTGTGCTGTAGGGCCACAAATGGATAGAACCATGTCAGGGTAGGTGTTGGAGCCTTTGATGTCGGCACAGTAGGCGAGGATGAAGATTGAAAAAATCACAGGCACTAGCAGGATCTAATAAAAATCGAATTACAAATTATAATAACATAGTTTGTATGACATTGACCACATTTCAAATTATCAAGCGTTACAAAAAGAAAAAAAGCTTTATTTGTAGTTTATTCCGCATTTGTGAATATTCGTCTTCATTCTTGTTTTAATACCTTAAGGAATTTCGTTCAACGATATTTAATAGTATGTGTTTATCTGTTTTACGTCACATGGGTGTTTAAATCCAACTCCCGCTTGCTTTTGTTTTGAGTAAATTTTGCTGCCATACCCCTTTTTACACCCATGAACAATTTGCTACCAAGCAGTTAATTTTGTAATTTTTTCTTCAGGATGGGTTGTTATCCTATCTAGCAAGCCTGATCTGCAAGGGTACCAAATCGAAACTTTTGCATTTTTTTTTTGTTTAGTACCGTAATATCTTGAAATTAAAAAATGTCTCAATTAATTATTTACGATTTAATTAATTAAAAAAGTAAACTTAAAATATTAATTTTAACATACTTATGAATTATTGAATGCGTTTTTTTTTCACTCAGTGAGCTTTTTAAGGTGTCCGGTGTAATTTTGATTTACAATTTTTATAAAGCTGTTATTTATTCAGTTTTAAAAATTCTTTTTAAATAGGATGATACCTATCATTGGCTTTGAAGACCACAAACAAGAAATATGTTTGTGATCATATCCCACTTACTGACTGGGCAATCAGTGCCGTCACGACACCACCAGCCTGATGATAGGCCATCGGAATGTTTAGAAGTCCGACACCCAGTGTAGCGTTGACCACAAGAAACGTTGTTACAAACCAGCCAGAACCTGAAACATAGAAAACATATAGGCCTACACCTAATCAAGACGACGCAAGATGGGCAATATTCCAAAATAGGGCAAAGATAGCAGAGATTGCATATTAGTTAGGAGGTCACAGTAGTGTAATTCCTTAGATAGTAGAAATTTTTTAAACGGGCAGCTGTATATAGGATAGCAGATGTAAACAAAGTCGTCCCTTTAATAATTAAATTTGAAGAGTAAATAAATTTTTTTTCGTTTTTTTAACCCCTTAATATGACATTAGTGAGAATCTGGTATTTTTCAAGATGCCTACGAAACCTGGGCTCTTAAAAAATCACCAACTTTAGGTCGTATTTACAAGTGGTCGATATATTGCAAACCTAACTTATTCAGGCACCCAAAAATTTGACAAAATTACGATTTTGAATATTTCATAATAACATTAAAACGTTTATTCCCGTATACGATAAAGTATATAGCAGTAAAATGACAAAAAATGTCAAAATTTCATTTAATTGTTGTGTACGATTCCAATATTTTATCTCTACTCTATTGACAGAAAGTGAAAACAATATATAAATAATTATTTATATAGTTTATTCTAGGTATGCGAAAAGACGGGCGATTAAGAAATAGCACTTTTAAATAAACCGGGAGTAATCTCCCCCTAAACTATTCTTATATAACACTACTTGGGATGGCAACTCGGAATATAGACATGATTTTTAATTACTTAAACTTAATAGAATCTCGTAGAAAAAATAATTGAACACCAAGTGAACGCCAAATAAAGATGTGGATAATAGTGCGCAATATTATTAGTATTTTATCAATTTACATGCGTTTTTTGAGAAATCGGAAATAGCGTAAATTACTACTTTCATTCAAAGGAAATTACTCAAAATTTGTCAGAAGGTAGATAATTCGATCTTTTATTTACATGTGAAATTTCATTTATCTATTCCTAATAGTACTTAAGTTATAGGCTTTTGAGTAATTCAAAGTAGAAAAAGTACCGCTTACGGTTATCGGAAATCGCTCAAAAGTATTTGTAAAAATCTCGATTTTTTTTTGCACGATTACAAGACTTTCTCTATGCTTCGCATATACAAGAAAGTAAAAAAGTAAATGAAAGACCATGTCTGTAATTAAATATAGGCCTACATATTTGAAATATAAATTTAATATAAACGTACCCTTTGTAAAATCTGTATTTTCTTTTGCTGTTTTGAGTATTTCAAGAGGCTTTTGTTCATTCATTTTTTAGAGTATTTAGAGGTGCAGGCCAGATACTTGACTTTGGTATAGTGTTCAAACTGATTTAGAATGGAAAGAAGTGTATGTCATTCAGATCGTTTAGTATGTTTTCCGATATGTAACTTAAAGTCAAAACTGAATATAATAAATATACTTTGCTACCTGACGGGGATGTCATTCTCGTAAAGTATCAGGTTACTTCTATTTAATCTGCACAACGGATT
The DNA here is from genome assembly GCF_028476545.2 of Physella acuta. Lineage (NCBI taxonomy): Eukaryota > Metazoa > Mollusca > Gastropoda > Physidae > Physella > Physella acuta. The sequence continues at coordinate 270,983 of NW_026731925.1, read as the reverse complement.
ATTTTGATAAAATTTACACCCTCCTTATTTTATTACAAATGAGTTTTTAGATTTGTTTCGCTAAATTTGAAAATAACAGGTTATCGTATTGGAACATTTTTTTTTAAATTATATTTTTCTATTTGTTTCATATAAAGTAATTTTTTTTGCCAATAAAAGCTTTTGTGCTACTTATATGTTCTCTATAGAATTTTTGTCACAACCATAAACACTTTTCAGACTGCATAATTTAAGATGTGTTTCTCCAAAGGAATATACTTTTATTTTTATTTCCGTCTATAAATAAAATGTAGTTTATAAATTTAGTTCATCCAACATATATTTCTCAACAAAACTCCATATCTTTAAGTTCACCATATAGGCCTATTGCTGAAGATACTGATCTCATAGCCTTTCCGCAAAATATTTTGCCGAGAGAAGGGACGTGTATATATTAGGATGTTTATATACTAAGTTTTGTCTTTTAAACTGTTATAGTCAACATCGGAAATACCAAAAAACTTTTTTTTCATTGGAGTTATCACGTGATCTGAACAAATATTCAATGTGAAATTAACAACACGATTCGTTTCGCTATAGTTAATCGTCTCGGATTTTTTGGGTAATTATCAATAGATATTATCTTTAAATTCACTAAACAGTATATTTGTTCTTAAATTATTATTTGAAAGTTATGATATATATATATATATATATATATATATATATATATATATATATATATATATATATAATGATACTTACATTAGTGTAGTTCTTTCAAATTATAAATAAAAATGCATGCCTAGCGGTTAAAATGGAATGGTAATTATGGAGGCACCTGTGCAATGGTTTGATTAACATGTAAATGCTAATCTGCATTAAAATTTTATTTTCAGCGCTTAGTTCACCACTACCGTTTCGTGTTTATAAAACAATTTATCTCTAATTACAAGATATAAGCAAAATATATTAACACATTTTATAAATGTATCTCTCTCTCTCTCATCTCTCTCTATCTCTCTCTCTCTCTCTATCTCTCTCTCTCTCTCAATATATATATATATATATATATATATATATATATATATATATATATATATATATATATATATATATATATATGCATAAATATATAATTGTATTAATAATATAATTGGAGATAAACGTACACGTATATCATTTAAAGTTCTTGATCCAATTAGTACCCCAATTTGTTTATGATGTGGTAAAGGAAAATGCAATCGATTGATGGATGTATAGAATTGAATAAACATTTTACAAGCGTTTATTTATCTCGTTTTCTCTGTCGTTCTTTAATCACGCTTGAAATAGATCGTAAATTTTACCACTTCTAACCGACCGATTCGTATCAAACTTGGCTCTTTTGTCCAGACCCGCTGACAATGCAATCTGACAGCTAATTTGATTAAATAGAATGTTTATTTAACACACAGACGCACATACACATACTGTGCAGGATAAAATACAATTCTTTAAAAATAATTTTTTTTTACTTAAATATACTTAAGTACAAATACTAAAAAAACTTTAAATAGTAAATGTAATGATAGAGTTAAAGTTAGTTTATTTGGGTTTCATACTAAGTTTAGACACAATCAATCCCAAATCAAACACGTTGTCTCTCAGTTGCAACTATGGACCACCATAGCCTAACATAACCACGTTTTTATCCACTACCATTCCGCCTTTGATATTTTAAAAATTTTGAATTTCATACAATTTTTTTCAAGAAATAATAGAGAGATTTTCTTTTTTCAACGAAAATATTCATCACAGTTTTAGACTGCAACGGCATATCGACTTGTAAAAGCTTAGCCGTTTTGTAGGCGTTTATGATACAAATATGCAGATACTTATTGCTTCAACAGGTGGTATAAGACATAACCTTTTGTTTTAATATTCAATTATGCTTTACAAGTGTAAATGTGTAGTGTCTAATTTATAAATGTTAACACTTGATGGTGATAATTATAGTACTTATGCTGCTTGAAATCGAAACTAACCATTTTATATTCGTCAAGGATTGTGGATAGTTGATGTATGTAATTTTTACCGTTTTTTTAATTATGATAATTTAGAAAAATATATGTTCTGCTGGAGCATGGGCCGACAATGCAACTCTCCAGGTTTCTCTGTCCTGCTGGAGTATGGGACACCCACTAGAGATCTCTATATTTAAAACATATAAATTACATTTTATGAGTGTTGACAAGAATGCTTTAAAGTAGCGTGAAAGGTTTATTTTTAAAAATATAATAAAATGTAAAGTGTTAAAAAGAATGCTTTTTAAAATAAACATCAGACGTACAGAATTGCAGTACTGTAGGTTTTTTTTTTAGAATTGTTAGAATATTGATTTTAATTTTAGTACTTACTCTGTACTCCATATACGAGAAAGGTAAAACTTCAATACATGTATTGATTTAGTTTAAAACAATTGGAAATATGTTCAACGAGTAATGGAATAGTTTGTGCTTAATAACAAGACTCTCGTTTTAGTTAGCACTGGCTACTTTTATGATATATTTGTCGCAGTATATATATATATATATATATATATATATATATATATATATATATATATATATATATATATATATATATATATAAAACTTTTAATCTAAATTATAATTTATGTGTATTACTATCTCGTATGCAGAGTATAGAGGAAGTATTGTAATCGTGCAAAAAAAAAATCACATGAAATTTTGACAGTTTTCACCGCTTTACATATCAGTAATTCATCATATACGAAGCATAGGGTTTTTTATAAAATCTGGCAAAATTTTTAAATCCAGATTTATAAAATTTTGGATTTTTTTCACGTAATCTTGTCGGAAAAGCACGGCTTTGCGATTATGAATGTATTCTTTGTGTGTATCTGTGAACACGATAACTTGAGACACATCAAGTCTATGTTAAAGAATAAATAAAAAAAAAACACTTTTGTTATTTGGTTGCATTTCGTAAAAAATTAAACCTTAAGTCAATATTAATGTGATTAATGTGTTATGTATCATTCATAATGTCTCTGGCAGTAAGGTGTATATTATTATTATTATCATTCTACAAACGCAGCATCCACGAGATTAAGTAAAATAAACTGTAAGAATAGAAAGATGTAATAAATAAAGCATAACATTCAACAATTAACAAGTTTAGTGCTAAATACAGCCATAACGAATAAACAATCGAAAACGCTAAAGCCATAATAAAACATCTCTATTAAACCCATTTCTACTGACCTCATAGAGTAGAATAAATTCAAATAATTAAAAAATGAGCCGAAAACTACAATCTAAATATTATAAAGTGTTAATTATAACTAAAAAACATAAACATAACTAAATTAAGTTCCTTGGAAAAAACGAACGAACGTGGCTGAGACCGAAATTCTCGGTTCAAACCGGCCAAGTCTGCGCGCACTTAAACGGTTTGCAGCGAGGGTTTTAGACCGAGCAAAACCGACTGTCTTATAAAACCTGATTGAATTTTGTAACTATTAGCACCTCATTTTTAAACGCTACAGTATAGTTGCTAGAAAGTTTCTTCGCACAAATTATTTAAAAATCAAACCGAGAGTGATCTCCCATACACTTTCTCGAATATTCTAATACAACACTACGTGGGATGGCAACTCGGAATATGGACATGATTTTTGTTTATTTAAACTTTTAAAAATAGAATAGAATCTAATAGAAACAAGATTTACGCACCAAGCGAACGCCAAAACAAAATGTGCATAATAGTGTGCAATATTATTAGCTTAAATGAGTACTTCCGTCAACGGAAATTAATCAAAATTTGATAGAAGGTAGAGAATTAGATCTTTTACTTACAAGTGACATTTTATTTATCTATCTGAAATAGTACTCAAGTTATAGGCTTTTGAAAAATTCAAAGTAAAATAAGTACCACTTCCGGTTAACAGAAATCGCTCAAAAGTTGATCAGTATCTACGATTTTGACGAAATACTTTTATATAAAATTTGATGAACCTAGCTGTAACGGTACTCAAGTTATCATGTTTACACACAGACAGACAGACACACACACACACACATACGGACAAGATTGCAAAAGTATGTTTTTCCGTATCAGTGAGGTGTAAAACTCGAGATTTGAAAAAATCTCGATTTTATTTTCACGATTTCAAGACTTTTTCTATACTTCGTATATACGAAAAAGTAAAAATTATTAGAGCGATCAACAATGAAATAATTTGTTTTTTTTTTGTCTACACAAGGGATCTCCAAACTGCGGCCCGCGGGCTGGATGCGGCCCGCAAGGTCCTCTCATCCGGCCCGCGGAGGAACTTTGCCGAGAAAATTCAAAACAATTTGAAAATGTAGCTTTGCGTGCAAATACCTTTGCCGAAGGTGTTGCAGACATTGGTGAAAACATTGTGACTCAAATAGCGAAGAATGCAAGCACGTTTCACTATTTTTTTAATTGCAATGGATGAGTCGCTGGACAGCTGTTCCACCTCTCAACTGTTTGTGTTCATTAGAGTTGTGGATGAAGACATGAACATAACACAAGAGCTGGCTTCCCTACATTATATGTATGGCACTGTTACCGGAGAGAATATATTCAATAAGTTAAAGAAAACATTTGCTGATTATAACTTGGACTGGACTAACCTCAGATAATTGACTGTTGATGGGGAAAAGTACATGAGTGGCATAAAGAAAGTCTTTGTTGGACAAAAGAATGAGAAAAATATTCTATAACCAATGTTGCTGCACTGTATTATTCACCAGCAAGCTTTGTGTGATAAATATATGGACATTAGCAGTGTACTGAATCCTATGGTGAAGATGGCGAATTTAATAAGGTCACATGGGCTCAACCAAGATTTAGAATACGTGAAGAATAATTTGAGAGCAAAATTGGACCTCGAGTGTGTTGTCGGCCCCCGACAGTGTTTCTTCCAGATTTTTTTCTCTGGGTGGGGGAGGAGGACGGGGGGAGGGCGGTACTTGAAATTTAAATATATTTCTATATAAATTTTATTTTTCTGGACTTTTTTGTTTGGGGGGGGGGGGGGGGCGGGGGGCTCCATAACACCAAAGATCTGCCTTGAAGAAACTCTGGCCCCCGAACTGATATTTGATAGTTAATGCGGCCCCCGGTCTGAAAAGTTTGGAGACCCCTGGTCTACACTGTAAAATTTACATTCTTGGAGTTAGACGGTTTGTGAACGCGACCATCGAAAAGAACTCCACTTCATCTGCACAAAGGATCGTTAGGTCTGTATGAATAAGTATCGTTGTGTCTGTCTGTAATGTTTCAGTTATGTTGAAGAAATTTGTATATGATTATTACATAGTATTGTAGTTCTCTAATCAAATATCAGCTATTTCAGGAAAAGGAATATAACTAACTTGACCTCTAGTTTCTCAAAAGCCAATAGTTTGAGTAACTTGTAAATAAAGTTGATGATATTACACATCCCCATATAACATTGCGTGTGTAGGAGTTTTCCGATTTTCAAACTTTTTCCGACAGCTGGAAGTAGTATTTTACTCTATTCACATATGAACACGACATATTATTCTACGTTGTATTTCTTTTAAGCTGTAGCATCGACGTGTATGCATTTACTTTTACGAATTTTAATAACTAAATAATTCGTGAATAATGCTAGCCTTTAAAGCTATATTAACATATATCGAACTCCAATATATGATTTATTAAATAATAGATCAAAAGCAAAGAACTGTTGCTGATGTCATGTCTGATGTACCGACTACAGGCCATACAAAATCACGGTTGTGAAGTTGTAAAAGTGTGTACATTTACATTGGCCTCTTGCCTTATAATATACCAAGTTGTATTGTTTTTATGAAAATTACTGACAATTAAATAATCAAATTTGGTTAAAATTATATAGTATAAGAACTTTAACTCATTTATAAATATGTACTTTGATTTTAAAATGTTGAATATAACCAGTAATCGTATAGTTGGTATAAACCAGTTAGCAACAAATTATTGAAAAAAATAACATAAAACATCGATATAAGTATCAACAATTTAGCTTCATTTTATGTTTAGCTTTTAAATATTCATAACACATATATTTCTATTTTAAATTTTAGAAAAACAACAGCAACAAAAAACAACAGTTAATGAGATTAAATACATATTTTCATTCTGAGTTCAATTCAATTCCAAAAGTATTAAATACATAGTCTTTAGCTGCAGGAGAATTTCGACGAGTCTGGCTTGACACCTTGAATGTCCTTTATAATGGTTTGTGTTACGGTCAGACCAAATATGAACATACCAACAATTATGTACACAATGCCTATCCCCCAACATAAATACGCTGTCGTCAGATGTTTCTCGTCTGATTCTATTTTGTTCTGCATCGTCTTAAACAAACACAAACCTGTTGGCAGAAACAAAATAGAAACATGTCAGTGATTGTCAGTTTGTATAATAGTTTTGATAGTTACATTATGGGGTGGAGAACAGGGTGCTGTTCAAAAGGTCATTCGTTCGACTGCTGATAAGGCTCGAGAGATAATTCGATCTAAACAAATCATGATGGTTGCCTGACTGCACATCAAAATTGATGGGGCACAGTGGGGTGCAGTGCCGTCAGAGGCGTAGCGAGGGGGGAGGCGGGGTGCGGACCGCACCGGGTGACACCAAGGCAAAAAATAGCAAAAATATATATAGAAAAACTTGAGGGGGGTGCAAATCGAAAGTTTGAGGGGGGAGGTGCAAATCGAAATTTTGAGGGGGGGGGGGTGCAAATCGAAAGTTTGAGGGGAAAGGTGCAAATCGAAATTTTGAGGGGGGGGGGGGTGCAAATCGAAAATTAGAAAGTTAGAAGGGTCGCTACGCCTCTGGGGTGTGACACCATTAAGTGCCGCACTGAGTGACACCTGACCTCGCTACGCCACTGAGTGCCGTACAGTGCGTTGATGTACGGTGTGGTACCTAATTGAAATGGTGATCTAACTATTGGCTTCTAAGAACCTGGAAGTAGATTAAGTAGGTTAAGTAACACATCTGGTTACCGGATATAGGTGAAACGTTAATAGAAATATACACAGTTAATAACATAACTTTGTATGAAATTTCGTCAATCTAACTAACACGGTAGTCAAGTTGTCGTGTTTCCGTACACACAGACAATCAAAATTACAGTGTTTCCGGATATGGTAAGTTTTAAAATGTCAAACTTTTTTTTAAAATTTCGAGTTTCATTTTTTTCACGATTACATTGTATCCTTTATATTCAGTATACGATAAATTAGGGATGAGTAAAACTGTTAGAGTATGTATTAATTATTCAGCAAGATAACAATATTTCGTCTATACTCTGTATATGGGAAAGTAAAAAACAAAAAACTGACCCGGAAATACAAATATAAGCACTACAGCTAAAGCACCAAGGATCTCTACGACCACGCCAATATTGGGGGTCAAGATGGCCAGTAGCAGGGTCAAGGTGAACCACACCAATGTAATTACGACACGTCTTGTCTTTTCTCTTTTTATAATTTCCTCTGGGCTCATTTTCCAGAACATTCTCCATAAGGTTTCAAAGGCATTTCTATTGAGTAAAAAGACAAACTGAAGTTGAATAGCTCGTTCCTAAACGAAATATGGTGTACTTATCGGGAACATTGCGTTACCCCCCCCCCCCCCCCGACATTAACCTCGGGGTAATTTTACCATCCTGTCAATTGCCCTTCTTATCATTTACCCCCCCCCCCCCCGCTCCCGCCGGACATAGCTTAAGGTACAGCTAGGATTAGGGTTAGTGTTAAGGTCAAGGTTAGGCTTAAACCAATCTCTAGAGTTGGTGTTGGTTTTTTGTTACGTTTTAGGCTGAGGGGAATACTTAGGTTTTGATCTTTTTCTTAAAATTTAGATTAAGGTAATATATATAGGTATAAAATTTGAGTTAGAGTTAGGATTCTAACTTGAGGGAGAGGGGTAATTGACATCGGGGTAATTGACAAGGGGGGGGGGAGGATAATTGCACAGGGGAGAAATCCGGGGGGAAATTCCAGTGGGGAGGGGGTAATATCTTGTAGTCGTCTTAATATACAGTAATGAAAGTTACCTTTTACGGAAACAGAGGTTCTTCTTTAGATGGAGTAGAATTAAACCGTCTATGTGACTTAAAAGCACATAAAGGGATAATTGTAGTCCTCATTAAGCAAAGTCGACTTTATTTTTACCTAATTTGCTTCAGATACCCATCACAGCGGTAGAGAGCTGGACTGCTAACCCGTAAGTCTCGAGTTCGAATCCGGGTTCAACTCAGTAGACCGTCCTTGAGTCCACCCAACTCAGATGGGTACCTAACTCACGTTAGGGAGAGTAAAGGCGGCTTGGCATAATGCATAGTGCTGACCACACTATCTCTTCATATGACCGAGGTCACAGAAACAAGTGAATTCTACTTCACTTGTCCCATTGACCGTCAAGTTTGAAGGGGAAACTTTACTTTATCCACCACAGCTGGATATGTTAAGGGACATCAAAAAAAGGAACTTAAGGTTGGGATCCGAACATATTTATATCCAGTTCACAGCTTTAAATCCAAGATATCCATGTATACTGCTAATTTCTGTTGTAAAACCACTGTTTTTAAAATAGTCTTTATTTATTCTTAACTCTAACTAGACCTACTTTCCGACGAAGCAAAGAATGGGGTATGATGTGTAAGTTTTCACAGCCACAAGAACTACAGCCACCATCAGATCAGTTGTTGGGTCAAACGACAGCAGTATGTCATTGGTGATGTTGTCACCAAACTGTCGAATTTATTGTTAAAATATAATGTCACATTATTCCAAGTAATCGCAATTTTACTCGATGAACATGGATACAGTAAACCCTTTGTCAACTCAGAAGTATTAGTCTGGCGGCGTGATACTTTGACATCAGATATTTGTATTGGGGAGAAAACCCCAGTCACCATCTCAAGCTGTTTATCTCCTCGCTTCTCTCCCTTTTAAGGTATACTTAGTTGAGGGGGGGGGGGGGGTAGGGGGTCTGCGACACGGGTTGAATTGTTACCCAAAGGAATCCGGATGATATAACATAGGTTTCGTATTCATTTAACACACTTTATTTCCATGCAGTGCACCGTTTTACAATTATCATCTAATGACCCTGGTTGTATGACTTTCTTATTGAAATTAAATCATATGCTTATCATTAGGCATTACTTCCATTACTAGCTCTTGCGTATTATTATTATTGAATACCGGTTTCCTGCATGTGACTGTTTCACGTAGAATATACCTATCATTATAAAACTTATCTTATCCCTGAAAAAGATCAGATAAAAAGGATGGAAAAATAAAGATAAATAATGGATGAATTATATGGTTTAAGCGGTAGATCGCAAAGCCGCTTGCCAGATAGTCTCGAGTTCGAATTAGGGTCCAAGTCAGTAGAAGGACCCAGCTCTATGGGTACGTAACACGCGTTAGGGAAAGTAACGGCGGCTGGGCAAATAGCTAACCACACCTTCCCTTCATATGCCGTCAAGAAACATATAAACTCTGCTTCATCTACCCCAGAGAATACATAACTCTTTCGTAACTTCTCTATGAATGATGGTATGATTCGAACAAACCTGTAGATAGCCCAGAATGGCTGTGGCCGTGTAAGTTATGATACACAATATCAAGGCAAGTGTTACTGTTTTAGAGAACTCTCCCATGTTACGCTTGGCCATACAGGAGTAGATGGGGACGATACCGACATGACACTAGAAAAAAATAAATAAATAAAATATATTAATACTAATATTTGTCAGAAGAAATATTCTATAATAATATTTAGTTTATATATATATATATATATATATATATATATATATATATATATATATATATATATATATATATATATATATATATGTACATTCCGGTGTTGTTCTTTAGTCTATCAGAGTGTAATAAAAATAGTATCGGTGTTCTACAATTTTAAAGATAATATGTTGTTTTCTACGTTACCTTAATTAGCAAATGTTTCCATTTCTAGAGATTTATTTTTAATTTGCTTCAATTAAACAAACTATGACTTTTTTAAAAATCTAAAGTAGAATGAAATTCGATTTTAAAAAAAATAGTTTACTTATAGTTTATATCTACATATCCCAGATAGGAAATAGTTATTAATGTAATATAGAAAAAGTTATTTAACCAGTAACTACTACAGCACTATAAGGCATACCTCAAAGGCGAAACTAATGACTGGGACAAATATTAATACATCAATCCATGAATGTGGTCTGAAATTGTGGAATTGCAACATTTGCAAGCTACATAGAAACTTATGTTATTGTTTAAAAAAATAATATTTGATTTTGTTTAGTAGTTAATAAAATGTTATGTGTGGCGCATAAAATGTACTCAAAATAATACATTATAAGTTGGTGTTTTAAATTATTTAATCAACAAAATGTATTAATGCAAAAAAAAAATTTCTTCATATTTTGGTTGTAAATCAAAAATATATTCTTTAAAGCCATAAAAATAACTGTAAAATTATTTAGTTTTTCTTTGTAAGTTCTTATAGATTAAACTAAATGCTTTTTAGCCATAACAAGAACTGTAAAATTAAGTTAAGATTTACTTACGTCGTGGCAATAGTTCCCTGATTATCATGAGGTAGAAAATATTTGATGACCACTAGAACAGCTACACACAAGCTGCCGATAACACCAATAACGCTGGGTGGAGAGAAATGTTTTCCTAACAATAGTTTATGAGCAACACAATATTTAAAACAACATAACTAACTTCATGTCATAATGTAGCTTAGTATTTACATTGATTTTTAACTGTTTAAGATTATGTCATAGTATGTAAAAGTATTCTTGCGTGTTCTATTTCATAATATTCTATTAAAGTTTTAGTGTTTATTTTAAAATCTTAATTTATGTTTATAAAATATGATGGGAACTAGCAATTTTTCTGCACTTTGGTGGAAAATACAATGGACGCCAGTCTGTTTTATTATTCGTGTATTCTCTTCCGCACAACAGTATTTAGATATTCGTTTTACATGTACATTATTTTTGTGTTTCTACATGTAGACATTATACACCTACAGATCGTGCGGTGTGGTAATTTGTGGTGTATTTTTATACGTACGTATAGTTTATGTTCAAACGAACAAGAAAAACTAATAAATAGATAGTCGTTTTAAAAGTACTTCCATATCCTTTAACTTAGTATTACTCAGCCATGTTTTTCTTTGGATTTTAGAAATCGATATAGAGCTCCTGATAACAATTTTTAAGCTTATTTCAGATTTTTATAACCGATCTAGTAACATGACCCATGTAGAATTTTATGCATGTTCCACTTACCTAGAATGTCTTAGAAAATCAATTTGTTTTGAAAAACATAATGGAAGAATAAACACTGCAGATGTAAATGAAATAACAAATGTTCTTGACATGTAGAACGGTTGTGTTTGGCAGTAGAGATCGTGAGCCACATTTAGGAAAACTGAAATTAAAAAACACCGATTGTTATAATCTGATTGTAAAAGTTAGATTTTTATCCAACTGTGACAAGCTTTAATGTCAATTAATTATTATTTTTATTTTTAAAAAATATTATTATTCGATATTTATCTCAATTCATAACGTCACCAAATTGTAATAACCTTTGGGTATATTTGTAGCCATACACTATAGTTAATAGAGTAATAACTATAGCGTTAGGGTCGGCGTAGTCGACTCGGTAAAGCTCATGGTTGCTAAACCGAAAAGTCTCGAGTTCGATGAGACAACTCCAAAATCAAACAACTGCTGCTTGTGGTTTGTTCTTGATTGGACAAAGGCTATGGAAGCAAATCCAAAATTGAAAAGCAGGCTGAAATCGGAATCAATATTAACACCAGTTGACACGGTCCTAAATTGTGATGGAGGCGTGGTCGAGTCGGCAGTTGATAAATTGGAAAAATAGTCTCAAGTTCAAACCCTCTGGCAGATAAGGCTCGATCCCTTACAGTACTAAAAATTAAAAACGAAGAAGAAGAAGAAAGACTATAACGTTGTTTACTTACAAACTTCCCATTGGTCAGAAATTACAATCAGGAATATGACACACATGACAAAACCGTCTACCATAAGACAGGCAGCACACACCATCTGTGCTGTAGGGCCGCAAATGGATAGAACCATGTCAGGGTAGGTGTTAGAGCCTTTGATGTCGGCACAGTAGGCGAGGATGAAGATTGAAAAAATCACAGGCACTAGGAGGATCTGGGGGAAAAAATCGAATTAAAAATAATAATATTGTAGTTTGTATAATATTTAAAATTAATCATCCGGTTTTAAAAGAAACCTCTTTAATTGTATTTGATTATTGGTGGATCTTTTTCTTCGTTCTTACTTTAATACGTGTGGGAATTTCCTTCAACGCGATTTAATAAAATATGTAAGCCTGTTTTACGGCGCATCGATCGTTGAATACAACTTCAGCCTGCTTTTATGTTTTGCATTTGCTTCCATAACCCTGTCCACCTATGGACAATCTGTTACCCAGCAGTTAATTTTTTTTTCCTTGATTGGTTGCTATTTGTTTCCAGCTAACTGGCTTTATGTGCTAGGGCAGGGGTCTCCAAACTACGGCCCGCGGGCCGGATGCGGCCCGCGAGGTCCTCTCATGCGGCTCGCGGAGATCTTTTTGTCCAAGGAAAAAAAGGGTTTGTTGGTGATGGCTGGGGAACTTTCCCCAGAAAAATCAAAGACATGCCTGGAAGAAACTGGCCCACGAAATGAAATGTGATAGTCAATGCGGCCCTCGGAGTGAAAAGTTTGGAGACCCCTGTGCTAGGGTAAAAACTCGGGACTTTTGGAGTCGCCCGACCACAACTTTCACGTCTAATTTTTATTTACTTTTTTAGCACCGTGAAATCTTGAATTTAAACATTTCTAAAAATTTAAATATCTCCGATTAGATTAACTGAAGAAAATTCAGCTTAAAAAATGTATATTACGTTAATTAAGACCTTGCATCATATGAACTGTTTAATTTATTTTCCCCCAGTTACTGTATCTTAATGTGCCCGTTATCATTTTGATTACATTTTTTTTATAAAACTTTTATTTTTATGCTGTTTTCAAAATGTTATTTAACTAGGTGTTGCCTTGCATTGGCTGAGAAGACCACAAATGACACAAATTTCGGTGAATTTAGTCTTAAGTCAACTTACTGTCTGGGCAATCAGTGCCGTCACGACACCACCAGCCTGGTGATAGGCCATGGGAATGTTTAGAAGTCCGGCACCCAGTGTGGCATTGACCAAAAGAAATGTTGATAGAAACCAGCCAGAACCTGAAACATAGAAAATATTTTTACCTATTCGAGATGACGCAAGTTTGGTCAGAGAAAGCAGATATTACGTATTAGTTAGGTTACTGTAGTGTAAATCGTTTATGTTCGATATGCGAAAGACGGACGATTAAGAAAAAAACTATTTTGAAAAAAGAGAAACGTAAGATCATGTATGCAATTTAAAATGCATATTTAAAATATAAATTTAATGTAAACGTACCTTTTTTTAAATCTGTACTTTCTTTTGCTGTTCTGATAATTTTAAAAGGCTTTTGTTCATTCATTTTTTTTGGAAATTATTTAGAGTTGCAGTCTAAATACTTGACTTAGGTATGGTGCTCCAACTGATTTACTGTGTAAAAAAGTATAAGTTATTTAGATACTTTAGATATTTTTGTAGATATATACTTCAAAGTCAAAACTAAATATAATGAGTATACAATTGACAAAAAATATTAATTGGGTGTTGTGACCTTCTTTTATTCAACTGAACAAACTACGCAGTTCAGGCAGTTTAAGCAAAAATTGACAAAAATGAAATTTTGAAAAAAAAATATGGTCTACTGTGGACTTCAAGGGGTCCTGTGGTAATCCTGCCCCTGGTGATTTTGTACTTGCTTTTTGGGTTTTTAATTGATTAAATGTGGCGGCTGTTAGAATTTAAAAAAAATTCAAATACATGTATCAATATGCTATAGCCGAAAGATGATTAATCATTAAAGTGGACAAATTTTGCAATTGGATTAGATCGACGCATTGAACGACAATTTTTGATTACAAGCTAATAACTTCTGTGCATGCTGCAAATTATAGTCATTGTTTTGAGTTTGTGTAATTAAATGCCTGTTTCTAAAATAGAAGATTTCTCTGAATATTATAAAATCTGTAAATAAATTTGTGTTCATACTTTCGTACTGGAGGGGGGGGGGGGTCAGGTCGCTTAGGGGGACGAAAATAGGAAAATAGGTGCAAAAGAAATCAATGATAAATGATTCCGGTGAAACGCAGCAAGTCAATTTCATATTTGTTGTATTTCAACTTATTTTTGTAGATTATTTTTGGCCAAGAAAATTGTATTAATTTCATAGCATACGTCTTGATAAGTAAATCTATACTACTAAAAAAATTAAATTTGAATAAAATAGTTCATTTCTTCATATTTGATTTTCAATAATATTTGTGTCCCACAAAAAATTACGCCGTTAGTATTGCGTACTTTCAGTAGTTGAAGCTGTTTAATAACATTTTAAAATAAGTATATGTTTCTATTTGTCAAACGTATGAACAGTCAGTACAAGAACCTGCACAGCTCGAGAAAGCACAAAATCTACGAGCAGTCATTGGTAGATCCCCTAGGGTCGGAAGAAAAATTTATTTTCTACTTTTTAGTCCACAAGAAAAACGTGGTTTTTTAAAAAGTTTTTTTTAAGTATTTTATATATATTGAATATTTATTTTCAATTTTTGTCTTTTATCCCCTATAGTTAGCAGAGTAAAGATCAAGACACTTTTCTTTTCAATGGAGTCATGACGTGATCAGAACAAACATTTAATGTTACAGTAACAACAAAATATGAATATCTTTGATTATGATTACTTGTCTTATGTTTGATGAAAGTATATATTTATACTGCCTTTGAATTCCCCAACAGCATATTTGTTTAAAACTATGTCGTAAATTTTATATATATATATATATATATATATATATATATATATATATATATATATATATATATATATATATATATATATATATATATATGATTGTATACATAAATGATACTTACATTAGTGTAGTTATTTCGAACAATAAAATAAAATGCATGTCTAGCTGTTTATATTGTAGATTAAATCAGCCATTTACATTCTTCTATAGTTATGGAGACACCTGTTTACTAATTTGATTAAAACGGTAAATGCCAAGCAGCATTAACATTTTATTTAAAGCGCTTACTTAAACACTACCGTTTTTTGTTTATAAAACAATGTATCTCTAATTACAAGATATAAGCAAAATATATTAACACATTTTATAAATATGTATATATATATATATATATATATATATATATATATATATATATAAATTATATATATATATATAATTTTATAATTAATAAAATTGGAGATAAACGTATATGTATATCATTTGATGTTCCGTATGCAATTAGTACCTCAAATTTTGTATGATATGGTAAAAGAAAATGCTATCGATTAATCGAATTATAGTATTGAATAATATGTTTATAAGCTTTCATTTATCTTGTTTTCCTGTCAACCTTAAATCATGCTTCGATATAGATCACAATTTCGACCACTTCTTATCGACTGATTCGTTTCAAACTTGGCACGTATAATTTGACTTAATAGGATGTTTATATGACATAAACACACACACACACACACATATTGAGCAATCTAAATTAAATCCTTTAAAAATAAATGTTTTCTTTTAGTATTAATAATGCACAACTATCAAAATAACTACAAATAGAAGCATTTAACGGTAGAGTTAAAGTTAGTGTACATGGGTTTCATTCGCACAATCAATCCCAAATCAAATACGTTGCCTCTTATTTGCACCTATGGGTCACCTTAGCCTAGGTCAACCACGTTTTTTATCCACTACCATTCTGTTTTTCTTATTTTAAAATTTTGAGTTATATGCAATTGTTTTTATTCAAGAAAAAATAGAGAGCCACATATTTTATTTTTTCAACGAAAGTATTTTTCACATTTTTAGACTGCCAGGCAAGTCGACATATAAATACGTAGCCTTTTTGTAGGGGTTTACGATTCAAGCATGCAGGTACTTATTGCTTCAGCATGTGGAATAAGTCATTACGTATTGTTTTAATATTCAATTAGGCTTTATAAGTGTGTGTTAATGTGGGGTGTATAAGTACTGAATGTTAACACTTGATGGTGATATTTATAGCGCGAGTGCTGCTTGAAATAATAAGAAACAATTTTATATTCTTATCTTGATTGAAGATAGTTCATATATGTTATATTGCTTTTCTATTTTATCGTTTTATTATTTAGATAATTTAGAGTTATCAGTCCTGCTGGACACCCACTACAGTTATCCAGAGATCTCTATATTAAAATTTAAAAAATTAGACATATAAATTACATTTTAGGAGTGTTGACAAGAGCTATAAAGAAGTGAGAACTCTATATTTTAAAAATAGAATATAAATGTTAAGTGTTGAAAAGAATGCTTTTTAAGGTGTCTAGTGGTAAAACACATGTATTTAATTTAATATATATAAGACGTACAGAAAAATTACTTTTAGAATTGTTAAAATATTGGTTTTGATTTTAATACTTAATGTATATTCCGTAAATGAGAAAAGTAAAATTATGATTCATATTATGTTGATTTAGTTTCAAACAATTGGTAAATGTTCAACGAGCAATTGAATAGTTTGCGATTAATAACCTGTCATGCAAACGGTGACCTTTTACAAGAATCTGGGTACAAACAACACTAAAGTATACAAATGATACAATTGTCGCAGCATTAAAAATGTATGACTTTTGATCTAAATTATAGGCCTACTCTATGCGTATTACTTTCTTGTATGCAGAGTATAGAGGAAGTATTGTAATCGGGCAGAAAAATCAAATGAAATTTTGACAGTTTTCACCGTTTTACACCTCAGTACTTCATTATATACGAAAATAGGGTACTTGTTTTTCAAATTTGGCGAAAATTCTAAATCCAGATATATCAAAATTTTGGCGTTTTAAGCGTAATCAAGGCGGGAAAACTTGGCTTTGCAATTCTGTCTGTATGTCTGTTTGTGTGTCTGTGAACACGAAAACTTGAGTACCGTTGTAGCTAGGTCGATGAAATTTCATATATAAGAATTACCCCACTCAAGGAAAAATTATATGGGGCACCTGCCAATCTGGAGACCACAGTCCGTTTTATTCACGAAGTTGGACTTGTTGTCTAAATCCTCCACCGTATTCTCAATTAAGAACGAAGAAGAAGAAGTATTACATCAAATTTCTAGTTATACACAACTATTCAGTGATTTCCAGTAACCGAAAGTAGAATTTTTTCTACTTTCAGTTCTTCCAAAGCCTATAAGTTGCGTACTGTTTTTGATAGATGAAATTTCACATTTAAGTAAAAGATCTAATTCTCTGTTTTCTGTCGAATTTTAAGTAAACTTCGGTGACCGGCAGTAGAACTTTAAGCTATTTACGATTTCTCAATAAAAGGACGTGAACTTAGTAAGTACTAGTGTTCCATACTATTATACACACATTGTTTGATATTCATTTGGTGCGCAATTCTTTTTTGATCGAGATTCTATTCTATTTAAAAAAATAAAATAATGAAATGTTTTAAATAAATAAAGTCTATATACCCGTTGATGTTCCCCAAAGTGTTATGTAAGAACATTCGAGAAAGGTTTGGGAGATCACTCCCGCTTTATTTGCTTTTTTCTGAAAGGTTTATTTAGGCGGTTTTTTTGTGGTTTTGCTATATGTTGGACACTGAAGTACTCGATACAGGAAAATATGACTTAGATTATCTATAATTTTCATTTGTTTTTATAAATGTGTTCAAAGTTTCTCAATGTAGGACTTTTTATAAGCTTTTATTTAACTCACTTCCTATGTCTGTCGCCAGTTGTCAGTCTAGATCGAAACGCCCGAGCGAAATGTCGGACACTTCTAACTGACAGATACGGATCGTAGTTGGTAGGCCCTACGTTGGTCAAGACATGAAGACAATGCATCATGACATTAAAGTTGACTTAATTGGATGCCTAATTAATTTTTTTATGAATTAATTAAAATTATATATATTCCCAAGTGAGAACGACATTTTACTTTACGTTAGGTTTCGTTAGGTTTCTTTGAAGCTATCGCATGGATGTGCATGCATATATTTTTACGAAATAGATAACTAAAAAATTCGTGAATAAAGTTAGCCTTAAAGGGTATCTGAAAATGTTTCGAACTCCGTTATATCATTTTTAAACAAAAGAAAGGACTGACTATGATGTATTATCTGATGTACGGACTACAGGCCTTATAAACAACATGGTAGTGAGGTACATTTACATTGGCTTCTTGCCTTAGAATATGCTAAGTAGTATTTTTTTTAATGAAAATTACTGATAATCCAATTTGGTTTAAATTATTATTTAGTATAAGAGCTTAAACTGAATTATAATAATATACTTTGATTTTAAAATCTTATAGTATGTACAAACCAGTAAGCCACAAATTACTGAAAAAATAATTACATAAAACATATAGCTTCATTTTATGTTTATTTTTAAACATTCATAACACATAGTATTTTATTATAAATTCTAGAACAACAACAACAAGAAAAAAACAACATTTTATGAGCTGCAGGAGAATTTCGACGTGTCCGCCTTGACACCTTGAATGTCCTTTATAATGGCCTGTGTTACGGTCAGTCCAAATATGAAAGTACCAACAATAATGTACACGATGCCAATCCCCCTACATACATACGCTTTTGTCAGATGTTTCTCGCCTGATTCTATCTTATTCTGCATCGTCTTAAACAAACACAACCCTGTTGGTAGAAACAATACAATAACATTTCCCTACAGCATGAAGTTTACATAATGTTTTAGTTAGATACACTGTGAGAGTGGTGGGGTTGCTATGAGGATGGTGTCGTATGACTGCTAGCTTGGTAGGTTAGAGTGCTCTCCTTGTGGAAGCTCCACAATTCAAACCAACCAGATCGTGATGGTTACCTGACCGTTAAGTGAAAGGGTCAAGGGGCAGGGTACGTCAGAGTACAGTGGCGTGCTGTGGAGTGCAGTGAGGTGCAGTGAGGGACAGTGCTGTTCGGTGCTCTTGATATTTGCTTTTGAGAAACCGAAGTTAGGGTACATCTGTACTACCTCAGGTTACCGGGACTTGCTAAAACTTGATAGAAAACTATGAATTGTAGGCTAAAGCAATACAGTTTATAATTTTTTTTTCAAAATTACAGTTTATCCTTTATATTTCGTAAACGATAAAGTATGGAAGAGTAAAACGGCGAAATCTTTTAAAATACATGTTAATTATTCATTACGATGGCAATATTTTCACTATATTCTGTAAATAGTTTTAAAAAATTACTGACCTGGAAATACAAATATAAGCACTACAGCTAAAGCACCAAGGATCTCTACGACCACGCCCATATTGGGGATTAAGACGGCCAGTAGCAGGGTCAAGGTGAACCACACCAATGTAATTATAACACGTCTCGTCTTTTCTCTTTTTACAATTTCTTCTGGGCTCATTTTCCAGAATATTCTCCATAAGGTTTCAAACGCGGCTCTATTGAGTAATAATATAAATTAAATTTGAATAGCTCGTTTGTGAATCAAATAAAATGTACTTAATTTATATAGAGTATAAAGAAAGTTACCTTTACAAACCTCTTTAATCAAGTAGAATGCATCTGTTTCTTTTACTTTAACACGCAAATAGACAGGTGTGGTCAGCACTATGCAAAGACCCCTTTACTTAAACTAACTTAAGTCAGGTACCAATCAGAGCTGGGTGGACTCAGGGAGTGAAGACTGTGATCCAATATCGAGACTTATAGGTTAGCAGTAGCAAGCACTATTATCCAACCACGCCGTTCCTAATTCTAAGGCCAACATTAACTAGACAGATAGCTAATTTCTGTTGTAAAATACTTTGACGCTGCATTTAAAGTATTCTTGATTTATACTAACTAGACCTACTTTCCGACGAAGCAAAGAATGGGGTATGCGGTGTACGTTTTCACAGCAACAAGTACTACAGCCACCATTACATCAGTTGTTGGGTTAAATGACAGCAGTATGTCATGTGTGATGTTGTCACCAAACTGTCGAATTTATAATTAAAGTCTAATGGCATACAGAGGTCTTATATATATATATATATATATATATATATATATATATATATATATATATATATATATATAACGGCGGCTGGGCAAATAGCTAACCACACCTTCCCTTCATATGCCGTCAAGAAACATATAAACTCTGCTTCATCTACCCCAGAGAATACATAACTCTTTCGTAACTTCTCTATGAATGATGGTATGATTCGAACAAACCTGTAGATAGCCCAGAATGGCTGTGGCCGTGTAAGTTATGATACACAATATCAAGGCAAGTGTTACTGTTTTAGAGAACTCTCCCATGTTACGCTTGGCCATACAGGAGTAGATGGGGACGATACCGACATGACACTAGAAAAAAATAAATAAATAAAATATATTAATACTAATATTTGTCAGAAGAAATATTCTATAATAATATTTAGTTTATATATATATATATATATATATATATATATATATATATATATATATATATATATATATATATATATATATATGTACATTCCGGTGTTGTTCTTTAGTCTATCAGAGTGTAATAAAAATAGTATCGGTGTTCTACAATTTTAAAGATAATATGTTGTTTTCTACGTTACCTTAATTAGCAAATGTTTCCATTTCTAGAGATTTATTTTTAATTTGCTTCAATTAAACAAACTATGACTTTTTTAAAAATCTAAAGTAGAATGAAATTCGATTTTAAAAAAAATAGTTTACTTATAGTTTATATCTACATATCCCAGATAGGAAATAGTTATTAATGTAATATAGAAAAAGTTATTTAACCAGTAACTACTACAGCACTATAAGGCATACCTCAAAGGCGAAACTAATGACTGGGACAAATATTAATACATCAATCCATGAATGTG
This sequence comes from Physella acuta, assembly GCF_028476545.2. NCBI lineage: Eukaryota > Metazoa > Mollusca > Gastropoda > Physidae > Physella > Physella acuta. Next base: position 249,867 of record NW_026731925.1, on the reverse strand, counting down.
GTCTGAAATTGTGGAATTGCAACATTTGCAAGCTACATAGAAACTTATGTTATTGTTTAAAAAAATAATATTTGATTTTGTTTAGTAGTTAATAAAATGTTATGTGTGGCGCATAAAATGTACTCAAAATAATACATTATAAGTTGGTGTTTTAAATTATTTAATCAACAAAATGTATTAATGCAAAAAAAAAATTTCTTCATATTTTGGTTGTAAATCAAAAATATATTCTTTAAAGCCATAAAAATAACTGTAAAATTATTTAGTTTTTCTTTGTAAGTTCTTATAGATTAAACTAAATGCTTTTTAGCCATAACAAGAACTGTAAAATTAAGTTAAGATTTACTTACGTCGTGGCAATAGTTCCCTGATTATCATGAGGTAGAAAATATTTGATGACCACTAGAACAGCTACACACAAGCTGCCGATAACACCAATAACGCTGGGTGGAGAGAAATGTTTTCCTAACAATAGTTTATGAGCAACACAATATTTAAAACAACATAACTAACTTCATGTCATAATGTAGCTTAGTATTTACATTGATTTTTAACTGTTTAAGATTATGTCATAGTATGTAAAAGTATTCTTGCGTGTTCTATTTCATAATATTCTATTAAAGTTTTAGTGTTTATTTTAAAATCTTAATTTATGTTTATAAAATATGATGGGAACTAGCAATTTTTCTGCACTTTGGTGGAAAATACAATGGACGCCAGTCTGTTTTATTATTCGTGTATTCTCTTCCGCACAACAGTATTTAGATATTCGTTTTACATGTACATTATTTTTGTGTTTCTACATGTAGACATTATACACCTACAGATCGTGCGGTGTGGTAATTTGTGGTGTATTTTTATACGTACGTATAGTTTATGTTCAAACGAACAAGAAAAACTAATAAATAGATAGTCGTTTTAAAAGTACTTCCATATCCTTTAACTTAGTATTACTCAGCCATGTTTTTCTTTGGATTTTAGAAATCGATATAGAGCTCCTGATAACAATTTTTAAGCTTATTTCAGATTTTTATAACCGATCTAGTAACATGACCCATGTAGAATTTTATGCATGTTCCACTTACCTAGAATGTCTTAGAAAATCAATTTGTTTTGAAAAACATAATGGAAGAATAAACACTGCAGATGTAAATGAAATAACAAATGTTCTTGACATGTAGAACGGTTGTGTTTGGCAGTAGAGATCGTGAGCCACATTTAGGAAAACTGAAATTAAAAAACACCGATTGTTATAATCTGATTGTAAAAGTTAGATTTTTATCCAACTGTGACAAGCTTTAATGTCAATTAATTATTATTTTTATTTTTAAAAAATATTATTATTCGATATTTATCTCAATTCATAACGTCACCAAATTGTAATAACCTTTGGGTATATTTGTAGCCATACACTATAGTTAATAGAGTAATAACTATAGCGTTAGGGTCGGCGTAGTCGACTCGGTAAAGCTCATGGTTGCTAAACCGAAAAGTCTCGAGTTCGATGAGACAACTCCAAAATCAAACAACTGCTGCTTGTGGTTTGTTCTTGATTGGACAAAGGCTATGGAAGCAAATCCAAAATTGAAAAGCAGGCTGAAATCGGAATCAATATTAACACCAGTTGACACGGTCCTAAATTGTGATGGAGGCGTGGTCGAGTCGGCAGTTGATAAATTGGAAAAATAGTCTCAAGTTCAAACCCTCTGGCAGATAAGGCTCGATCCCTTACAGTACTAAAAATTAAAAACGAAGAAGAAGAAGAAAGACTATAACGTTGTTTACTTACAAACTTCCCATTGGTCAGAAATTACAATCAGGAATATGACACACATGACAAAACCGTCTACCATAAGACAGGCAGCACACACCATCTGTGCTGTAGGGCCGCAAATGGATAGAACCATGTCAGGGTAGGTGTTAGAGCCTTTGATGTCGGCACAGTAGGCGAGGATGAAGATTGAAAAAATCACAGGCACTAGGAGGATCTGGGGGAAAAAATCGAATTAAAAATAATAATATTGTAGTTTGTATAATATTTAAAATTAATCATCCGGTTTTAAAAGAAACCTCTTTAATTGTATTTGATTATTGGTGGATCTTTTTCTTCGTTCTTACTTTAATACGTGTGGGAATTTCCTTCAACGCGATTTAATAAAATATGTAAGCCTGTTTTACGGCGCATCGATCGTTGAATACAACTTCAGCCTGCTTTTATGTTTTGCATTTGCTTCCATAACCCTGTCCACCTATGGACAATCTGTTACCCAGCAGTTAATTTTTTTTTCCTTGATTGGTTGCTATTTGTTTCCAGCTAACTGGCTTTATGTGCTAGGGCAGGGGTCTCCAAACTACGGCCCGCGGGCCGGATGCGGCCCGCGAGGTCCTCTCATGCGGCTCGCGGAGATCTTTTTGTCCAAGGAAAAAAAGGGTTTGTTGGTGATGGCTGGGGAACTTTCCCCAGAAAAATCAAAGACATGCCTGGAAGAAACTGGCCCACGAAATGAAATGTGATAGTCAATGCGGCCCTCGGAGTGAAAAGTTTGGAGACCCCTGTGCTAGGGTAAAAACTCGGGACTTTTGGAGTCGCCCGACCACAACTTTCACGTCTAATTTTTATTTACTTTTTTAGCACCGTGAAATCTTGAATTTAAACATTTCTAAAAATTTAAATATCTCCGATTAGATTAACTGAAGAAAATTCAGCTTAAAAAATGTATATTACGTTAATTAAGACCTTGCATCATATGAACTGTTTAATTTATTTTCCCCCAGTTACTGTATCTTAATGTGCCCGTTATCATTTTGATTACATTTTTTTTATAAAACTTTTATTTTTATGCTGTTTTCAAAATGTTATTTAACTAGGTGTTGCCTTGCATTGGCTGAGAAGACCACAAATGACACAAATTTCGGTGAATTTAGTCTTAAGTCAACTTACTGTCTGGGCAATCAGTGCCGTCACGACACCACCAGCCTGGTGATAGGCCATGGGAATGTTTAGAAGTCCGGCACCCAGTGTGGCATTGACCAAAAGAAATGTTGATAGAAACCAGCCAGAACCTGAAACATAGAAAATATTTTTACCTATTCGAGATGACGCAAGTTTGGTCAGAGAAAGCAGATATTACGTATTAGTTAGGTTACTGTAGTGTAAATCGTTTATGTTCGATATGCGAAAGACGGACGATTAAGAAAAAAACTATTTTGAAAAAAGAGAAACGTAAGATCATGTATGCAATTTAAAATGCATATTTAAAATATAAATTTAATGTAAACGTACCTTTTTTTAAATCTGTACTTTCTTTTGCTGTTCTGATAATTTTAAAAGGCTTTTGTTCATTCATTTTTTTTGGAAATTATTTAGAGTTGCAGTCTAAATACTTGACTTAGGTATGGTGCTCCAACTGATTTACTGTGTAAAAAAGTATAAGTTATTTAGATACTTTAGATATTTTTGTAGATATATACTTCAAAGTCAAAACTAAATATAATGAGTATACAATTGACAAAAAATATTAATTGGGTGTTGTGACCTTCTTTTATTCAACTGAACAAACTACGCAGTTCAGGCAGTTTAAGCAAAAATTGACAAAAATGAAATTTTGAAAAAAAAATATGGTCTACTGTGGACTTCAAGGGGTCCTGTGGTAATCCTGCCCCTGGTGATTTTGTACTTGCTTTTTGGGTTTTTAATTGATTAAATGTGGCGGCTGTTAGAATTTAAAAAAAATTCAAATACATGTATCAATATGCTATAGCCGAAAGATGATTAATCATTAAAGTGGACAAATTTTGCAATTGGATTAGATCGACGCATTGAACGACAATTTTTGATTACAAGCTAATAACTTCTGTGCATGCTGCAAATTATAGTCATTGTTTTGAGTTTGTGTAATTAAATGCCTGTTTCTAAAATAGAAGATTTCTCTGAATATTATAAAATCTGTAAATAAATTTGTGTTCATACTTTCGTACTGGAGGGGGGGGGGGGTCAGGTCGCTTAGGGGGACGAAAATAGGAAAATAGGTGCAAAAGAAATCAATGATAAATGATTCCGGTGAAACGCAGCAAGTCAATTTCATATTTGTTGTATTTCAACTTATTTTTGTAGATTATTTTTGGCCAAGAAAATTGTATTAATTTCATAGCATACGTCTTGATAAGTAAATCTATACTACTAAAAAAATTAAATTTGAATAAAATAGTTCATTTCTTCATATTTGATTTTCAATAATATTTGTGTCCCACAAAAAATTACGCCGTTAGTATTGCGTACTTTCAGTAGTTGAAGCTGTTTAATAACATTTTAAAATAAGTATATGTTTCTATTTGTCAAACGTATGAACAGTCAGTACAAGAACCTGCACAGCTCGAGAAAGCACAAAATCTACGAGCAGTCATTGGTAGATCCCCTAGGGTCGGAAGAAAAATTTATTTTCTACTTTTTAGTCCACAAGAAAAACGTGGTTTTTTAAAAAGTTTTTTTTAAGTATTTTATATATATTGAATATTTATTTTCAATTTTTGTCTTTTATCCCCTATAGTTAGCAGAGTAAAGATCAAGACACTTTTCTTTTCAATGGAGTCATGACGTGATCAGAACAAACATTTAATGTTACAGTAACAACAAAATATGAATATCTTTGATTATGATTACTTGTCTTATGTTTGATGAAAGTATATATTTATACTGCCTTTGAATTCCCCAACAGCATATTTGTTTAAAACTATGTCGTAAATTTTATATATATATATATATATATATATATATATATATATATATATATATATATATATATATATATATATATATATATATATATATGATTGTATACATAAATGATACTTACATTAGTGTAGTTATTTCGAACAATAAAATAAAATGCATGTCTAGCTGTTTATATTGTAGATTAAATCAGCCATTTACATTCTTCTATAGTTATGGAGACACCTGTTTACTAATTTGATTAAAACGGTAAATGCCAAGCAGCATTAACATTTTATTTAAAGCGCTTACTTAAACACTACCGTTTTTTGTTTATAAAACAATGTATCTCTAATTACAAGATATAAGCAAAATATATTAACACATTTTATAAATATGTATATATATATATATATATATATATATATATATATATATATATAAATTATATATATATATATAATTTTATAATTAATAAAATTGGAGATAAACGTATATGTATATCATTTGATGTTCCGTATGCAATTAGTACCTCAAATTTTGTATGATATGGTAAAAGAAAATGCTATCGATTAATCGAATTATAGTATTGAATAATATGTTTATAAGCTTTCATTTATCTTGTTTTCCTGTCAACCTTAAATCATGCTTCGATATAGATCACAATTTCGACCACTTCTTATCGACTGATTCGTTTCAAACTTGGCACGTATAATTTGACTTAATAGGATGTTTATATGACATAAACACACACACACACACACATATTGAGCAATCTAAATTAAATCCTTTAAAAATAAATGTTTTCTTTTAGTATTAATAATGCACAACTATCAAAATAACTACAAATAGAAGCATTTAACGGTAGAGTTAAAGTTAGTGTACATGGGTTTCATTCGCACAATCAATCCCAAATCAAATACGTTGCCTCTTATTTGCACCTATGGGTCACCTTAGCCTAGGTCAACCACGTTTTTTATCCACTACCATTCTGTTTTTCTTATTTTAAAATTTTGAGTTATATGCAATTGTTTTTATTCAAGAAAAAATAGAGAGCCACATATTTTATTTTTTCAACGAAAGTATTTTTCACATTTTTAGACTGCCAGGCAAGTCGACATATAAATACGTAGCCTTTTTGTAGGGGTTTACGATTCAAGCATGCAGGTACTTATTGCTTCAGCATGTGGAATAAGTCATTACGTATTGTTTTAATATTCAATTAGGCTTTATAAGTGTTAATGTGGGGTGTATAAGTACTGAATGTTAACACTTGATGGTGATATTTATAGCGCGAGTGCTGCTTGAAATAATAAGAAACAATTTTATATTCTTATCTTGATTGAAGATAGTTCATATATGTTATATTGCTTTTCTATTTTATCGTTTTATTATTTAGATAATTTAGAGTTATCAGTCCTGCTGGACACCCACTACAGTTATCCAGAGATCTCTATATTAAAATTTAAAAAATTAGACATATAAATTACATTTTAGGAGTGTTGACAAGAGCTATAAAGAAGTGAGAACTCTATATTTTAAAAATAGAATATAAATGTTAAGTGTTGAAAAGAATGCTTTTTAAGGTGTCTAGTGGTAAAACACATGTATTTAATTTAATATATATAAGACGTACAGAAAAATTACTTTTAGAATTGTTAAAATATTGGTTTTGATTTTAATACTTAATGTATATTCCGTAAATGAGAAAAGTAAAATTATGATTCATATTATGTTGATTTAGTTTCAAACAATTGGTAAATGTTCAACGAGCAATTGAATAGTTTGCGATTAATAACCTGTCATGCAAACGGTGACCTTTTACAAGAATCTGGGTACAAACAACACTAAAGTATACAAATGATACAATTGTCGCAGCATTAAAAATGTATGACTTTTGATCTAAATTATAGGCCTACTCTATGCGTATTACTTTCTTGTATGCAGAGTATAGAGGAAGTATTGTAATCGGGCAGAAAAATCAAATGAAATTTTGACAGTTTTCACCGTTTTACACCTCAGTACTTCATTATATACGAAAATAGGGTACTTGTTTTTCAAATTTGGCGAAAATTCTAAATCCAGATATATCAAAATTTTGGCGTTTTAAGCGTAATCAAGGCGGGAAAACTTGGCTTTGCAATTCTGTCTGTATGTCTGTTTGTGTGTCTGTGAACACGAAAACTTGAGTACCGTTGTAGCTAGGTCGATGAAATTTCATATATAAGAATTACCCCACTCAAGGAAAAATTATATGGGGCACCTGCCAATCTGGAGACCACAGTCCGTTTTATTCACGAAGTTGGACTTGTTGTCTAAATCCTCCACCGTATTCTCAATTAAGAACGAAGAAGAAGAAGTATTACATCAAATTTCTAGTTATACACAACTATTCAGTGATTTCCAGTAACCGAAAGTAGAATTTTTTCTACTTTCAGTTCTTCCAAAGCCTATAAGTTGCGTACTGTTTTTGATAGATGAAATTTCACATTTAAGTAAAAGATCTAATTCTCTGTTTTCTGTCGAATTTTAAGTAAACTTCGGTGACCGGCAGTAGAACTTTAAGCTATTTACGATTTCTCAATAAAAGGACGTGAACTTAGTAAGTACTAGTGTTCCATACTATTATACACACATTGTTTGATATTCATTTGGTGCGCAATTCTTTTTTGATCGAGATTCTATTCTATTTAAAAAAATAAAATAATGAAATGTTTTAAATAAATAAAGTCTATATACCCGTTGATGTTCCCCAAAGTGTTATGTAAGAACATTCGAGAAAGGTTTGGGAGATCACTCCCGCTTTATTTGCTTTTTTCTGAAAGGTTTATTTAGGCGGTTTTTTTGTGGTTTTGCTATATGTTGGACACTGAAGTACTCGATACAGGAAAATATGACTTAGATTATCTATAATTTTCATTTGTTTTTATAAATGTGTTCAAAGTTTCTCAATGTAGGACTTTTTATAAGCTTTTATTTAACTCACTTCCTATGTCTGTCGCCAGTTGTCAGTCTAGATCGAAACGCCCGAGCGAAATGTCGGACACTTCTAACTGACAGATACGGATCGTAGTTGGTAGGCCCTACGTTGGTCAAGACATGAAGACAATGCATCATGACATTAAAGTTGACTTAATTGGATGCCTAATTAATTTTTTTATGAATTAATTAAAATTATATATATTCCCAAGTGAGAACGACATTTTACTTTACGTTAGGTTTCGTTAGGTTTCTTTGAAGCTATCGCATGGATGTGCATGCATATATTTTTACGAAATAGATAACTAAAAAATTCGTGAATAAAGTTAGCCTTAAAGGGTATCTGAAAATGTTTCGAACTCCGTTATATCATTTTTAAACAAAAGAAAGGACTGACTATGATGTATTATCTGATGTACGGACTACAGGCCTTATAAACAACATGGTAGTGAGGTACATTTACATTGGCTTCTTGCCTTAGAATATGCTAAGTAGTATTTTTTTTAATGAAAATTACTGATAATCCAATTTGGTTTAAATTATTATTTAGTATAAGAGCTTAAACTGAATTATAATAATATACTTTGATTTTAAAATCTTATAGTATGTACAAACCAGTAAGCCACAAATTACTGAAAAAATAATTACATAAAACATATAGCTTCATTTTATGTTTATTTTTAAACATTCATAACACATAGTATTTTATTATAAATTCTAGAACAACAACAACAAGAAAAAAACAACATTTTATGAGCTGCAGGAGAATTTCGACGTGTCCGCCTTGACACCTTGAATGTCCTTTATAATGGCCTGTGTTACGGTCAGTCCAAATATGAAAGTACCAACAATAATGTACACGATGCCAATCCCCCTACATACATACGCTTTTGTCAGATGTTTCTCGCCTGATTCTATCTTATTCTGCATCGTCTTAAACAAACACAACCCTGTTGGTAGAAACAATACAATAACATTTCCCTACAGCATGAAGTTTACATAATGTTTTAGTTAGATACACTGTGAGAGTGGTGGGGTTGCTATGAGGATGGTGTCGTATGACTGCTAGCTTGGTAGGTTAGAGTGCTCTCCTTGTGGAAGCTCCACAATTCAAACCAACCAGATCGTGATGGTTACCTGACCGTTAAGTGAAAGGGTCAAGGGGCAGGGTACGTCAGAGTACAGTGGCGTGCTGTGGAGTGCAGTGAGGTGCAGTGAGGGACAGTGCTGTTCGGTGCTCTTGATATTTGCTTTTGAGAAACCGAAGTTAGGGTACATCTGTACTACCTCAGGTTACCGGGACTTGCTAAAACTTGATAGAAAACTATGAATTGTAGGCTAAAGCAATACAGTTTATAATTTTTTTTTCAAAATTACAGTTTATCCTTTATATTTCGTAAACGATAAAGTATGGAAGAGTAAAACGGCGAAATCTTTTAAAATACATGTTAATTATTCATTACGATGGCAATATTTTCACTATATTCTGTAAATAGTTTTAAAAAATTACTGACCTGGAAATACAAATATAAGCACTACAGCTAAAGCACCAAGGATCTCTACGACCACGCCCATATTGGGGATTAAGACGGCCAGTAGCAGGGTCAAGGTGAACCACACCAATGTAATTATAACACGTCTCGTCTTTTCTCTTTTTACAATTTCTTCTGGGCTCATTTTCCAGAATATTCTCCATAAGGTTTCAAACGCGGCTCTATTGAGTAATAATATAAATTAAATTTGAATAGCTCGTTTGTGAATCAAATAAAATGTACTTAATTTATATAGAGTATAAAGAAAGTTACCTTTACAAACCTCTTTAATCAAGTAGAATGCATCTGTTTCTTTTACTTTAACACGCAAATAGACAGGTGTGGTCAGCACTATGCAAAGACCCCTTTACTTAAACTAACTTAAGTCAGGTACCAATCAGAGCTGGGTGGACTCAGGGAGTGAAGACTGTGATCCAATATCGAGACTTATAGGTTAGCAGTAGCAAGCACTATTATCCAACCACGCCGTTCCTAATTCTAAGGCCAACATTAACTAGACAGATAGCTAATTTCTGTTGTAAAATACTTTGACGCTGCATTTAAAGTATTCTTGATTTATACTAACTAGACCTACTTTCCGACGAAGCAAAGAATGGGGTATGCGGTGTACGTTTTCACAGCAACAAGTACTACAGCCACCATTACATCAGTTGTTGGGTTAAATGACAGCAGTATGTCATGTGTGATGTTGTCACCAAACTGTCGAATTTATAATTAAAGTCTAATGGCATACAGAGGTCTTATATATATATATATATATATATATATATATATATATATATATATATATATATATATATATATATATATATATATATATATATATATATATACATATATATATATATATATATATATATATATATATATATATATATATATATATATATATATATATATGTATATGTGTGTGTGTGTGTGTGTGTGTGTGTGTGTGTGTGTGTGTGTGTGTGTGTGTGTGTGTGTGTGTGTTTGTGTGTGTGTATACTAAAAAAAACAATACTCCCGCACTCGTGAATACAAACCCAATCAACCTTCTAAAACCTTTCCTCAACCCCCACTCTTTTCTCACGGATTGCATAGATCAGAGGAATATAACGGGAGGGGTTGGTCTTCGTCTCGTAGAGTTCCCGATCACACAGGATAAACTATTTATCAATTTTTATCTACTGCACCATTTTTCTATTGTCATTTTATGGCATGCTTGTTAATTAAGCTTTTCTAATTTAAATAAATTCACATTAAATGTCTTTTACTCTTATCATTAATTAACATTTTTTAAAATTAGTAACATAATTGTTAGGTCCGGTCGTTAACTGTGGACAGTGAATTATCGTTTAGTTATCGGAACTGGTTATTAAATTTAATTCCCGCCCTACTCCAATGTCGTGACAAGAGTTCAACGTACAATTTTATAATTACTCACTACTGTTTGCAGTTAATAGCTAGCTATTGCGATGTTATTATTACTTAAAATTGCCTTTCTATTAAAATAATTTCACATATCAGCAGAATATACCATCATTATAAACTTAACCAACCCTTCACGTATTAGTATTATAAGTATTAGTAGAATATCATTTAAAAACGTATCCTTCACTATTAAATTAAGTTCACATATTAGTATAATATAGTTGTATTGAAGCAGTTTAACTTATCAGTTGAATATACCTAACATTATAAAACATTTTCTGTCCCTGTCAAAGGATCGGTAAAAGGCATTTAAATATAAAGAAAAAGACAACACTATCAACCTAGTGTCCGTTGCATTTCTCCCTCAACGGGTCATTTTTCTAGTGCATGAACAATGCTATTTTTCGAACAAAGGGAAACAAGACAAACCTGTAAGTAGCCCAGAGTTGCTGTGGACGTGTAGGTTATGACACAAACTATCAAGGCAAGTGTTACTGTTTTAGAGAACTCTCTTGTGTTGCGCTTTGACATACAGGAGTAGACGGAGATGATACTAAGGTGACACTAAAATATTTCAATACAAATATTTGTCAGTAAAAACATTTTATAATAATATTATATTATAAAATTATATATATATATATATATATATATATATATATATATATATATATATATATATATATATGCATAGTGGTGTTGTTTTTTTGAAACAAGTTAAGTTTTGTCAGAGTTTTATATTTGAAAATTTATTACAAGATTTTTTTAAAATGTTCTTTATGTTCCCTTAATTAGTAAACGTTTCCCATTCTAAATATTTTTTTCTTAATTTCCTTCAATTTGCAAAAATAATATTTGACACTTTACAAAAAAAAAATTACGACTGACACTCAATTATTTAAAAACAATTTTACACAAAGTTCATGTTTAAAGATCCCATATAGGAAATAGTTATTGATGTATTGTATAAAAAGTCATTTAACCAGTAACTACTACAGCACTACCAGGCTTACCTCAAAGGCAAAACTAATGACTGGGACAAATATTAATACATCGATCCATGAATGTGGTCTGAAATTGTGAAATTCCAACATAGCAAGCTACATAGAAACCGATGATATTGTTAAAAAATAAAATTTGATTTTGTTTAATAGTTAATAAAATGTTATATTAGGCTCCAAATTTACTAAATGTGTTACATTATAGGTTGATATTTTTTTTAAAAATCTACAAAATGTATTAATAAAACAAAATGTTTATTCATATATTCTTATAAATAAAAATGTATTCTTAATAGCCATAAAAATAACTTATTATCATTATAGTAAAAAAAGAAATGCACGTTAACCATAAAAATTAATTTAAAATTGAGTTTAGATTTACTTACGTCGTGGCAATAGTTCCCTGATTATCATGAAGTAGAAAATATTTGATGGCCACTAGAACAGCTACACACAAGCTGCCGATAACACCAATAACGCTGGATGGAGAGAAATGTTTTCCTAACAATAGTTTATGAGCAACACATGATATGAAATAACCAACATTATGTATTTAAGTAGTTTTGTATTCACATGTTCAGTTGTTTAAGACTATGTCGTATTTTTGAAAAGTAAAACGTATACTCTGTGTGTTCTGTTTAATAACCTTTTAGTGGTGACCTTAAACCTGAATTCGTACTCATCAAATAGAATCAAAATTAGCTATTTTTTGGACTTTGGTGGAAATCACAAGGAGCGACAGGCTTTAATAGGATTCGTGTATTATCTTCGGCAGAGCAGTGTTTACACACTTTTTTACATACTGATTATTCTTGTGTTTGTACATCTATACATCATTGCCATCATATCATGTTTGGTGGTAATTTTTGGATTTTCGTGTAAAGTTAAGTATCTCTTTTCAGCAATGTCAAACAAAGAAGAATATAAAATAAAAATTGAAAATTTCAAAATTCTGCCATATCCTTAATCATAGTACTACTGAAATATGCTTTCGTTTTTTAAGGATCATTACAGAGCACCTGATAATGAATTTCGAGGGTATTTGCTCATTGTATGACCACTATAATAACATAATCTATGTGGAGTACTATGCATCTTCCACTTACCTAGAATGTCTTAGAAAATCAATTTGTTTTGAAAAACATAATGGAAGAATAAACACTGCAGATGTAAAGGAAATAACAAATGTTCTTGACATGTAGAACGGTTGTGTTTGGCAGTAGAGATCGTTAGCCACATTTAGGAAAACTGAAATAAAAAAAAACGATTGTTGTAATCTGAATGTAAAAGTGAGCTATTTATCCAACTTTAATAATTTATATGTTAATTCTTTTTTATGTATTTACGTCTACAACAAAAACAGTGTTAACTATCATGATTTTAGTGAAAATATCTCAATAATATTCATTGTTATTTGCAAATATAAAATAAAGAATCCTCTTTATATCTAGATATCCATTGGGTATATGAAGTAGAATTCATTTGTTTCTCTACCTCGGAATATGTAGTGAAGGTGTGGTGAGAATTTTGTCCAATTGCTTTTACTTTCCCTAACATGCACTAGGCTACCAACACAAAAGTCTCGATATCGATTTCCAGTTCAAGAAAGTAGAACGTCCCTGAACCAACCCAACATTGATGGGTTTCTAACTCAGGATAATTGCAGATATACTCTCTGGTAAATACATTAAAAATTTCTACAGCGCTGTTTACTTACAAACTTCCCATTGGTCAGAAATTACAATCAGGAATGTGACACACATGACAAAACAGTCCACCATAAGACATGCAGCACACACCATCTGTGCTGTAGGGCCACAAATGGATAGAACCATGTCAGGGTAGGTGTTGGAGCCTTTGATGTCGGCACAGTAGGCGAGGATGAAGATTGAAACAATCACAGGGACTAAAAAGACCTGACCAAAATTTAAAAAAAGAAGAATGTACTTTGCACGATAAAACTCTACATAAAATCCGTCAAACACTTTGGAAACAACAGGTTTTGATTGTAGTTTATAATGCATTTGTTGATTTCCTTCTTCGTTCTTATTGTATTACAAGAGGCAATGCCTCCAATGAAATTTTATATTAAGTGTCAATCTGTTTAACCTTATGTGGCCCTTAGACTCCGACTTCATCCTGCTTTTCTTTTTTATTTACCTCCATACCCCTTGTACACGGATAAACAATCTGCTGCGTAGCTTTTAATCTTGGAGAGTTTTTTTTCTCCTTGATTTGTTACAGTGCCCAGTTTGCGAACATGATATGCCGAGGTACGAACTCGGGACTGTTTGAGTTAGAAAACACACGCTCTCCCACCCGACCACGCCTTGAAAATTTAATTGCGACATTTATTAAGAGCTTATATCATGTGAAATATTTAATGAGTTTTTCTTCCCCAGTGAACGTGTTTTTGTGTTTTAATGTGTCCGGTGTCATTTTTAATATACAATGTTTGTAGAGGTTTTATTTTTATGCTGTTTTTAAAACACTATTTTACTACGCTAGTGCCTATCCTTGCCTATAACGACTACAAACGACACATATATCTGTGAATTTATTCTACTTACTGACTGGGCAATCATGGCAGTCACGATACCGCCAGCCTGGTGATAGGCCATAGGAAAGTTGAGTAGCCCTGCACCCAGTGTGGCGTTGACCACAAGAAATGTTGTTACAAACCACCCTGAGCCTGTACAGAGAAACACGTACCAAAGTGTGATAACGCAAGTAAGGCGATATTTAAAAAATAGGAAAAAGAAAGCAGAGATTATGTATTAACTAGGAGGTCAACGTTGAGTGGATTGATAAGTAGTAGAAAGTTGTGGCGGACAGTTGGATAACAGAACTGCATTGGATAGTAGGTGTCAGTAGAGTAAGGAGAAATATATTTTAACTTGTGGGCATTTTACATAAACTCGAACATCATTGAAATTGACTTGTGCCAGCAATTAAATAATTTCACACTCTCATATGTAAAACAAATTTTATTTCACAAACGTATAATTTTAATTAAAATCATGTGGAATAAAAAAAAATCCAAGAATATGTATCATCCTTCAATTTTTTTTTAAAGTGTACACACTACTCACTGTGTTCCTTTATTGCCATTTAATTCCCTTGATAGATCACATAAAATATAAATAGCCTTTAAAAAAGACATTACATCGGGCAAAAACAAAATACTTTTATTACATTGTTTAATCCTGTGAGCAGTATGATGCAATCGTTCGTTTTAAACAGTGCTATGGACTTTGGATAAAAAGGGTTACTATAGTCCATAACTAAATCGAATCCAGGGCGTCCTCCGGCGCCCCAAAGGGTGCTATTTGCCGCCCTGGGCTTTCCCAGCTACGTTTGTTTTAAACAGTGCGATAGACTATGAATAAGATTGGGTATTATAGTCAATTACTAAGTAGAATCAGATGGTTTCGCCGGCGCCCCGACACGATGCGATTCGTAGCCCAGGTCTATTTTTTTAGCACTATGCTTTTATGTTTGGATTTAAGTTTGTGTTTATGTTCTGCAAAATATTTTTGCGTTTAAGTTTCCGTTTGTATTTGCGTTTGCGTTTATGTTTGTGTTTGTGTTTGCGTTTGCGTTTGCGTTTGCTTTTGCATTTGTGTGTGTGTTTGTGTTTGTGTTTCCGTTGTGTTTGTGTTTGTGTTTTATTTTGTAATTGCGTTAGTGTTGGCATTTTTGTTTGTGTTTGCTTTTGAGGCCGGGGCATGGCCTTGCCGGGACGACTAGTATCTATATAAAATATAAAACGACTTCTCATCGCACTGAAGTCATGCTTAATTTTTAAATGAGCTTTTTGAGAAATAAACTCTCTTAAATCTCAGAAAATTGCAAATATTATTGTAACATTAGTTTTTTATACAAGCCTTTTTTTTTATTTTAAAGTTTTTTTTTGAAGAAAGTTACTCGTGGATCAACTCTTTCATGGTTAAAGTATTTCCTATATACTTTTCAAATAAATAATCATTAAATACATCAATTAATAACTAATATAGTTTTTTTACAATAGGCGTGTGTGAGACGTTTCAAAAACATTTATTTGGAAATAATATAAATGTTAGACCATGCCGATAATAAAAATTGCATCTTAAAATATTTTCAAACAAACTTACCCTTTTTTAAATCTGTGCCTTCTTTTGATGTTCTGAATATTGGAAGAGGCTTTTGTTCAGTCATTTTATTTAGTAAGTATTTACTGGTGCAGTCCAGATGTCTAGAGATACTTGGCTTTTATAAGATGATCAAACTGATTTAAATTGAAAACAAGTATATATAATTCAGTTAGTTTGGCTTTTACAAATTTTAATTCGACGTTTGAGCCTAGAGGACGTCCCTGAGCCTACCCAGCTACGATGGGTACCTGACTCACATTAAAGGCTGTATGGCATAGTTCTGATTTCATCTTCACTTCACATGCCTAGGTAAAAAAAAAACAAGTGACCTGTACTTTAACCACCCAATGGATCATTTAACAGCCGAAAAGAAAGCCCACACCTTTATTCTCATTTATATAAATTTTCCTGACAGAGTAAAACACAATCAAACTAGAGTCGAAGGTGTCGAGTCTAATCCTTACTTAATGTATTCTGATACATACTGAATACTTCCAGCTATTTAAGCTCAACTGTAAAAATTCTGGTTAACTAATTCAAATTAAATATGTGCAGTTATTTTATTTTGCATTTTTGCTTGTTCCAGCGAAAAGACAGCTGTTTAGCAGAAGATGACGAAATAGATTTCGCTTATAGAAAATACAGTTAAAGTACAGCAAATTCACTTTTTCAGATGTATGCGATACCGTCGCAATAATAACCACAACCTTCTAGATGGTTCTTAAAATAAGCGGTATCTTTTGCCTACAAAGAAGGGGGGGGGCAATAGATTTCGGTAAATATGGTGTGCGTTGAGTAGTAAAAAAAAAAAGGGAGTGAACGCTTAAAGAATAAGATGATCGCAAAGAAAAACAAAACAAAAATGTATCTCTTGTGTGGTTAAGAGCTCGAACAAAGTGTATGTTAACTGAACTAAACATGAATCAGAAATATTGTGTCGTGCGTTTTAAGTATATATCGCATTCGTCCAAACGTCCATTCGAGAAAATTATCTGTGGGTAAACGACAATTGGACAAGTGTTCGTCGCGCATTTGTCGTAAACATGCTACATAGGGGCACAAAAATATGAGCAAATGTTAATAGAAATAAATCAATGAATAATAAAATAGATTGATTATACAATGTGCTACATAGCTTCACCGTCTGTTACACAGCATTTATTTTTGACGTTTAATTTGAATTTATTTCGCTTTCTCATACGTCAGAGCTTCTGATTAGTAACTACATTTTAATTAATTATATTCATCTAATTAAAAATATGCGGAATGGTCGCAATGTTAGGAACACGCTTGCTAGCTCAAAGGTCTGGGCTTGATACTGTAAAACCTTCATCAGTCCACCCAGCTCTGAAGTGTACCTGATTCACGCTAGGGAAAGTAAAAAGAACTGCATTTTAAAACCTACCAGTAGCTATTGATCCGTTGAAACCAGCTATCTGATCCTAGTTAGTTCATGATCTACGCTCAGTCAAGAAATCAGCCAACCGTGACAAACTAGCGCTAGTATTTCATCTTTTTATTTCCCCTTTTATTATTGAATACTGTAATTTTTAAATTACATTTTTATTACGAACATGTATAATTGGATTTTTAAAAATATTCTTTGTCATTGAAGAAGAATGTATCTGTAAAGTTTTGAAACAAATCGCTGCATTAAAATTTGGATTAAATTAAGTAATAAGATTCGACACAAGCCAACGGAAAAAGAAAACTGGCGCTGTGAACTAAATACATATGCATACATTAATATTAATTAATTAATCCATAAGTTATAATAAGTAAGCCTAATATTAAAAGTATTATAAATTATTAAGCAGTAATAGTTATACTATCAATATTAATTAATGAGCGGTAACTAATGTATAAGTTAAATTTACAACTCGGCTCAAAATTATAAGCTTTATAGTTAGAAAGCATATTATTTTAAGCAGGGTTTTAGTAGTAGTACCAATTAACTACTAACTTACCAGCTTTCTAAGAAGGCAACTTTTACAACTGTGTCAACAGCAAAAATCGAGATAGTGTTAAGAATCGATAATATGATATAGGCTCTAAATTTAGCTCTTCGCTAAAGCACGTGCCGCCCGAAACTTATTGGTCGGCTAAATGTAGCAAACTTAATACATAAAACATGTGTGGGCTAAAGTACATTTTTTAGAATACCAAATTCACAATATAGTCAACAATAGCAGTGGCAGAACAAGAAAAGGAAAATGCTCCCCCGCAAAAATGTGTATGAAGTACTTATGATTCTGTTGTACAATTGGTTTCCTGTTTTAGTATTATCACAATGTTTCTGGAATTTATATTATAAAATTTTACAGCTATGCCATTATTTATTATGCCTTATTGAAATATTAATTAAGAAAAACAAAGGTCTTTTAATGTGTTTAGTACACAAATATGTTTGAAATAAAGGATTCTACAATAAATATGGCAGGATAAAAATATAACTTTTGAAGGGTGTTTTTTTCTTAAAACCTTCCTACTTGTGTTTCAATATTTCTTCGTAGTCTTCATATTTATATACGTGTTGTGCTAGGGATTATAATGTGGATCTATAGCTAAATACAGCTATAAAGCGGAGACTTGAATAGTCTTCCATATATGCCTGTTTTTTATAAAATAAAAAAAATTATATTCCCCATTCTTTTTCTGTTTAAATAGGGTCTACAATAGCTAATTTGATATTTAAAAGAGCATTATTGCCCCCATCCCCGTTTCGACTTTTTTAAAGAAGTGTTAATGACCTCCTTTATTATTCGACTACTTAAAAATGCAGTGGATCCGTTTTTTATTTTAGCGAAAACTAGTAAGTACAAGAAAAACGGTTCTTTACAATAACAAATTTAATATTTTCTTTTAGTGGAATTTAGGCTTCCAATCGGTTTGACCCCCCCCCCCCCCCACCCCATTGTGTGTTGGCATGATAGTTTCGCCCCTGAATAAGACAATCCTATAAATGTTTTTTTTTTTCTTTTAAATAAAAAAATAACTGATAAAACAGCTTTTTTGTCAACCCTTAAGTTGGTTCTAGGTCAAAACAAACCCTGGACATAAACCCCCTGGATAAAAAAACCCCGCGACAAAAAACCACTTAACATAAACAACCCCCCCCCCCCGCGACATAACCCCCCTGGACAAACAACCCCCACGACATAAACCCCCTGGACATAAGCCCCCTGGACAAAACACCCTGGACAAAAAACCCCCATGACATAAACCCGCAGGACAAAAAAACTCCACGACATAAACCCCCTGGACAAAAACCCCCACGACATAAACTAAATGGACGAAAAACCCCACGACATAAACCCAATGGACATAACCGCCCCCGCCCCCCCCCCGCGACATAAACCCCCTGGACAAAAAAACCCCGCGACAAAAAACCACTTGACATAAACAACCCCCCCCCCCCCGCGACATAACCCCCCTGGACAAAAAAAACCCACGACATAAACCAAGTAGATAAAAAAAAACGACATAAACCCACTGGACAAAAAACCAACAAGACATAAACCACATGGATAATAAACCCCGACTCGGGTTTATGTAATGAAATAATAACGATGATGAGAACCAAGAAAAACGAGTTTAAATTAAATTAATGTAATTTTTTAACGACTTACAAAAGAGTTTCTACATAAAACCATGCAATTCGAGAGTCAAGGAGTGACCGTGGTTGTATTTGATATAGGTCATCCACATGTGATAAAAGGATGCTTTTTCCATCTTAGCCCAAACATATTCCAAATAGTTAATTCATAAAAACATTACTAGGCAATAAATTACGTCAAAGTTAATGTCGTGTTGCATTGTCTTTATGTTTTGACTCATGTACCAACCATGAACCGTATCTGTCAGTTAGAAGTGCACGTAATTTCGCTCGGGCGTTCCGATCAAGACTAACGACAGACCGACAGAGACAGTGATTTAAATAAAAGCTTGTAAAAATACAGGACTCCGAGCTTCAACAACGTTACCAAGTTGATGTTTTGTATAAACTTTTCCGATAACCGGAAGTGGAACTTATTCTACTTTTGTTTTTTTTTAAAACCTATATCGCCAGTACTGTTTCAGATATATAAGCGAAATTTCACAAATAAATAAAATATCTAATTGTCTGTTTATTCTAATTGTGAGTTATTTCCGTGTACCGGAAGTAGTTGTTTACGCCAATAGCGTAGCCAGGATCTTCTCTTGGGGGTTCAAGCATACCGAGGATGGATATTTTGGGTCTAATATATTTTTCCTCTAACTAATTAGACCTTCTCAGTGTATATTAAAAGTATTAAATAAATATTAAATAAAAAAATAAATCGAAATAAACTTGTAACGCAATATCATCCAACTTTATGACTTAGAAATACTGAAGTCATTTCTTTTAATATTTTTCTCCTTGTCCAATATATTTTTGTCAGGCATATATTATCGGTGGTATTTGTCTGGAATAATATTATCTGATGCCATGAGATATGTTGCCTTTGAGATCGTTTGAGTTACTTCGTCTCTAAGTAGTTTTAAGATATTTGAAGTAAGATACGTTGGTTTGAGGGGCTTTTAACACAGATGCTTTGACCATTAGTGATTTGACCTTTAGTGGTTAGACCACAGCAGGGCTTTGAAAAACAGATGCTGTTACCATTAGGGATTTGGCCATAGCTGATTTGACCAAAGTGGGGCTTTAAACGCAGGTACTTTGACCATTAGGCATTTGGTCATTGATGGTTTGTCCAAAGCGGGGCTTTGAAAACAAGTGCTTTAACCATTAAGAATTTAGACGTTTGTGGTTTGGCAATAGCGGGACTTTGAAAACAAGTGCTTTAACCATTAAGAATTTAGACGTTTGTGGTTTGGCAATAGCGGGACTTTGAAAACAAGTGCTTTAACCATTAAGAATTTAGACGTTTGTGGTTTGGCAATAGCGGGACTTTGAAAACAAGTGCTTTAACCATTAAGAATTTAGACCTTTGTGGTTTGGCAATAGCGGGACGGGACTTTGAAAACAAGTGCTTTAACCATTAAGAATTTAGACGTTTGTGGTTTGGCAATAGCGGGACTTTGAAAACAAATGCTTTAACCATTAAGAATTTAGACGTTTGTGGTTTGGCAATAGCGGGACTTTGAAAACAAATGCTTTAACCATTAAGAATTTAGACGTTTATGGTTTGGCAAAAGCGGGGCTTTGAACAAGTTTAGTGCTTATAATAATGAAATGTAGTTGAGTATTAATTGTATAATACAGTAAATGCAATGTTATATGACAAATTTCCTTAAAATTGAACATGTACTAAGTTACATATCACATATAAATTACTTAGTAAACTTTCCAATAATTTAGTCGGAAAAAAATACTTTTTGGTTAACTAAATGACAGATTGCAATAGCACACAATTATATCAGGACATCTGTCTGACCGTGTGTCTGAAAGCACGTTGTACTTTGCCGTTCAGCATCACGTATCGCTTCACAGCTGAATGACTTGTAAGTGTACATGATGAATAATTATGTTTTTAAATTAGGCAACACCATACAACATAATTTCGCAATGTTTTATTTCTTGTTTTGCACCTGTGATCAAACTCCCGCTGTGGGCAAACAAAATGTGATCAAAAACATTATGTGGTCCAACCACATATGGGCAAACTCATATTTTCAAATTCCCTATGGTCAAATTCCCTATAATCAAATCCTTTATGCTCAAATTCCATATTGCAAAAGCTTCGTGTACTACTATTTCGATATACTTTGATATATTTTGAGTCTAAGATATTTTTCCCTAAATAGTTGGATAAAAATGGTCTTTGATAGTTACAGTATGACAGTTTGTCCCATTATTAAAATAGTTATTTTTCAGCAGCCAAAAAGAGATTACGAGGGAGAGAGAGAGAGAGAGAGAGAGAGAGAGAGAGAGAGAGAGAGAGAGAGCACCCCATGCGAATGGCTATCTCTGTATCTGTCAATGATCGGATCACTGAGTAACTAATAGATATACGGTCACTTCCTGTGTGGATCGCCCGACTAATTCAATGATATAAGCCTATCTTTTCTTAGCTCCGACTCTATAAATAGAATCTATAAATAGAATGACAAAGCGAAGGAAACGAAATTTTAAACTGATTTCCGCCATTAAAAAATAACATGAAACCTACAGTTCACGACACATCGCATAGGAATTTAAAATAAATATTAGGCCTATAGGTTTAATACATACTGCATAGAATCTAGAAATTTAGATCTAGTGTTCTGGTTAGTTTAGAATATAGTCTAGAATCTAATCATACGGCTGCATAAAAAGAAAGTTTGAAGGAAACAGAATAGGAATCTGCAGAAGCGAAGGTAAGAAGGTTAAATTAGTAATTTACATGATTTTTATTGTACTTTCACTGTTTGTTAGGCCCAATTATTAAATCTTTAGATCAGAGGTCAAGCTTGATCATGTGTAGTATCCATTGTGGTGCATTGGAATGAAAAGCCCACATTCTTAAATATAGAATCTACTATGCCTATACTACAACTATAGCCCTATACTTTAAATTTGTTACCACAAGAAAAAGGCCTATTTACTATTTACTATTATTAGTTAGAATTAAATTAAATTGAAATATTTGTTTATCTTTATAGTTTATAGTGAATGCATGCTAATGAGCATTATTCAAGCTGCTGTTATATTTAGGCTCTATAGTTTAGGCTATATACTATAGACTATATATTATATACCAATATTAAGCATACACAATAATAATATTCATTAGACCCATAGTTACGGTAACTAAGACTCGTACTATTTAGTACTACTTTAATACTACCTTTAAACTATTAGGCATAATGAAATAATGATTAATGATTTCAGTGTTTTCCGCACTCGAGAGGAAAGAGGTTGTAGGGAACTTAGAGACTAAACCTTGCCAGCATACTGGAATTCTGGTGATGACAATAGCAGCAGATAGTATGCGGCTCAGTTAATACTAAAAACAATTGATTTTAGTAATTAGTGGTAAGCTCTTTTTAAAATAATATATTATAACATGGTATCGCAAAGATTCAGGTTGTCCGGTAAATAGTAATTAGAGTCAAGGTTATTTAGGACTATAGTTTAGTGCTTGGTTAGTAATATGCATCGAGTTGGGAAAGACAAAGAAATGGAAATACATAGAATTTAATGTGTTCATTCGCAAACGTTACTATTTTAAAAAATTTAGGCCTGCTTTTTATTGCTAAATAATAAAATCACTATACTTATCCACTATATTATGTTTAAATAAAGTGAGTTTAGATCAGTCGAGTAAATAAATTTAATAACAAGACATAACTAAAATTTACAAATTTTACTTTATTTACACTGAATATATATATATATATATATATATATCTATATATATCTATATATATATATATAATATATATATATATATATATATATATATATATATATATATATATATATATATATATATATATATATATCTATATCTATATCTATATCTATATCTATATATATATATATATATATATATATATATATATATATATATATATATATATATATATATATATGTGTGTGTGTGTGTGTGTAATTTGATTGCTATTTTATAAAAGTATGTAAATCACAGAACAAACATTACTTTGTATTGTGTCTACAGCTTAAACAAAATGCAACTACTTTGATGGATTGATCTAAATAGGGGTTAGCTTTAATTTAATAATTAGTGAGATATTCTTGCTAATCTATGTGTAAATTACTTTTCAGGACTATGAGTGTGTGTTTGTCCATCCAGATTTCATAACTACAACTGATGTTCAATAACAATGGATATTAATCAGTCTCACTGTGCCTAATCACTGTGCCTAGTTTCATCCTCAGGTAACTGTACTATAGGCATAACCCATTTTTTAAAGTAATTATTATAGCAAGAGATAGCATTATATGTTATAATAAATATAATGGATTTTAATCCAAAATATTGTATTAATTATTGTCTTTTCTTAAATTCTAATAAATCAGTGAGTTGTACAACATAGAGGTTATTTTATTTGAATGATAATTGAAACACATATTGTTACAGAGCTCAAAACTATGTACTTATCTAATGTAATTAATATACTGAAACAGTTTTATTGAAGCATATTATTTCATATTTTACCACACAGAGACTGATGTGTAAGCTTAAAGTAAAGACATCAAATCAAAGTATCAGCCATCAAGAGGGTAAATATTGATAGTCTACTTCCTTAATCTTCAATATGAATGAACACAATTTTAAATCTATAATCTTTTCTGATAATGTTTGTTTCTTGTTATTCATCATGTTCAGTGCTTTATCTTTTCAAAGTAATTAGTCATAGTAAAGAAATATTAGAGATAGTAATATAAATTTGTAATTTATTTCTCTTGCAAGTTCCACAAAAGAAAGTATCAAAATATTTTGCCTTTATTTCATTTACAGAAAAACATTCAAAATCATATTGTGATACACAAGTCAAGCAAGTCTATGACCAGCATTTTGATACAGGCCAAGAAAAAGCTGGATACTTGATTGGAAGGGTGGCACAAAAAACATGGGTTATCACTAGGGAAACAAGCTCGGAATACAGTTCACTGTTAGGACAGCAAGCCAAATACTTCTAAACTTATTTGAATCATTCTTGCTGTTTATTATAATTCATCCAATTGTCTTATTAAATATATAAATTTATATAAATACACAATTCCTAATATAGAATTTCTAAAAATGTTTTATTATAATATTTAAAAATGAAACAGACATGTTCCCAGAACACAGCCACATAATGTCAACATGTTCCCAGAACACAGCCACATAATGTCAACATGTTCCCAGAACACAGCCACATAATGTCAACATGTACCCAGAACACACCCACATAATGTCAACATGTTCCCAGAACACACAAAATGGCAACATGTTCCCAGAACACACAAAATGGCAACATGTTCCCAGAACACACAAAATGGCAACATGTTCCCAGAACACAGCCACATAATGTCAACATGTTCCCAGAACACACCCACAAAATGGCAACATGTTCCCAGAACACAGCCACATAATGTCAACATGTTCCATGAACTCACAAAATGGCAACATGTTCCCAGAACACACAAAATGGCAACATGTTCCCAGAACACAGCCAAATAATGTCAACATGTTCCATGAACTCACAAAATGGCAACATGTTCCCAGAACACACAAAATGGCAACATGTTCCCAGAACACACAAAATGGCATTATGTGCCCAGAACACACAAAATGACAACATGTTCCCAGAACACACAAAATGGCAACATGTGCCGAGAACACACAAAATGACAACATGTGCCGAGAACAATGCCCCTTACAGATGACATGTTCCCAGAACACAGCCCGTAGTTGGCCTGCCATAAAAAGTTAACAATACTTCACTTTTTCCTAAACAATTTTACAAGCAGGTAAGAAAGCCATAAATCTTTACTGTGGTGGATATAGCCAATAAAAGTAGGGTAACCTTCACTATATGCAATTTGTAGTTTTCAATGCCTGTCCCATGCATATTATTTAGCCTAGTGTTTTGGGCCTTGCTTCATTTACTCAATAAATTATATAGGCATGAGAATTTTCATTTTAATCTGCAAAAGCTACATTCTGTAGATTATTATTTTCAAACTACATCATATATTTTTCTCTTCTCTGATAAAAAATATTCCTCATATTGTTTGTGTCAAGTATTTTATTTTTATCTATGCAATACTATATTCCTATTTTATAATAATTACTTAGATCTATATACAAATTCTTTTGAAAACTGTTCTTTATTGATTTGTATCATTTTCTTTATTTCTGAAAAATAAAACTTTGTTTGGGAATCCTTTTTTTTGTTTCTGTACAAATTAATAAACATAAATACCTACTAGGCTTAATATCCAGCAACATTAAACAATTAAGTAGGGCCTATTGTTAGTAATGGTAAATTATATACTAATAAATGTGATTTCTCCTGGCCACCTTGTTCTGAATACCTTCAACTGTGTCAATGTTGCTACCAACTCCAATAATTAAAACTGAAGCCATTTACTATAAAGTAAAACTTGGGTGTAATCCAAATCCACCCAGTTGCCGGGGGCAAGGTACCAAACATGATGTCCAGTAGAGGGTTAAGAAAGTATCATTATTAAATCACTATTAAACCCCTCCTCGCCTACGCCATTGCTTGTATGCATATGGACGTTATAAGTCGAAAATGCGAAAAAGACACGTTTAACATTACTGGTTTGAAGAATAATATTCATGTTAGCTGAAACAGGTGTATTCTAAAGTTGTTTAAATTCATTTTATTGTTCATTACGATTATGTTGTCGTAAAATATAGGCCTATTTAAAAAAAGCATAACTAAAAAGTGTTTTAACGCATTTTCTTCTTACAAAAGCCTCACATGCATGATATCATTAACATTACGGCAAATCAAACCCTTGAAGAAGCCCCATCAACCATTCAATTATTACGATGGGCAACAAATAAAACGCCCGCATCAAGGTACAGTCCTTATGCTATCGACATTAGCTCAACCCCGGCAACTAACGTGTCCCTAAACCAAGAATTGAAATCTTGACCCATTATTCTGATTAATTAGTGGTTAAACATCTTTAGGCATCTGAAAACGTCAGTTTTTAATCTAGTGTACTCAAAAAGGAACAACATAAAGCTTTATGTTGCCTTAAAAACCCAATCCCATGTTACGCAAGGCGTCGATAGAGAAAGAATAAGGCTTTGAGTCAGAACAGGCAAGGGCTTAGATAACTGCCAAAATACCTAATCTGTAGACCTCACAAGTCTAGACGATATATTTGTGCCTCTGTTTTTAGACTTTCAGAACAAATACATGTGATGTGGTCAGTAGGCACATAAAAGAGAAAAGTAGTTTTAATCTAGACACTTCAAACATTTCTGAAGGACCAAATTTGAACTTGTAGGCCGTGGTGTCGATGCCAAAGTTTAGCGTCGTCCGCAAAGATAAGCTATCGTTATATCATCTCTATGCCCATATTGTGACAGATATTTACAAATGTGTCTAATATAGGACAGAATACATTGCTACTCAACAGAGATAAGCGCAATCACTTGTCCACGACTTAAGAAACCACTGTACTGCAAAACCCACCTAAATGGAAAATGTCTTAGATCTGTATTTTAATACAAATGTGTACCTCGTCGCGAGTTAGGACGTGTAGGTAGTCTGTTACTACTCTATATCTAAAAACAATAAAAAGATAACGTGAATTTTACTTGTTCGATTTCTTGGTTAACTGTATTTGTTGCATCTTGTTCAATTTTGTTAATATTGATTAACCTAAAGGGTTCAAATGTAACAAAGAAAATTGTGACTAAGTTTCCGGGTGCGGGTATGCGGACACTAGTTAAAGTTTATATCTATTTATATTTATAGAAATGAAAGTATGTTTATCTGTTTGTCCTATATGAATTACTACATCTTTTTCATCGGATCGCCATAAAACTTTGTGAACAGAGTTTTTTCCAGGAATCTATTCGGGGGGGGGGGGGGGGAAAGCAGAGCCCCCCCCCCCCACCCCCCGAAGAAAGTCTATCGACCCCCATCACCCCCGAACAAAACGGAATTTATATAGAAAAAAATATATACTTTTAACAGTGTCCGCACGCCCCCCCCCCCCCCCCGGAAAGATTTCGCCAGGGCGGCGCCCTAGCAGGAAGCAGAGGCGTAGCAACCTATTCCGGCGCCCGGGGCGAACTATCAATGTTGTGCCAACCCTATTCAAACGCTGGCAAAAAGGCGCCCATCCCTACATACACTCCCCTATATAAAATAATTGAGGATATCAGTCATGTATAAATCTGTTTTCTTAAATTTTACTGAAGAATGAGGATTTTTTAAAAATTGTCTACCCCTTTTGGCGCCCCATTCGATCTGGGGTCTCTGACAGGAAGCAATGCAATTTTTCTCCATAAAAATAAAAGCCAGATGCAATTTGACACTGTTCGTACGAGAGTCATAAAATTTTGGGGAGTTGGTGAAAAGGGTTTCGAGAAAGAAAACAATTCTTGAGTGTGGCACCCTGGGAGGGTTCGATTTTTCTCATTATACGATTATGAGCCCAGAATCCAGAGGGGAATCCAGAGGGGCTATCTCATCAATTGCGGTCATAGGTAATACTAAATTCAGCAGAGGCGTAGCGAGGGGGCCGGGGGTACATATGTCCCCGGGCGCCAACCCTAGGGGGCGCCAAAATGGGTGGGAAAAATTTTAAAGCTCATTTTAGCTACAGTTTTGCATTATAAATATAAAAAAATACGGGGGGGGGACGCCAAATTGAAAGTTTGTCCCCGGCGGGAGGGGGGGGGGGGGCGCCAAATTGAAAATTTTTCCCCAAGCGCCAGGAATGGTGCTACGCCTCTGAGATTCAATGATAAAACTACACCAGGTTCAACCGCCAGCTCCCCGGCGGTTGAATGGCCCAGAGCGGCCAAGACCCACCTCGAACGACACTACGGTTTAGATGGGTTACTATAAATGTTCACTAAGTAGAATAATGAGCGCGCGCCGGCGCCCTGGCAGTTGGCGACAGCGAGCGCTCCGGGCTCTACCGAGAGTGCCTCTTTAAAGAGCACCCTACAATAGGGACACGGTGGCACACGAAATTTTATAATTAAACCGAATTAGGGGCGCCCCTGCGGAAGTATAACCAGTGGCTCCCTGGAGCACCAAGGGACGCGTCTCTAACACATGGGCAGTCGCCAATGTGTGTTCTACCTCACTATTACAGAGGTTGATTAACGTACACTCAAGGCTTTCATACAGTGAGCCTTGGTGCGTCTAGACGGCAGTGTGGACAAACCCGCGCCCCAAAAAACGAATATGTGGGTTTGTTTGTTTAAGCATTACCAAAGATTTTATTCGTTTGTCATTCAAATTTGAGAAGCGAATGCTAATACCCCTGTGGTGGTTTCTGCGAAAAAAAAATTCGATTTGGTGGCGCCCCGGCAGGGTTCTGTTTAGCTCCCCGGGTTTTCCCGTGAGTACTATGGTAACTTTGTTCGTTTTAATAATTGCGAAACGCTATGAATATGATGGGCTTTTATAATCACTCACTATACCGAGTGAGGCGCCTTCCTACCTAGGCCCACCTACCTACATACGTAACTCCCTGCCTACGTACCTACCTATCTACTAACCTGCCTGCGCTGCTGCCTTCCTACCTACTTTCCTACCTACCGTTATTCCTGCCTAACTGCTTTCCTTCCACCCCGCCTGTCTACCCACCTCACATCCTACTTACACCCACACATATCTTCGTATGTATATATGTGTGTTAGTATGCTCTAGGACTATGTATTTTTACATTTTTGTTGTTACATAGAACTATTCAGTATAAAGGAGTTTCCTTTTTTTTTTGACGTTGTAACTGCCGCTAAAATATTCTTTTTTGTATGTGTGCATAAAATAGTGTAGGTTTATTAACAAAAGTAAATTTTAGTATGTATTTAAGTGTATATAATCATTTTCGTCAAGCCAATGTGTTCATAATCTTAAATTTAAAAACCCATGAAACTCGATAGCCAAAGATTTAGAATGAGAATAATTGCTATTTAACCAGAAACACCTTTTCTAATTACTGTAATATTTTTAAAATAAATATACACAGAGATAGATTGTTTTCTTATATAATTAATTTAAAGTCAGCTGTATTTCATAACGAAAATTAACACAAAATACATTCGAATAGAAACTGTCAAGGGAGACTACTCTAATATTTGTAGGAATAATAGTTTTTATTTAGAGTTTTTTTTATTATTAGAAGAAAAGTTAATCATGTAGGTTCTATAAAAGATTACCTTGCATTTAAAAAAAAAGATATTCGATAGGTTTAGAAAGAGAAATAGTCAAAATTATTTATTATATTCATTAGTTTTTTTTAATAATATAGTACAAAGACCTGTTTTAATTATTTTAAAAAAATCTTATTTTAATTAATAAATTATGAATGAAGATCGAGGATCTATATTTTTAAAAAATAGTTTAACTGTCCCTAAACAATTGTATCAATCGCTGAGAAATTAACAATTAATAATTACGTTTAACGCTTTATTAATTAAACGAGTTGAATTATTTCCGTTTTGATAAACTCTCTCTTTATAACTACTAACGCTTTATCATTGAGTTTCTCGAGAGAAAAATACAGGAGAGCGGTATTTATCATTGACTCTGTCATTGATAATTTCATTGAGTCTTTCATAGAAAATAGTGTTTGATCGGCTGGAGAGAGAGAGAGAGAGAGAGAGAGAGAGAGAGTATGGTAGGTGTGTTTTTTATGTTAATTTGTGTTTATATTTGAATGCGTATTTGTATGTGTGCTTGTGTGTGCTTATGTGTGTTTTTGCGCGTGTGATTGTGTATTAATTCACTAAAACATATTGTCTAAGCCAAAAAAAGTTTTGAATCGTTTGTTATTTATAGGATACGAGCCGACCCGCGGCGTATCATACGCCGCTATTTAGTTGTTTTATTATTATACTTTTCAGTAATTTATAATTTGAGAATTCGACAGTACCAACGCTGCCACTGAAAATATTTGCTTTAAAACACTAAACCCCCCCCCCCCTTTCCCCTAACCCCGACCCTACACCCCCCCCCCCCGTGAAAGCAGCCTCCTTTTAGTTACCTCTTGTAAGTTTAAATTCGTTTCAAACTAAATTATCTGCCCCTAATAGCCTTCACTAAACCCTGCTCTACGATTTGTAAACATTTAGCGTGACCACAACTCACCAGACCATGTGGGAGTGGGGTGGGGGTGGTAGTTATAGTGATAGAGAGAAAGAGAGGGGACTGCAAGGATGCGCTTGCAGCTTGTTTTCTAACGGCTCCCAGAAGAGAATTATATATATAGATATCCAACAAGGCAGGTAAATCTTGGCCGGCTAATATCCAAAATCACCTGAAGTCTGCCAGTAAATGGAAGGTGATATTGGCCAATTCGCACATTGTGCCCTCTTATTCGCCTGGGAACATCCTTAGAATTATGTGTCTGGTAAGTTAGCATCATGATTCATAAGGCGTCAAAGGCACTAATTTGCAGATAAATATAACTTCGAGTGTCCTAAGGCGCGATGGTGGTACATTGACCGATAGAGCCTTAGTACCCCCACCCCCAACAACCGCTACGGCGCCTAAGATAGATACAAATAGATATAGTAGACACCTAGACAAAAAGTGTTAAAAAAGAGACAATTATAATTCATTACCTACGTGTAGAGACGGGGCCTGCTACAAGGGTGACATCTGACTTTCACAAGCTGCTGTCTACGCCTTGATGTTCAAGAAGGAAGTTTCCATTCGTCTATCAGACTATTCAGGAATTTATGTATTTATTCCGATCGATGACACAACAGAAACAGAAAGGTGTCCGATGTTTCTGCAAATGTGGTTTTGACTAACACCCGCGATGTTCAACACTTGGGTGGTCGCTGAGTACGTTTTACCTAATTTTTAAGAAGTGTGATCTCAGGATATTTTAATACAGCACACTGTGGTGCTTCTGTGCACTATTGTTAAAAAAAAACCGCTTCCCAACAGTTTTTTACTTTCTCGTATATACGAAGTATAGAGAAAGTCTTGTAATCGTGCAAAAAAAAAGAATCGAGATTTTTACACTTCTCGACGTTTTACACCTCACTGATACGGGAAAACATAATTTTGCAATCTTGTCCGTATGTCTGTGTGTCTGTCTGTCTGTCTGTGTGTGTGTCCGTGTGTAAATACGATAACTTGAATACCGTTACAGCTATGTTGATGAAATTTCATATATAAGTATTTTATCAAAATCGTAGATCCGTATCAACTTTTGAGCGATTTCCGATAAACGGAAGTGGTACTTTTCCTACTTTGAATTTTTCACATGACTCATACACCAAGTTAAGGGAAATTTGTTGAATTTTTTTTTAACTAAAAGTACAGTAAAAAATGTATTATTGTATCTAAAATTAAAAATTGTCATATTGTTTATTATATCATTGTTCAAGCCTGTACACAATGTCATTGAAATTTATAAAATAGTTGGGTTTTTTATGATTTTTTTTGTGAATTTGTAAAATTGTAGCAAAATTACACCTTGTGCTCAATAAAAGTAAAAAAAAAAACTTGTTTTAAACTTAGTTATGTATATTGTCATTGAATTGTCATACAAGTAGTATACGTTTAATATTTGAGGATGAAATTCAATGATCTAAAAAAGAGGTTTACCGGTATAGGTATCACATCTTGCATAAAAAATGTTATGTGTTAACATAATTACTATCATTAGGCCTATTGGTGCCCACGTCAACCTTCTCCTCTTTCTAGACATGCTTCCATAGCCATTTTCCATACGAGAATAAACTGCAAGGCAACAGCTGTCCCCCACATCCACCCCATCCCCATCCCCGCCCACATTTAATAACCTTGTAGCTTGTCAACAGATGTGTGAAAATGACTTTATATATTGCTCGACAAGAGATTAAAAACCAACAATTTTAATTCAGTGTTAACCAGATAGATATTCAAGGAATTTATTCTTAACAATACTTAACATAATCAATAAGTCTGTAGGCGTCGTGAATATCTTATAGGGCTTGTAAGTAGGTCACCGACATTTCGTTCTCGTACATGCCAGCTAGTAGTTTTTAAAAACCAAATGTGGATATTTTTATAAAATCTGTAAAAAAAAAAAGAAATAAATGAATAGAAATGTAACTTCCTCTAAACCAGTGTTATTTAAAATCCTAAACAATAATACAGATAGACTAAAAGATGTATGCTAGCCTGAAGAAAAATATAACTTTCCTGTAATTGTAAGTTTTATTTCAAAGAAACAAAGTTTGTTATTATTATTTCGAACCAATTGAACTAAACGCGCTAAACGCGCTAAATAGCCTAATCCTAACGGTACTTAATCTGATTCGAGTATCACTAAAAAAAAAAAGACTTGTTGTTTTCAGGTATTCTTTGTATCTTCAAATTATTTTTCAAGCGAGTCGTAAAAAGAAGCGCTAAATGTTTACAATCGTAGAGACGTTTTAGTGACGGCTATTAGGGGCAAATAATTTAGTTTGAAACTAATTTGAAACTTATTTTAAACTTAGGGAGGTAACTAAGAGGAGGGTGCCTTCACGAGGGGGTGGGGGTGGGCTAGGGGTTGGGGGAAAGGAGGACTTTAGTGTTTTAAAACAAATAATTTCAGTGGCAGCATTGGTACGGTCGAATTCACAAATTATGAATTACTGAAAAGTAGAAAAAAAAAACAACTAAATAGCGGCGTATAATACGCCGCGGGTCGGCTCGAGCATTTATGTTTTCATTTAAGTTTGAGTTTTGTTTGCGTTTACTTTTGCATTATTTTGATTTATTGTTTGGTTTTACTTTTGTGCTTGTGTTTGTGTTTGTGTTTGGGTTTGTGTTGAATTTGTTTATGCGTTAGCGTTTATGTTTGCGTTATAATTGCCGTTTTTTGTGTGTTTCGCTTTTGGTTGGTTATGGTTAGGGTTATTTCGAAATGTAATATATTTCCTAAACCCGGGAAATGCCGGGTATATGTATCTTAATAAACACACAAGTCATGGTCCTTTACAGATAGGTTTTTTCACAACGGCCAGTCCACGACTGGCCAGGACGGCTACTATATGTAATATATATATATATATATATATATATATATATATATATATATATATATATATATATATATATATATATATATATATATATATATATATATATATATATATATATATATATAAACATTAAACTTAAGATCAAAAAAACGTTCATTCCCAACAACCATAACATATCTACCACAAACTATATATATTAGCATATTTTAAAACTTTTAAGCCCATTTAAAATTGTGAACTATTGTTTTTATTGAGGTAAACTAAACATACTAGGATATTTTTTTTAATAAAAGAATATTTATGACAGTCTTTTGGCATGTTTACAAATGTATGCTAGTTGTGACAAGTTTAGCTTGACATAATACATTGCACTCAGCATTTATAACTCCTTTTGACAGACTATTTTGAAAATAAATTAGCTGAATTTTTACCTGATCGTAAAGGGACATAAATGTTTTAATGCTTTGTTACGTGGACAGCGTAGTTCGTTGCCCCTGTATTTTAGTTTTTAATTCATGATTGTTTTATTTTTTTAAATAGCGCGGTAAAATTGTCAGGCATGATTTTTTTTTAATTGTTCGCTGTAAAAAATTTTTTCAAGTGCAAGGGAGGTCAACCAGCATAAAAAACAAGTAACAGTAAATTTATGATTGCGATTATTAACTCGTTCTGGATGGATGTGTGTCCGATGTGTGTCCGATGTGTGTCCGCAGCTTTAAGTCGTATCTCCTCCTCAACGAAGCAATATCGAGGACTAGTTTCAAAAGCAAATATGTTAAGCAAGTTCCGAGGATGATTGTGGGCCAAAAAAATTCCCGGAATTCCTTTCTGGATTTCCCGGGAAAGCAAAAACAAAAATCGAAAATATGCAGTTTTTGGCCCATATCTCGGCAACCAGACTACTTAGCGACTTGAAACATTTACCAATCGATTTTTGCCATAATTTAGAACAATATTGCCGAAGAAAGTTTTCAAAAAAAAAATTAATTACGGAAATTGCGCTTAAATTGTCACTAGACTTTTTATTAACTTGTTTAACTAGAGGAAAAATCTTAATCAATATATGTGTGTTTTATAAAAAGTTAAATAAATTGGTTGAAATTTTACAAGTTTTAAAGGGAAACAACTGTTGTAAAATTTTGTTACGTGGTCAGTGTAGTTGCTGCCCTTGTGCGTTAATATTTTTGTATGATTGTTTCATTTTTTATAGTATAGTAAAATAGACAGGCATGATTTTTAGCGCAATTTCACTACTGGCAATTGCGTTTAATAATGCGTCATTTCTGGATGGATGGATGGATGGATGTGTGGATGTGTGGATGTGTGTCCGCAGCTTTAAGTCGTATCTCCTCCTCAACGAAGCAATATCGAGGACTAGTTCCAAAGCAAATATGTTAAGCAAGTTCCGAAGATGATTGTGGGCCAAAAAATTTCCGGAATTCCTTCCTGGATTTCCCGGAAAAGCCAAAAAACCTCATAAAAATGCAGTTTTTGGCCCATATCTCGGCAACCAGACCACTTAGCGACTTGAAACATTTACCAATCGATTTCTGCCATAATTTAGAACAATATTGCCGAAGAAAGTTTTCAAAAATATCCTTTCGTTCGGTCACAATTTTTTTTTTTTAAATTACATAAACACCTACAAACCAATCGTTCTCCTAGCTTGAACGCACCCCAGCATTATACGTCTTGTGTTTTGTCCCCATGTGTGCTTTACGCTACGACAGATCTATTTTTAGATAACTTATAAGGAAATTGCGCTTAAATTGTCACTAAACTTTTTATTAACTTGTTTTAATAGTACGCTGTAACTAAAATAAAATAAAGGGTCAGGGGAGGTCACCTCGCATTTTACAGCACTTATTCCTAACAGGGTAGATCAATGCGCTCATGCCACGCAACACGTACATAATTCGTAAGTTTAATTAAGACGAAAAATTTCACGTTATAAGGATATGTAAAGAAAATTTAGCCGAACTTTATTTATTTCACTTTTATTTGCTATGTTGACTGAAAATTTTCTCATGAACATGATTTAAAAAATTATTTTGTCGAGATAGCGTTAGATAAGTGGTAATTGTCTAAAAAAATCGCATCGTTTTTATGAATATCTACTAGAACACAGGGTAGACAATATACTACAACTATTAAGACGCGGTAATATTTTATTTACTTTAATGTTTAATGAACATGTACAAGAAAATGCAATATCAAACACTTGTAAAGTTTATCGTAAGCATGCTTTTTTATTTATACTCATAATTTAAGCACTACATTATATTTTTTGATAAACATTTATCATTGATTATAAAAAAATTCCGGATACGAATATTATTTATTTAAAATATTATTCGTGCAACGTTTCTTCTTCGGCTATTCTTTTTCTGATTTCATAGTCCAAAGTAGCAGCAAATCTCAAGCTGGGAAGTGTCACCTTTACCAAATTGTTGTCAATTTCTTCTGCTATGGTCCTCAGACTTGGTTGAATTGTATGAGCAGTATGCAGAACTGAAAATAAAAGCATTTATTAGCGTTGATGTGTGTGATTTCGGTAGTTTTATAAATAAGTTTAGTATTTTTTATATATTAATAAATACGTGTTTAAGTGTAAGGTAATAGCATAAAGTACATGATTTTTTTAAAAAATAGGTTAATTAGTTTTACCTGTAGTAGTCAACAGAACGGCAAAGAAAATCATCTTTATTGGACTAATCATGTTAACTGAAATAATTGGAAAGAGAAATAGTTGAAAACACAAAGTGTGTTTCTTTTCTGTTTATTAACATGAATAATTATTCATTTTTTTCTTTTTATAAGAGCTACTAAAATATGTTTATTTGATTAATTTAATTGTAAAACAAACCCTATATTTAGTAATGAGCTAACATGTTAAATACACTATGAAATTGATCTAGACGTTAAGTTTAGGTCTTGCAAATCATGTTATTGTGTGATATAATGAGTTATAGAATCTACAAATACAGTGATTAGTAACAATCCTAATTTACTGCTAAATGTTGTGTACGAGGAAAACACTAAACTTCCCCTTATTTATTTAATTAACAAATTCGACCAAAACTTTTATGACGTGCTACTTTTCCATTTTTTACTTTCTCGTATATACGAAGTATAGAGAAAGTATTGTAATCGTGCAAAAAAAAAATCGAGATTTTTACAGATCTCGACGTTTTACACCTCACTGATACGGAAAAACATAATTTTGCAATCTTCTCCGTATGTCTGTGTGTGCGTGTGTGTGTGTGTGTGTCTGTGTGTCAGTGTGTAAACACGATAACTTGAGTACCGTTACAGCTAGGTTGATGAAATTTCATATATAAGTATTTTATCAAAATCGTAGATCCGTATCAACTGAAGTGGTACTTTTCCTACTTTGAATTTTTCAAAAGCCTATAACTTGAGTACTATTTCAGATAGATAAATGAAATTTCACATGTAAGTAAAAGAACTAATTCTCTACCTTCTGTTAAATTTTGAGTAATTTCCGTTGACTGGAAGTAGTACTTTACGCTACTTCCGATTTCTCAAAAAACTAATGTAAATTTTTTAATAAGTACTAATAATATTGCGCACTATTATGCGCTTTTTTATTTGGCGTTCACTTGGTGTGCAATTAATTTGTCTACGAGATTTTATTCTATTTTAAGTATTTAAAATGGATTAAAAATCATGTCTATAGCCCGAGTTCCCATCCCCTGTTATTTTATAAAAGAATATTCGAGAAAGTTTAGGGGAGATCACTCCCGGTTTATTTTACGTTGATGTTAGGTTTTGCCATATGTTGCTATGTGTTTGTAAAAAGCTTACATAATACTATTCCAGTATTTTATTTATAGTATTTTAATAAAACCAAAGGTGTTATTGTTTACAAAGAGCGGGAAATGAAATACAAAGTGGTTTTCTGTATACTGATTTGACTAGCATACGTATTATATTCGTGTAACGCACCTTGCTATCTAGGAATGGCACGTGATGTGTAAAGTATAGAATCAACTAAAAGTAGAGGTGTTTTGGGTGTTGTTTTGTGCATTGATGTTGACATATTTAAACATGAAAAAAAAACATTTGGATTCAGCTAATATTTAAAGTTAGATATTGCTTAAACGGCTTGAGCAAAGACTAGCCGGTAACGAATAGTTTAAATGTTTAAATATATATATATATATATATATATATATATATATATATATATATATATATATATATATATATATATATGTATATATATATATATATATATATATATATATATATATATATATATATATATATATATATATATATATATATATATATATGTATATATATATATATATATATATATATATATATATATATATATATATAATAATATATATATATATATATATATATATATATATATATATATATATATATATATATATATATATATATATATATATATATATATATAAAGAAAATGTTACTTACGAAAGTAGTAAATGCCTACTAAGTTTTTAAAAATCAGCTGCCCTTGCCAACTACCAGATTCAAAACTAGCTTACATATAATAAATATATGCAACACCTGTGCACTTATTTAAATAAAACGATGCAGTTAATCTTCATTGACGTTTTGTAAGCTTGCTGTTGTAACTACACGTTTGGAAGTGTGTCCTATTATGTAGGATGTAAAGATGTTTTTGATAACTCTATAGTAGGTCCTAGATAGCGGGAGCAGAGTCGGGTCCTTTTGAAAGAACTTCATTTATAAAATAAAGAATCAATAATATAGGGAGCACAAATATGTATTGTATGTAATAATAAGTTTATAAAGTGACGTTACGTTTGTTTAGTTAAACATATAATATTGTTCAGAAATTAATCAGACATTTGCTTGATGATATAAATAATTAACAAAAACCATTCACTGGGATCTAATTTAAATAATAAACATATTTCTTTTTGTCTAATTGAACGTAGTATTTCAAAAGAAGAAGGAATAAATTAAATCCAGTCTAGTAAAGCATAATTTGTCATTAGTAATAGAGTCAAACATGGGTTACTGACTCCAGTTTCTTAAAACCTATTCGCTAAAAATCTATCTATATACTACTAAAACTCAAGTTTATTTACAAGTTTGTATATTTGTGTTTGTTTGTTTGTTTTGTTTCAGGAGAGAATCTGCACTATGTGTAGAGCCGTAAAATACCTATTTATGTAGAGAAAAATGCTCTTTTTTACTAACTGTTAATTACAAATTCATTTACAGACGTTGATTAGTTTATTAATATATATACACCACTTTAATTATAAAAGTTCAGTACAATGACTTTACTTATAGTAACGTCACATGATACATTTTTTACAAGAATTATGGCGTCTTCCATGCAAGATCATGTTGCTCATTCAAAAGTTTAACGCATTATAAAGCTAAATTGTCTGTCGGCTATAGTTTAAACGATACTTCCGTTTGCTATTTTTATTAGGTTCCAACACTATTATCAATTTTCAACAGTTCTTCTAATTTGAGTATACAATACATTTCTCAAGATCTACAAATAAGCTGTCGGAGGAAGGAAAAGATCTAAAATCTAGAATCTAGGTCAAACCAAAATTAATTAGTTAAAATAAAAACCATAATAAAATCACAATAAATTATTGAGTTCCAAACTACGGCCCGCGGGCCGGATGCGGCCCGCGAAGTCCTCTCATCCGGCCCGCGGAGATCTTTTTGTCCAAGGAAAAATCGTTTGTTGGTGATGGCTGAGGAACTTTGCCCAAAAAAATCAAAGACATGCCTGGAAGAAACTGGCCCCCGAACTAAAAGTTGAAAGTTAATGCGGCCCTCGGACTGAAAAGTTTGGAGACCCCTGCTTTAAGGGATTAAAGCTGTATTACTAAAACGAACAACATGGCAAGGTAGACTGAATCTATAAGTTACATGTCTGAGGCAAGTAAAAATAGATAAAAAATAAATTCTCATACACACGCAAACACACACACACACACACACTAAAATAGATGAAAATAAATTCACACGCACACACACACTCATGAACAGCCACCAGGTATTTATGAACTATAAATATAAAATGTAATCATATATATATATATGTATATATATATATATATATATATATATATATATATATATATATATATATATATATATATATATATATATATATATATATATATATAATTAGAAAAAAATGTTTGTTCTGTAGACCAATTTAATTCGTTATTACAAAACAAAGTTGTATCAGTAATGAAAACGTTGTCTCTATCTGCACGTGAATATAGACGAGTCACGCTTGACACCACGAATGTCTTTCATTATAGATTGCGACAACGTCAGTCCAAAGATAAACACACCAACAATGAGAAAGGCGATGGCTATTCCCTTCATTACGTGAACTGTCTTGGGCTGTTTCTCTCCTGTTTCAATTCTATTCTGCATAGTCTTCAACAAACATAAACCTAAGAGAAAGACAAATATATCCTGTACAATTAATATATCTGTTTTGAGATTTCAAATTATTTAAATATGCATAAACTAGAAACTGTAACGTTACACTTTTTTTTTAATAATATGGAACTTTTTAAAATTAATAATAATTCCGTTAATTTACTTACCTGGAAATACGAAAATAAATACTGCCAGAAAAGCACCGATGATCTCTATGGCAACGCCTATATTAGGAATGAAGATGGACAGTAGCAGGGTCAAGGTGAACCACACCAATGTGGTTATTATGCGTCTCGTCTTTTCTCTGTGTAAAATTTCTTCTGGGGTCATTTTCCAGAACATTCCCCACACTGTGTCGAATGCGGACCTTGAGATATTATGTGTATCGAGTAAGGTTAGTGACTCGATTACTTTACTCTAAGACTTCTGGACTTACATTTATAACACAGGACTTTAAAATTTAATATTTAAGACTATGAAGTGTCTGTCTAGATTTATAGTAGTTATCTTTTAATTAAATACCAGCTTTAAAACAAAACAGATCTGCAGTTGAAGTTATAATTTATTGTGAATTATTTTATATTAAAAAGAAAATAATATTATTTATATTTCCCAACTTTTCTTAGATTATTTCTATAGTGAGGTAAAAGCTAACGTATCTTTTTGTGTTTAGTTTTACAGTTAAGAAGTTTTAAATGCTGGATTTATTTCTATAATATTTATTGTACTATTTCTTCATGCTTTTTTATGGTCCCTAAAAAAAAAACACAATATTTACATCCACAAAATTATCGCTCTCGATTATCATTAAAACAACTTAGACCTACACATTCTTTGATAGCGTCCCAACTTTCAGAAACATAAACCACATACTTACTTTCCCAGAAAACAAAATATAGGATATGTGGTGTATGTCTTCACTGCAACAAGAACTACAGCCACCATAATCTCGGCTGTTGGGTTAAACGACAGCAGTATGTCATGTGTGACTAAGTCACCAAACTGTCGATAATATAATTTTTTACAAATTTACGCTATTAGAGTGTTGTTGTTCAAATATCGTTCTACTTCTATTATCGCATTGCTTTGCAATATTCATTCATTATAATTATCAAGAAGATGGTAATGATGGTGGAGGAAATCTGAGTTTCCGACCGCAGTAGACCTGTGATTTTGAACTATTCTACTATACTTTTGTTGAGTGGGATTAGGATTGTTGCTCATTGGTTTCTATAAGTTTAATTAGATTATCATCTATGTTAAGTAATTCTTACAAAATAATAAAAAAGGGACTACTAATCTTATGCATGTGACAAACTACATAGATTAACTAATGAAATTATACCAATAGTAAAGGGGACATCATGGCAGGTATAGAAAGCTTCCCCTTTCAGATCTAACGGTCCATAAGGATGGTGAAGTAGAGTTCACATATTTCATGATCTAGGATTAT
Source organism: Physella acuta (assembly GCF_028476545.2). Lineage (NCBI taxonomy): Eukaryota > Metazoa > Mollusca > Gastropoda > Physidae > Physella > Physella acuta. Next base: position 208,505 of record NW_026731925.1, on the reverse strand, counting down.
GAGAAGTCCAGCCACCTTTACTTTCCTTTACCTGAGTCAAGTATCCGTGGAATCCATACATTGTATTAGCTATTTATCTTTTGGGTTTTTTCTTCTTGTTCTTCATTGTAATGTTTGACGAGATTTCCTTCAACATAATTAAGTATTGCCAGTCAACCTGTTATGCGCCATATAGGCCGTTGTCTTAGATTTCAGCCAGCTTTTCTGTTTGGATTTACTTCCAACTAAGAAAAAACTTCAAGCCAGCAGTTGTTTGATTTTGGAAGTTTCGTCTGCTAGATAGGTTGATTGCCCCAGTTATCGAGCCTCATCTGTACGGGGCCGACCTCTTTATTTTATATTTAATTTATTGCTTGTCTTTAAAAATGCATTTAAAAGCTGTCGCTATAAAAAAAAATTATTATAATAAATATATTATTGGTCATTTTAAAAATATATGCTAAAGAACAATAATGTGTAGGCTACTAACCTGAAGATATCCAAGAGATGCTATGCCTGTGTAAGTTATAATACACAATATCATGGCAAGTGTTACTGTTTTAGAGAACTCTCTCATGTTACGCTTGGCCATACAGGAGTAAATGGGGACGATACAGACATGACACTAGATCAAATCAAGATAAAGTTATAGTAAATTCAGATTTTACAAATACATGGAAGGACAATCAGTTTCATGGAAACTTGACATTACACAAGTAGGATACACTCACCTCATAAGAAAAACAAATTTCTGGGACGACAAGAAATACATCGACCCATGACTTTGGTCTGAAAGTTAAAAAGTCTTGTGCATAAAGTAAAAGGAACATTAGCTTTATTTATATTATCCGCTATTTATAGCGAATCTAAAATATGTGGGTTAATGGGTTTCGCATTTTTAAAGAAATAAATAATCCAATAATTTACATTACTTTTGTGTTTAAAATTTAAACTTTTGTTTGCAATAAAATCAACCTACCGAGTGGCAATAATTCCTTGATTATCATGAGGTAGAAAATATTTGACGGTCACAAGTGCCACTACATACAGGATACCTATAACGCCAATAATGCTGAGAAGAAAGTAAAGTATTGATCTTTATCGATATCAAAACAACTATAGTGATTTATCACATGTAATATTTTTCTTCTGCAAGTGGGGACACAACTTTAATTTCAATATTTCTAAAGTATACTTCTATTTTCTACTAATGATGTGTTAAGGGTGAAGAGGTAATTTGCCTTTGATCATATTTAAAAAAATGAAACGAACTAAATTTCCCTACATCTGAGTAATCGTGCGCTCTACATCTACTTGACCACGACGTTCCATATAAAACATTCCGTTAAATTAAATAAATGTAAATGTATTAATGTGTAGTCAAATAGTAGAGCTCAAGACAGCTAACTCAAATTTCGGATCCCGTACACGAGTCTCTAAGACGTCTTGTAGTACTCCCAGATCAAATAGGTACCTGACTCATCTTAGGAAAATATTGACGGCTTGGAGAAGTACAATATCCCCTCACTTGCTGAAGTCATTAAAACAGATAAACTCTACTTCATCTGTCCTAAATGATGAGGGTGAATGGTATTAATAAATATAAATAAATGTAAACACCACCGTTAACTTTAAAATGTAAACTATAATTGCAATAAATTATGCTACACGTACCTGGCATATCTCAAAAAGTCAATTCTTTTAGGAAAACATAACGGAAGTATGAAGGCTATAGATGTGACTGTTATAATAAAAGCTCTTGACATGTAGAATGGACTGGAGTTACAATAGTGATTGTATGAAACATTCAGGAAAACTGAAAAACGTATGGGATAGTTAATGTATAGGTTTAGGTCAACTTCAATGTGTAGGTTTAGGCGTAGGTGTAGGTGTAGGTGTAGGTGTAGGTGTGGGTGTGGGTGTGGGTGTGGGTGTGGGTGTGGGTGTGGGTGTGGGTGTGGGTGTGGGTGTGGGTGTAGGTGTAGGTGTAGGTGTAGGTGTAGGTGTAGGTGTAGGTGTAGGTGTGGGTGTAGGTGTAGGTGTAGGTGTAGGTGTAGGTGTAGGTGTAGGTGTAGGTGTAGGTGTAGGTGTAGGTGTAGGTGTAGGTGTAGGTGTAGGTGTAGGTGTAGGTGTAGGTGTAGGTGTAGGTGTAGGTGTAGGTGTAGGTGTAGGTGTAGGTGTAGGTGTAGGTGTAGGTGTAGGTGTAGGTGTAAGAGTAGGTGTAGGTGTAGGTGTAGGTGTAGGTGTAGGTGTAGGTGTAGGTGTAGGTATAATATGTATTAAATGGGGTTAATTACGCAAGGGTTTAATATAAAGATGTTACTTATACAGTGTTTTGAATCTGATTGTTTTTTTAAATTCTAATACTTTTGTGATTTCGAGAAATGTCAAGTAAAGGGTACTTTATTTTGTCTAAAATTACGTAAATAGTTCGTATTTCTGATTTAATCGTAGCTATAATGATTGCTCTTTTGTTTTAAAAACAACCAATTTATTTCAACGCACACGTGTTTGAGTTTACATTTGACTTAAAACATCAATATATATTACCTATACAGTTAGTATAATATAAAATGTGCTACAAAAATATGGACTCACTTATTTCCCATTGATCACTAATTATAATTAGAAAAGTTATGCAAATGCAGAAACTGGAGATGGCTATACTGATTGCACAAGCCAGCTGGGCTTTAGGGCCACAGATGGAGAGAACCACGTCTTGGTAGGTGTTGCTTCCCTTGATGTCAGAACAGTAACAGATGATGTAGATCGCTACAACAACAAAAAACACCAAAACCTGTAAATAGATAGCAATAAAATGGTTTTAGATAAAAGTAAGTAGTATTTAAACTCTTTTTTTTTTGCGAGTAAAGATGATTTTCTATCTGATATAGGTTTACACAAAATGTAAAATTTGTAAGATATGTTTAAACTATATGCGTGATCTTGCACCATAATCCATTAACTGGCTTTACTAGAACTCTGAACTACTTCATATCTGTTTAATATATGTTCCTAATTACTATACTGTCTGTTAGATAAATGACTCTAAACCCAAAAACTGCTTACTGACCCCATTATTGACTGTAAGATCTAGATTCGTAAACTGTACGATATAGGATCCTATACTTCTTTCTATCTCTACGTTCTAGGACACCATACTCAATTTTATGTGTAAGATTTGATACCATAAAGACAGTTGTTTTTTTTTTATTAAGCCCCTAAACACTTTACTGTCCGTAAGATTAAGATCTAGGACACAACTCATTACTATCTGTAAAACTAGGACACATAACTCCTTACTGTCATTAAGATCTAGGACCCATAACTCTATACTGTCAGTAAGATCTAGGACCCATAACTCTATACTGTCAGTAAGATCTAGGACCCATAACTCCTTACTGTCATTAAGATCTAGGACCCATAACTCCTTACTCTCTGTAAGATCTAGGACCCATAATTCCTTACTGTCTGTAAGATCTAGGACACATAAGTCCTTACTGTCATTAAGATCTAGGACCCATAACTCCTTACTGTCCGGAAGATCTAGGACCCATAACTCCTTACTCTCTGTAAGATCTAGGACCCATAACTCCTTACTCTCTGTAAGAACTAGGACACATAACTCCTTACTGTCTGTAAGAACTAGGACACATAACTCCTTACTGTCTGTAAGAACTAGGACACATAACCCATTCTTGTCTGTACATTCAATGATAATTAACCCCTTACTGTTTCTTAAAATTATGACCTTTAACTCCTTACTGTTTGTACGATGACTGCCGTAAAGATTCCACCAGCTTGATGATACGCCATGGGAAAGTTTAAAATCCCAGCTCCCAATGTGGTGTTGACAACAAGAAACGCCGAAACAAACCAGCCAGAACCTGGCCATAAAAAAAAATATGTCAGAACATTGAAGTATTTAGGTTAAAATTTTATTTTATACAAGTTTATTTTAATTCACTCTGTCTGTTCTTTACAGGTTTATGCAATATTTTGTAACTCAAATTCAACCAACTTCTAATGCAATAATTTCGTTTCAACTTTCCAGCTACTTTATGTGTTATTTATAAATGTGTTAACAGATACGATGGTTAGTTCCAAGTTATCGTGTCAAGATTATTGTTCGATATTTATTGTTGAAATTGAACTAACAGCAATGTAAATTATAATTCATTAGTTTATGAAAACATCATTAACAAAAACAAAATATTAAACGAAAATAATATTATTTAATTAATTAAATACATGTTTGTTTTCACCATGCACAAGCTAAATTATCATTTCAAAATACACTACAAGTAAATTGTCTGATTTATTAGCTGTATTTATTATGCTTATTAACCTTGCTATTAAATTATCATTTAAAATACACTACGAGTGATTATATTAAGTAGCTGTACTATGCTTATCATCCTTGCGATTAAAGTATAATTTAAAATACGCTACGAGTATGTTGTCTGATTGTTCAGCTGTTGCTACTGTATAATAGAGCTGGTAAGTAGGTCACCAACCAGTTCTACGGCTCAATAAAACCTGCATGAGCCATAGAACTGGTTGGTGACCTACTTACCAGCCCTATTATCATCCTTACCTTTTTTCTTGGCTGTACTTTCTGCTGACGAGCTACATACTGCTAGAGGCTTTAGCGCATTCAGCTCATTGTCTAAGTACTTAGTGGTACAGTGGTCCACTTCATTAGACATGCTGGACTTGGGTGAAATAATCATACTACTTGGTAAAGGTAAAACAAATTTTTACTAAGCTCGTTGTGTTAGTATTAATTTTTTTCTTTAAAGTATAAAAAGACGTAAAGAATCCACTATTGTCCAGATAAAGTAAAGTTCAAATGATTCTTATTCTTGACCTCGCATATGAAGGGAAATTGTGGTCAGCACTTTGCCCAGACGCCTTTACTCTTCCTAACATTAGTTAGGTACTCATCAGAGCTAGTTGGGCTCAGGTAAATTCTACCTGAACCCGGATTCGAACACGAGACTTTGAATTAGCAGTCTAGCGCTCTTGAAACTTAGACCAAGCCGTCCCTTTTGTGTTAGTATTACTGGCACATCATTTATAAATAATATTATTTCGAATTTATGTCCAGATATAATCAATCTGCAAGGCATCAATTGACTGTTGAATCTTCTCTAAGAGATGTGTTTGGTAAACAAAACAAAAACACTAACATGCTTAAGCTAGGGACGGCGTAACCTAGCTAGAGCGCTATTGTTCGAAACCGGGTTCAAATACCTGATTCCATCTAGCTCTAAGAGTACATAAATCACGTTAGGGAAACCAAGGCTATAGTGTGAACCAAATCATTCGAGGTTTCTAAAAATAAAGAACTCTACTTCACCTGCCCAATGATGTTTGAATAAAACCGGGAAAATATGATTCTCTTTTGCCTGCCAACGCCGTTCTGATTCATGGCTTTAAATTCATTTTTATACTCCTCATTTGAGAAAATACCTTTTTCAAGACCAATTCATAACCATAATAACAAGAAACAATTTCTAAGTTACAACAAAATAAGGGAAATCAACGTACATGGTTCAAAGACAGTAATTCCGTCCCACTACGCTGGCCACCTAATTTTAATGAAACAAAACATATTCAAAATTTAAAATCGCTCAAGATTCAACACTGTTTAAGTGCAGGTTAAACCCCAAAATTGAAAATTATGTTTTAGGAATTTTTCGAGTGGTAAGGAATTTGTAACTAACATAGAATCTGGAAAAAATGCAAAAAAAAATTACTAAACAGTTATGGTTTTCTGAAAATATTTTCCAAAAAGTTTTTATTTTTAGGGTAAAATAGCTCGAAATTAGCTCAATCGCCACCACATACCGTTTTATTTTATAAAATTTGGTTTCAAAAATATAGATATTGTTTTAATTGATCGTTACAAGCAGTGTTTATTAAAATCTTTGCAAAATTTCTGCTAAATATCTCAAGAAGTTTTTCATTGAACTGTGACTTAACTGGTACGATTTTGTTAAAAAGTAACATTTTGAGAAAAAAGCTAAATAGTGAAAAATATACTATATGTGGAAGACATAGGAAAAAAATCGAAACATATAGAGAAACAATCATTTTTAAAACCTCCCAGTTACATAAATTGCATCTGGAGCCTCTTACTCAGCAGTAAGAACATTTATCCAGGTTTTTTAAATTTTTATTTTGCCATATGTGGCTGAATTTAGGTGAATTACGTCCTTAATCTAATTAATTAAAAACACATTTTTCAAAAAATATTAGCAATACGTAATTAGGCAAAATAATTATACAAAAAAATCATAATTAAAATATAGTTTCAGAAACAAAAGATTTTAAATATACATTTTTTCTGACTTTAATATATATTTTGGTGGCGTTTAACACGTTGAAATAACACATACCTACCTGTCAACATTTAAAAGTGTGCATGTATTCCAAATTGTGTCAAGCTCGACTGCACCACAACAGTTTGAATTTTTGGAAACTAGCATAAAAAAAAAGCTCGTTTCAAATTACCAATGCAAAAGTATTGGCAGCAGATGTCGCTTGTGGATAATTGAAATATCGTTGACCGGAGACAGTTTGCAATATATATATATATATATATATATATATATATATATATATATATATATATATATATATATATATATATATATATATATATATATATATATATATATATATATTTCTTTTATTGTAGCTGAATGGTCTGTCTGCCTCTTGGTATGACGGTACTTTTGGTCCATGTCGCATGCATTAAATAATGTTAAACAAACACGAACCAGCTATATTTTTACCCACTCTTAAAAGACAGCCAGAATAATAAAACTCAAATCTCAACGTTGAATATTTTCCAGCGCGTCATACAATACACGTTTTAAAATGGAATTAAAATCGAAAAATGTATCGTTTACGTATTAGTAAGTTAGTTACGTACCGTTTCAAACTCAAGTCTTTTGGGTTCGCAGTCGTATGCTCTATCAGTTAGACGACCACGCTTTTACCTTTATGTAAAGCTAGTGAAAAACTTCTCAACGAATGGTTACGATAAAGCATTAAAAGAGAAAAAATTTGCAGAATAAAGTTGATGAGGGTCATGCCCCTACACTAGAGTCTTTTGTATTCCTCGTTTTGAATTTTAATATTGGAGTTAATTACCTTTTATATAACAATGTGTCACGTGTCAACATATTGTGTTGACGCCCACCTCAGGACTTTTTTTTCTTTCTAGACTTGCTTACAAAGCATTTGTCCATTCGAGAATAAACTACAAGGCAGCAGCTGTTTGATTTTGTAGTTTTCTCTCCTAGATGTGTTTCTGTCCCCCGGCTAGACGTGCTTCATCTGTCTGAGGATCGAACACATGCACTAACCCACCCGACCACGCCGTCCCCACCCCCGCCCACATGTAATAACCTTGTAGCGTGTCAGCAGAGGTGTCAAAAGGACTTTAGATGTTGCTAGACGATAGTTTAAAAAACGATTCTGACATTTTATATAATTTTTTATCAGAAATGTATTCAAGGAATTTATTCTTAACAACATTAACATAATCAATAAGTCTGAAGGCGTCGTGAATATCTTATAGGGCTTGTAAGTAGGTCACCGACATTTCGTTCTCGTACATGCCAGCTAGTAGTTTTTAAAACCAAATGTGGATATTTTTATAAAATCTGTAAACAAAAACATATATTAACAGAAATGTTACTTCCTATAATCCTGTGTTGTTTAAATTCCGAAACTATAATACAGATATACTACAAGATGTATGCTAGCTTGAATAAAATATAACTTACCTTAAATTGTGATTTTGTTTCAAAGAAACATAAAGTTTGTTTTAATTTTTTCGAACACGTTATTCTAATCTTAATAGCCTTAGCCTTAAGATACTTAATCTGAATCGATTATCATTTTAAAAAAATGTTTTTTGGTATTCGTGGTATTTTGAAATTGATCTAGCTAGACCAAAGAAACAAATAGGCGGCACTAATCCGATAGAGACTTACAAACCCGATCGTAACGTTTTAAACAGCACCTAATAACCACGATCAATTAGATAGTGACATTTAAACTAATCACAACATTAAATAGCCTTCTATTTTAACAGATGAAAGTTCAAATGTTCATGTTCCTTACCTTTTTCGAGTGGCAAAGCCAGTTTATAAAAACACACTGACCCATGACCTGGGTGGCATTGAAAATGACACATTCAGCACCATTAAAAACATTATATAATAATGAATATTATTTTACTACTCATCATCACAAAAAGCACATGGTGGCCTACTTAGAAGTCACGACCCAAGACCTTATACATGTAAGGAGTGTAACATCTGTTTACTTTAAATTATCTCAATTTGTCTGACTGCTAAATGGGTCAAGTGTTTGTTGCCTGTGAACATATTTTTATTTAAATATACAAAAAGTTAGTGATCGCTGCCCTGTACATTTATTCAAGATATTAACTTTTTTGTAATGGGGGACTTGCCAATAAACGAACGTTTTTACTAGACGTCAGAATAAAAAATAAAATGTTTTTATCATGCAATACTAAAAGTTAATGATCGCTGCCTTGAAATTTTATTCAAGATATCAATACATTTATTAGTTGGACTTAGGGTTAGGGTTAGGGTAGACAGCATGGTCAGAAACTAGTTCGATGTTGATTCAAGCTTCGATAAACAGATCCTTGTCTAGATGGTTCGAGTTCGGATCTAGGTTCGGACTTGTGACAGTAGGACGTCACATAGTCCTCCTTGCTTTGATGGGTATGTGACTCACGTTAGGGAAAGTAAAGTTTGTAGGGTATAGTGCAGACGACACCATTTCTTCAAATGCCGAGGTTAAGAAACATGAACTCTACTTCATCTGCTCAATGAATCTTTAGGTATCGAGTAGAATCATTACTGTTTAATTTAAAACAGATGTTAAGAAAACTTGCTTGTGTGAAATAACTGTCTGATGTCGATTCGATGGAACTATAAACAGATTTTATATATTTTTAAAGTTGTTGGGAAATCTAGTGAAATAAACTAACCATGCTTGGTTGAAGATGTATATATATATATATATATATATATATATATATATATATATATATATATATATATATATATATCCTCTGATCACTAAAAAGTTGATACAGAACTACAAATTAGACAGATTAGATATAATACTTATATATGAATTTTCATCAAATTAGCTCTAACGGTACTCAAGTTATCGTGTTCACAGACACACACACACATACATACACACACACACACATACATACGGACAAACGTGCAAAACTATGTTTCTTCCAACCTAGGGAGGTGTAAAACGTCGAGATTTGTGAAGATCTCAATTATTTTTTTTTGCACGATTACAATATTTCCTATATACTCTATATACGAGAAAGTAAAAAAGATGCATTTAAAAACACGGACATTAACACAAGGACGTAGAATATGAACGTAGAATCTTACATCGGGAAGGTCTGACAACTTAGCCCGTGTCACATTTTCATTTAGTTGAACGTTTTTTGACAAACATTTTTTTCTGGCATCTCGCCGCACTTCCAATAACACGTTACACGCAGCGTCGTGTTACACGTGTTACATGCACCATTAGGTTACACACACCATCGTGTTACACGTGTTACATGCACCATTAGGTTACACACACCATCGTGTTACACGTGTTACATGCACCATCGTGCTACACGCAAAATTACGTTACACGCACCTTCGTGTGCATTGAAATCGGGTATTCCCGTAAAGCGCCATCCTAGTTAGCAGAATGTCGCGCAGTACTTGAAACGTAATGCTATCACCACCAAAACACGGAGAACTAGATGTTTACTACCGGACACATAGTTGTATGAAATATTTTACCCTGAAGAAATCATTAATTAATTGATAAAAGAAAGACTTAATCACAATGAGCTGTGAGCTTCAAGCTCATCCACAGTGGAATCATTAATTAATTGATAAAAAAAGACTTAATCATAATGAGCTGTGTGCTTCAAGCTCATCCACAGTGGGAGCAGCTCCCACATTTGTGTTTAGTCAAAGTCTTGCAATGTTTACCCTTGGAGAGCAGAGTAGCAGCAGTTCAGGTGGAGTTCAAACCCTAACTAGATCTAGATCTACGTAAAACTATCTTTATTCTTAGTCTTTCTCTCTCCCTCCCCTCCCTCTCTCCCTCCCCTCTTTCTCTCCCTCCCCTCTCTGTACCTCCCCTCTTTCTCTCCCTCCCCTCTTTCTCTCCCTCTCCTCTCTCTCCCTCCCCTCTCTCCCTCCTCTCTCTTGTATCCGATCATGATCAGTTCAACTAATGGAGGCAAGTGAGTTGACGAGAATCCTTCCATCATGTTGTTGACATGGAATAAAAACGTGCTTTTTCGATTTAGACCGTAAAAATAAAAAATAAAAACTTAAGCCTAAAATTAATTTAGAAATTTTATATTTTTAGAATAAATGCTTTAAAAGTTGCAAATCCAGAAAACTTGAAAATAAATTGTTGAGTTTAAGGCTACATTTCTATTTATTTTCATCAAGTTATAATAGGATGTTTCACTTTCGTAAGACACATATTGATTGGCTGCACAGGAACTCCGTGATCGATAATTATTTGTTTACAAAAGTTTTTAGATGCAGTTTTTAAATTAAAATGCAAATTTAAACCCCATGACCTAGTTTTTCTCTTTTTAGCTTACAATGTGTACAATAAAATTTATGGCAGCCTATCGAATAGCAGGTTTACACGTGAAAACCAAATTGTTTTTGCTTTTTTTTTTTATTTTATTTGGTTACCGACAATATTAAAAACATCAATTACATCCAAACTTTAGTAAAGTCCGAAAAAAAACCAGACAGACATGATTTTATAACCATATTAAATGAAACTACGCCATGCATGATTTTTAAATTAATCAATGGGAATCTCGAATACTTTCTCGCTCGCGTCCATTACCCTGGCAGGCCGGAAGAGGATGTAGGATCGTGTTTTACTCACACACATGTAAACCTTTGTTTAACGACGGTTATATTCCGGAATGCTGTTTAAAAAACACTAATATAATGGCAGTCTATCACACAGTTTCGGAATCCACATTAATTTACTTTATTTGGCGCCATCTTTTGTTATTAAATCAGAACGTTTAAAATTTTAATAGATTGATTTTAATTGCATGTTATATACTGCTTTACTAATCATTTTATATTGCTAATTATTTTAAAGTGTTTCTGCTAAATATTTTTGCTACTAAACATTGTTCTAGGCATTTTTGCTATTTTCGTAATCATTTTACTAGTCCTAGCAGCTAGCTAGATCTAGATCTAACTTTAATAATTGTCGTAAATCCTCTGCAAGTAAAAAAAAAATCAAGCATATTACTACATTTACTTTATTATTTATATATAGGCTATATATTTAGATCTAAAAATAGTTTCCTTATGTCCATTAAAATTTAAAGTTAAAAATTAAAACATTAATTTACTACAATCGACTTTATCTACATTTCAATCGTTATATAAACCATGGTTTACCTATACTTATGTTTTCGAAACTCAACAAAAATTTCCAAATAATTCCTTACGCAAAACTAAGGTTTTACCCAATGTTTGTTTATATGTGAGTGAAACACGAATCTAGATTTCTTTCCAGTCTTCCTGGCTAATGAGTTGAAGTTTTACATGTAACCAGTCTTATACTACTGTACTACTGTACTACTATACTACTGTACGACATTACTACTGTACCACTTTACTACTATACTACTATACTACCGTACTACTTTACTACTATATACTACTGTACTACTGTACTACTGTACTACTGTACTACTGTACTACTGTACTACTGTACTACTGTACTACTGTACTACTGTACTACTGTACTACTGTACTACTGTACTACTGTACTACTGTACTTCTGTACTACTGTACTACTGTACTACTGTACTACTGTACTACTGTACTACTGTACTACTGTACTATTATTGTACTGTTCTACTGTTCTACTTTTCTACTACGCTACTGTACCACTGTACCACTCAACTAATGTATTCTTTATTATTTATTGTATTCTTAATATCTCTTCTGGTTGAGGCATACCTATCGTATAGCCTTTTAAATAAACCGGGAGTGATCTCCCCTAAACTTTCTAGAATATTCTTATATAACTCGGAATATAGACACGATTTTTAATTACTTAAACTTTTAAAAATAGAATAGAATCTCGTAGAAAAAAGAATTGCGCACCAAGCAAACGCCAAAACAAAATGTGCATAATAGTGCGCAATATTATTAGTATTTTCTAAATTTACATGCGTTTTTTGAGAAATCGAAAATAGCGTAAATTACTACTTCCGGTTAACAGAAATTACTCAAAATTTTAAAGAAGGTAGAGAATTCGATCTTTTACTTACAATTAAAATTTCATTTATCCATCTGAAATAGTACTCAAGTTACAGGCTTTTTAAACATTCAAAGTAGAAAAAGTACCACTTCCGGTTATCAGAAATCGCTCAAAAGTTGATACGGATCTACGATTTTGATAAAATGCTTATATATGAAATTTTATCAGCCTAGCTGTAACGGTACTCAAGTTATCGTGTTTACACACAGACACACAGACAGACACACAGACATACGGACAAGATTGCAAAATTATGTTTTTCCGTATCAGAGAGGTGTAAAACGTCGAGATTTGTAAAAATCTCAATTATTTTTTTTTGCACGATTACAAGACTTTCTCTATATTTCGTATAATCGAGAAAGTAAAAAGTTCAAATAATCAAAAAAAAGGCTTAATCTCGATGTGTGCGGGTATGGCTGATGTAACTCTGCCTCAGTAGGGATGATATTACCCACTGAGGTGTTGTGTTTAAAAGGGCTGACTCTGAGAGATAACACACAACGAAACGACGCTTTTGTTGTTAGATATGGCTTTATTTGCATATCCGTATCCGGCTAGTCATTAACATCAAAGCCATAAACGACTATGTAGACAGTAGCCCTTCATTAGGTCTACATGACTAAGTTAACATAGGCAACGGCACCATCCGTGTGGTACAACTACCCAGAGTCCCAGAGGTCACATGACATAGAACACGGAGACGAACATCGCTCAAAGAAGAGAATAAAATACATCAACAGTTGCGGTCCCACAGGGGCCGCAACCCAATAAATTATAACTTATAACTTATCCCCCTTGACTGTTAACCATGATGTGTTACACTAACATTGCTTTGGTTTGTGTTTAGGTGTGCAAACACTGGTCGGAGCTGCGTCAACACGATCCTCTCTGGCATAACCTGACCGTGGTGTTGGATGATACAAAAGAAATAGATTTAGGTTAGAGATATATTTAACTTTAGTTTCGAAAATTCTAATGCCATCATAAGACTTCGTTAGTTCGTTTGTTGGTTTGTTCCTTGGTTTGTTCGTTTGTTCGTTGGTTTATTATTTGATTTGTTCGTACGTTCGTTCGTTCGTCCGATCGTCCGTCCGCCCGTCCGCTCGTTCGTTTGTTCGTTCGTTCGTACGTTTGTTCGTTTGTTCGTTCTTTCGTTTGCACTTTTACTCATTCACTCCTTCCTTTTTTTTTCGTTAAGCTTGCGCAATAGTAGAGACAGCTATTAAAAAAGCCAAACGGTTTTCGGCAACAGCTAGAAATGTAAAAATAAAGTGCTACGAGAAAAACCCGATGTGGTTCAGCAGTGAACGAACCTTGAAGGCAATTAAGGATATCTTGAAAGAACTGAAGAAACCTCAAATAAGATCGTTTAAAATTGAAGGCTTAACCCTGGTGGATAAAAATCCTACGTTCATGAACAAATTCGCCAAAAAATTCATCGAATTTCTAAGCCTGCAGACAAATCTTGAGGCAAGTGTTTGATCATTGTCGTGCATGACTGCAAACTTTCGTTTACTTGTGTTGGTATACAGGACTAGAGCAATGACCTTTTCATTCAGACCACCACAGAAAGATTAATTCTCCCACCTCCATTATCTCACCTATTTCGCTAGACCCGTCATTTCTCTCACCTATGTCGCTAGACCCGTCATTTCTCTCACCTATATCGCTAGACATGTCATTTCTCTCACCTACATCGCTAGACCTGTCATTTCTCTCACCTATGTCGCTAGACCTGTCATTTCTCTCACCTACATCGCTAGACCTGTCATTTCTCTCACCTATGTCGCTAGACCCGTCATTTCTCTCACCTACAACGCTAGACATGTCATTTCTCTCACCTACATCGCTAGACCTGTCATTTCTCTCACCTACATCGCTAGACCTGTCATTTCTCTCACCTACATCGCTAGACCTGTCATTTCTCTCACCTATGTCGCTAGAGCTGTCATTTGTGTTACCTATATTGCTTAAACTGTCATTTCTCTGACCTATATTTTTGCTTATGATCATTAAACAGGTTTTTTCAGTGAAAGGCTCAAATATAAGATTAGAGCATCAATTGACATTTTTGGAAGAGCTTGGAAAATCTGCAGGCGAAAGAATAATTCACATTTGTCTGGAACGTTCCTATAGTAGAATCTATTATGGGATGAATGGCGCATCAGTTGATGATTTTGGAATCTTTTTAGCAGTAAGTTTGGGTTGAGGTTGGGATTGGGTTTGGGTTAGTATTAGGGATTGGGTTAGTTTAAGGGCTCGGATTTAGTTTGGGTTTGGGCTTTTGTTGGAGCTGGGCTTAGAGTTAAAAGTAATAAAACAGAACTTTTCATTCAAACTTCATTAGCGTTTGAATTTGTGTTTGTGTTTGTGTTGCGTAATCCTTTTGAGGGGTTTTTGTGTTTGCGTTTCTTTATGTTTTTGTTAGCTTTTGTTTTCATTTGTGTTTAGTTTTGTTCTGCTCCTAAGTTGGTACATTAAAATAAAGATTCACCGTGGCGTAGCAAGTGTTTGTAGTATATATATATATATATATATATATATATATATATATATATATATATATATATATATATATATAAATTGTGTTATTGTCAGCTTAGTTCTTGACAGTTTCACATTTTGACCACATAACTCGACCTGTCACAAAGAATTATTGTTTGCTAATTAGTTTTCTCTAGCCAAATCTTAGCAGTAGCTTTAGGTTGACGATTTCAGCTGTTATTTTCAACTCATTAACTTTTTATTTGTTTTGTATCCAGAAATTTAAAAAGCTCCAGAGATTAGACATCGATTATAGCGGCCTCTCTGCAAATCTTTTGGATCTTCTAGGAAACGCTGCTACACAATTAAAATATTTCAACATTACATTCCATTATGAATATGGTAAAAAGTCACCATGATCTCTATACTAAACATTGCAAAATATTCATACTCAAATTAGCAAACATGCTATATATACATTATTTTATAACAATATTTTAAAACAATAATTAACGGGTCTAAAAATATTATCTCTACTTGATTTTTTTTTTCTGTTAGAGGTAATGCTTTAAAAAATGTAGACACCGCTTTGTTATATAAAGTAGGTAGTCCAAACTGAAATTAACTATTGATTGCAGACTTCTGGAGTGAGTATGTCATGAAAGAACTTTTAATTGTAAGGTCTATGCCACAAATTTTATAAAAATATCTCAATAAATAAAAAAGTTATGCGATTTTTAAAAAAGCAAAATTTGGTAAAAAACTGATTTTCAAAAAGTGCCAATTTTGAGAACCCATATTTTTTAAACTAAATAACATAGAAGTGTAGAAATTGGTAAAGTTGCTGCAAAGTTTGTAATATATATGCCCAATTTTTTTCAGTCATCTAAAATGAGTCTTTCTAAGGTAAAAAAATAATTGAAAATGACAAAAATGCGTTTTGGTCACTTTTATTTTCATAAAAAAAAAAAATTCAATTTTTTTTTTTTTGCTTTGGAATAACTCTAAAACTATTGTGTTGGTAACATCAACGTGGAAAAATGTGTTAATTATTTTCAAAAATCACATGAGTTAAAATATTATTTTAAAAAATACCACAGTTATCTAGTGCAGGAGAAACAGAATCAAAATTTAGTAGAGTAAATGTAATGTAATGTAGTTTAATAAAGACGTGATGCCTACAAGTGATGCAGCAGTTGATGCCACATGCTTTGGTTTCTTTTCAAACCTATACGGTTGATAACTGCTTTGGGGGAACAGTTTTTAAAACTACAACTACACATCTTTGTACGTCTTGTTTCCCTCAACCTTCATCTTGTGGAGCATCAAGAGTAAGTAATATGTTTTGGGAATTGTAGGGGGGAGTGGGGTCTTGGCCTTCTTCCCTTCCCTTGTAAGGAAAGTTCTGGATAGGCCACTGTAAATGTCTCCAGCTATGGAATAAACAATTGATTTAGTGATTAATAAAATAGAATTAAATTTACTACCAGCCTATTGTGTAGGCCTACTATTTGTCCTATGACTATAACTGGAAACATATGAAAAAGACTGAAAACACCTTTTTGTTAAAAGTAATTTATACTTTATATATATTTTTAAGAGTAATTCTACTGAATGAAATTTAAAATATTTGTTGCTTGTGCCACACTGGTTGAGATATCCAATAATGAAGATGCCATACTGTGGTTCTCAACATCCTATAGGACAACTTAACTGTCCTTCATTGTTACTATTATATGCATATAAAATAAATAAATAATGAGAAATACTACTAGTACTACTTACACTTACAACTAATATAACATTTAAAACTAAGTCACACCATGTAGAATCTTAATAAATTGCACCACCATCTAAAAATTGATCTGGTACATTTTATTACGGAGACTGGCGCAGACCATTTCACATTATTTAGCAGGGGAATCAGAATCAGAGCACACAACAGAAAATAAAAAAAAATAATCACATTAGTCCTTAAAATTTAGTGTCTTTTGTTTTAAATAAATTGATAAAAATGTATAGTTATTTTAATTATACATTTCTTTTGTGTTTCATTAATATTTTATAAGTATTTAACCTTCGTTCCCTGTAAATAATTGAGTTCGTCCACATAGTAACCAAGATAGTCTGGTGGCCATTTTGAATTTGTCGATTCATAATTTTGACGTGATAGTCCAGATAAACTGTAGTAATACGACCCTATCATTGATCCCAGTCAATAGATTTTAAAGAATTAGTAAACACTAGCATCTAATAGTTAAGTGCATCCATATTTTAAGTCCCTAGAATGTCCTGAATTAAATAGCTTCATGTCTAAACACACCCTGTGTACAAGCGTAGTTCACACGCTAAAACCGTGGACTTGAAGCGTTCAAATTTACATTAATAACGTGTACTAATTAAACCAAACTGACATTCAAACTTAAAATTCATTTATTAAAATGGAAATGAAACTTTAAAAATGATACTTACAACTTGTTTGAAGGCTCTAGCAAGGGTAAAATCCGTTTAGCATCATCGGTCGTCAACCTTTAAAACCGTTCGGCGAGCAACTTACTCGGGGCTGAAAGTCGACTCGAGGGTTATATGTTTATTGGGGGTACGGCTTCGCGACCGTAAATCAGAAATACTTGAATTTACAACACAAAGTAGTTATAAAACTGAACTTTACATCGGTGTAAAAATTGAAACAGAATTAGTTTGTTTCCGTGTATATATCGTCATTTAAAGTTTAAAATCTGTATTTTTTAAATGAAATAAACAAGTTATTTTTTCAATTTATACATCAAACGATAGCCTAGAATTCGATCTTTAAAATGACATTAAGATTATGCTTCTACGATGCTTCGTCGCGAAGCCGCGACCAAATAAAACAGTGTGGGGTCTATCGGTACACGCAAAACGGTGAAATTTGTTGACGTAACTGATACTTTTCAAACAAATATAAAACACATTCAGACATGTGTTACAGATATAAAAATACCAGATTACGACAGATAAAGACTTAAACTTTATTGACATATAATTTTTATTCTTATAGGACAACTAGAAGTAGTGAAATTTTTTTTTTGAAAACCGCAAAAACTGACCCTAAAACGCACTTTTTCGCCAGTTTGGACTACCTATATAAAGAGCTCCTTCATCAAAACATACGTGACACATGGTGTAGTGGTGTCAATTGTAGAAAGCGGACACATGCTGTAGTGGTGTCAATTGTAGATGTAGACCCATGGTGTAGTGGTGTCAATTGTAGATGTAGACCAACGATGCAGTGGTGTCAATTGTAGAAGTGGACACATGATGTAGTGGTGTCAATTGTAGATGGGGACACATGGTGTAGTGGTGTCAATTGTAGATGTGGACACATGTTGTAGTGGTGTCAATTGAAGATGTGGACACATGGTGTAGTGGTGTCAATTGTAGATGTGGACACATGGTGTAGTGGTGTCAATTGTAGATGTGGACACATGTTGTAGTGGTGTCAATTGTAGATGTGGACACATGGTGTAGTGGTGTCAATTGTAGATGTGAACACATGGTGTAGTGGTGTCAATTATAGATGTGGACACAAGGTTTAGTGATGTCTACATTAGATGTTGACAGATTACTAATTGCGTCCGACTAGTAAGTAGACTGCACAGAATGACGATACGTATTGTCAACGAAAGGACGAGAAAAGCGGGACGGTAGAACAATGAGAATATTGTAGAGTTAGCAAGCATTAGTTTAGTGACGGTAGAGGAAGTGAACATTGAGCAGCAATAGATTTGAGTGACTGGAATTTATGTGGAAGGCATTACCAGTATCCTATAAATACATAAATTGTGTATTGAGCCATCGTGTGGTAGGGCAACATAAACACGTATTTGGGTTTAGAGTGCTATAGTACTAGTAGTAAATAAAATATTAAATAACGTTAAAAGGACAGGGGCCATATTTATAGCTCTAGCTGAAGTTGGACATGCCGTTAAAGACAGTTTGATAGAGATGCAACAGGTGATAGAGATGCACGATTTTGAGACCCAGAGAACTGTAATTTCGGTTTGTAATTCTTTAGCGCTGGAGTGGGGGTGGGGGGGCTATGTAGTAATTCGACATTGTTATCGCCATAAGCCAGATATAAACAAAGCTAGGGGAAGCATCAGGTTAAACAAACGGAACCGCCTAGATATAACATAACCTATGACTTCGGACGATTTAGATAAGACTGACTGTAAGGTGGAGGTTATACAGACGCCGACCTTGAAAGCTAGTCGTTGCTGTTGTAAGATAGGTCGACCAAGTTAGCTGTAGAGTTGACGGCGATCAATTCGGTGATTTACGGTTGGATGGTTATGTCAGGTTTCTTGTTTTTTTTTGTTTCAAAGATTTGGAAGTCTGCTGTGGAAGCCGGTTGAGTTTTTATTTAGTGTGTTTTCTTGTAATAGATATTTACTTGACTGAGACGAAATAAAGAACATTAAGCATGTGATTAAAAATATAACTAGACATTAGATGCTAGTTTGAATTACGTGTATCCGTTTAGCACATTTCTAGCTTTGGTAGAACCATCACAAACAGTCGCACTATTACATTATATATATATATATATATATATATATATATATATATATATATATATATATATATATATATATATATATATATATAGATCTATATATATATATATATATATATATATATATATATATATATATATATATTATTTATTTATATATAGGCCTGGAAATCATTCACGATTTGAGATGGAGGAACTTTGCACAAGCCTATCCCCATCTGATTGTGACACTAAAAGCGTTGGAGAACCCAAAAGAATACGTCATTTTGTCCCCACACATGCAGTTGGTCAGCCTAACGACCCAGTTCACAGGACCCCTTAGACCCAGGGATGAGGTCTCGGTGATATGTTTCAGTTTAATATCCTTTTAATGTGTTTACATTTTCGTGGGTTATATATGTTTAAATGTATGTATAGATAAAAAACGAAAGCATGTCAGTCTGTGGGCTTGTTCGTTTGTGCATATGAATTACTACACGTTTCATTTGTCCTTCATGAAACTTTGGAAAGCTGTTGAGAATAGCCTACTTCTGGAAAGATTTCTGCAAAAAAAAAATCTCAAGGAGCTTCGCCCTGGCATGGGGCCCAGCACTGCGAGTCAGGGGCACTACTTGATTGAACGGTCAAACTGCACTAGGCACATTGATAAGCACCCAGGCAGTCGGGTGACCCGGAGCACACGGGGCTTCCCTATGAGCACTATGGCACTTACACTAGTTTTAAACAGCACTCTACAGTTGGGACACGGTAAGCCACTGCAATCGGTGACAAAACACAACCAGGGGACGCCACTGCTCAAGTGGAACAGGTGGCTCCCGGGAGAGCTTGCGACGTGCTCGACACACGGCTAGTGGCAGGTGGCCCCCGGGCGGCAGTGTGAACCGACCCGCGCCAAAATATCCTTATATCGGGGCGAGGGAAGACACCCGGATTCGATTCAGCTAAAGACTATAGTGCAGGGGTCTCCAAACTTTTCAGTCCGAGGGCCACATTAACCATCAAATTTCAGTTCGGGGGCCAGTTTCTTCCAGGCATGTCGTGACTTTCTGAGCAAGTTCCTCAGCCAACTTCAACAAACGTTTTTTTCCGTGTACAAAAAGATCTTCGCGGGCCGGATGAGAGGACCTCGCGGGCCGCATAGTTTGGAAACCCCTGGACTATAGCATTCTTTCTAATCCATAGTCTATCGCACTGTTTAAGAAGAAATGTTGCACCATGGTGCTCACAGGATAGCCCAGGGCGCAAAATCGAACCCTGACAGGGCGCTAGCGGACGCGCCTGTTTTAATTTAGTGATAGTCCTCTCTGCTCCTTATGGAACATAGGGCCTCAACCATTTCCTTCCATTTCATCCGATCCCCGGCTATTAATTTTGCCGTCTCCCAAGACATTCCTGTTGGCTTCAGTTCTTCGAGAAGACTCCGCCTCCAGGTCTGTCTTGGGCGCCCTCTTCCGCTTTCCCTTGGGGTTCCACTCAAGCGCTTCGCGTGTCAGATTTGAAAAAGCCTTTCTCAGCGTGTGTCCTGCCTTGCTTTTTTCCATAATTCTATGTTCGGCATTTAGTCCTGCCACCTGAGTTTCAAACTCTGTCTAAGGAATCTGTTCATGAACATTAAATTAGTGAACGATAATACCCCAAGCTTAACGGCAAACGGAAAGATAGAAGTAAACATAGAGAACATTTAGGAACGGCTTCTAAACTGCTATTGATTACAAATAATATTTAGTAAACAGTACTTTCAGTGCATAAAATAAAAAAAGCAGTATTTAAAATATCCGTGTTTTACCTAACACATTGCACTTTATCAATCCGTGAAATTCTGTAATTATCTTTTCCCAACACCAAAACAAATTGATAAAAAATTATATTCTCACTCTATGTAATTTTTGTAAAGGGAAGTAATTGTGTTTTTGTAATTTATCAAGGAAAATAAATAGTGCTAAAGGACTAAAGGAAGTAATTTTCAAACACAACTAGAATTTTTGTTAAAGGTTGATACATTTTCTTTCATTGTATTTAATGCAAATGCCGTCAATTAACATTATAAGTTTGGAAAATGAAATTTGTTTTAGAAAAACTTCAAAATTAACTTTTTAAATCAATAATTTAGATATTGAGCACTTTGTTACCACAGGTCCGTCCACTCGTCCGTCAGCCAAATACAGAATTAAAACTTTATAGTCATTTATATGGTTGGTACTGATGGTGGTGATGACTGCATTGAGAGGTTCAAGTAAAACGCAAACACAATTTCAGCTAGGCTACTTTAATGGTTACTACTTTAGTCTTCAATAAAATGGGAACGTTCAACTGTCCTATCTTTCTGGCCCTCACCACCCAGCTTGTGGTCTATGCCTCAAATACAATAGGGTATCCCATTACGTGTTTTCCCATATTTGCATAGACTCAGTCTTAACATATATATATATATATATATATATATATATATATATATATATATATATATATATATATATATATATATTCAAATGTCTACAGTTTGCCATGGACAAACTAGCCGCCCAGTATCACCGTTCGCTACACACATTGCATCTCAGTCAGCACTTGTTGAAGCAGGATTTAACGGATGAATATATTCGTCATGTGGAATCTTTTGAAAGATTACAGACTCTTTCTATATCAATCAAATCAAGGGCTGCGGCTAATGTAACTATTAAAAAATACGTTTATTGCGAATACATCTTCATATTATACCTATATCTGTATGCTTAATCTATAACCTATTCGCTGTGGATATATATATATATATATATATATATATATATATATATATATATATATATATATATATATATATATATATATATATGCATATATATTTATATAAATATATACATTCTTTATTTAGTTGTGTGTGTGTTTGTGTGCATGTGCGAGTGCGTGTGCGTGTTCGTGCGCATGTGTATGTGCGCGTTTGTGTAAATGGATAAGCATACTGGTGTCCCCGAACATGACATTACAGTTTGGAGATGTTTTAATTTATATCGCTCAGTTTGTTTAGCGAAAGTGACCACGTTATGACAAGTATTTTCAACACTTTGCTAACAAATAAATTTGTCCTGTTTATTCACAGGTGATCTTTTTACAGGCTTTCTGTGAAATGGTGAAAGTTCACAAATCTTTAAAAAATGTAACCGTAAATTTTGTCAGCCCCAAGACCATCGGTTCAATTCTGGCTGATAAAGTAAATCGTCTAGAACAATTAATGTCCAACTCTGCTGTAGAAGGGGGTCCTCTGGTCAAGTTTAACTATGATCGGTGGCCGACAAAATCTTAGGAGTTACGGGAAACTTTGGAGAAGGCGACTCAGACTGGGAGACAGGAGAGGAGAGGGTGTAACGAACTAACTTTTTTGAAAGTGTTTATTTTTTAAAGTTATTTTGTAACATGTATTTGGTAGAAAGGGACGTGATTTATATATTTTTTTTTAATTTTAATTTTTGTAAAGGGTAATACTTTCATTTTAATTTTGTTCTTTTAGCGTTATATTAATCAAAATGATAATTTAAAAAATGAAAATTTACTTTAAAATTTATCAATATTCAGTTTTTTAATTATGAATTTTGATTTTTTTCAAAAGTACTTTAAGAAAATCACACTATGACGACCAAGTTGAATTTTGTGCTATATGAATGTTTCCCAAGGGTCAGTCGGCCACATACAAAACTTCAAATCTAGGTTAATACTTACCAAAGTAGCCATAATTTTATTAATTAACACAAGATGAGATTATTCTATTTGAATGTTTTTTTTTTCCTTTTAGGCTTCTAAGTTTATCTTATTGCGTCTTTCATTTTGTTGGATTATTTTCGTTCGATATATGTAAAATGTTATTTAAAATCCACTTAATGACATTAAAATTGAATTTGAAAAACAATATAATAATAGTTTTGCTATATTGTCTGTCTGTCTGTCTGTCTGTCTGTCTGTCTGTCTGTCTGTCTGTCTGTCTGTCTGTCTGTCTGTCTGTCTGTCTGTCTGTCCGTCCGTCCGTCCGTCCGTCTGTCTGTCTGTCTGTCTGTCTGTCTGTCTCTTTGTCTGTCTGTCTGTCTGTCTGTCTGTCTGTCTGTCTGTCTGTCTGTCAAGATTTCTCTAGAAGATACATAATTAACAGGGAACTACAATGACATCACATTAAACGTATAGGATTGTATTCAGGCGAAACGAAACGTGTACAGTTTTTAAGTCGGAAAAGTAAAAACAATAAATTGACGCCATGTATTCTAGAATAAACAAAGAATCAAACATCCAATGCCGAAACCAATACTGAATAATATTAACGTCATCAATACGGTGGTAATGGCATATGTTACCGGCAATTAGGGATAATGTAATGTCTAGTAGTGGAAACAAATTTAGAGTGAAATTATCAAAAGTGTTACTTAATTAAAAGTTTACAGTTACCTAAATGAAATTACATCCTTATGTTTTTGTTCTAATTCGCAGGTTTCTTTCAAATTTTAAGTCATTTCCGGTGACCGGAATTAGTACTTAAAGCTAATTACGATTTTTCACAAAAGGAAATGTTTCTTTAGGAACGTACCAATTTTCCAACCAATCTAAAATATTTACACTGTTTGCAATTATTTAATGCATATTTTTTTTTCTTCTGCGCTACTCTATTTAAAAAAAAAATAAGTATAAAAAAAATCTAATAAAAATATCCTCTAGCCCTAAAGAGAATCATACCCAACTGTTGCTTAAGAATATGCGAGAAAGTTTAAGGAGATTATTTGTGTCTAGATTTGGAGTGATTTTTTTTTTAAAATTAATATTCAATAATGCAAATGAATTTCAATAGTTATCAAGTTGACTACTAACGCATATATC
Source organism: Physella acuta (assembly GCF_028476545.2). Taxonomy (NCBI): domain Eukaryota; kingdom Metazoa; phylum Mollusca; class Gastropoda; family Physidae; genus Physella; species Physella acuta. The sequence continues at coordinate 184,225 of NW_026731925.1, read as the reverse complement.
AAAATAAATAAATTTATATATTACATAATTTAAAGACGGTTATATTGGATTCAAATGTACGAAATGTATTGCACAATTAATTCGTGGTGTGTCCAAGGTAAAATTAACTGAATATTATTTTAGATTGCTATTTTTGGAGTGAGCTTTGTGTGACAGTACAATACGTTGCCAACGGATTTAGCTAAGTAAGGATCAATCACATGTTTTAATATATTGTTTTTGGATTTCGCTAATTTGCAGTAGTGTGTAAACACGAGAGTATGTTATAATGTTTGTAACTTAGGTGTTCTGGGTCTGCAAGGTTTTTATTGGAGCAGTTTGCGTCTATAAAGATTGTTTTGGAGGTGTTCAGGGTGTATAAGGTGTGTATCGGAGGTTTTTGCGTATAAAAGGTGTGCATTGGAGGTAATTGGATTTTAAACTGTGTGTATTGGAGGTGATCGGGGCGACGCCTAGATTAATGTAAGCAGACACTAAGTTCGTTGACTGTGAGAACGAATATAGGCATCAATGTGTTGTTTAGATATTTATTCCAGTGTTTTCTTATGTTGACTTCTGTTTAGATAAGTATTATATCCAGTACTTATTTCTATGATGGATATTCAAGTGTCATAAGTATTGTGTATTATGTAATTAAAAATTTAATTTATATTTAAAAGTCTGCTGTTGCCTTTTATTAAAATTACCCACAACCAAAGCTGCATTAGTCATTAGTATATGCTATGACATCAATGTATAACATCATTTAAACAATTTTTACAGACTTTTATAAAGACAGTGAAGCCTAAATTATAATTCACAAACTACCTAAACGAATTGGTACCCAATGAAATAAAAGTGACAACTTAAAGAAATATAAAGCACAGACTTACTTCCCAAGGAAACAAAAAATGGGATATGTGGTGTAAGTCTTTACAGCAACAAGAACTACAGCCACCATCACCTCGGCTGTAGGGTTAAACGACAGCAGTATGTCGTTTGTGATATTGTTACCAAACTGTAAAAAAAAAGGTTGTAAAATTAAATTAAATTATTTAATGATACAATTGTTTTAAACTCTAGTTTATTAGAATGTACATTATTTTTTCTTTGAAAGAAAACATTGTTAAATGATTGTAAATTAGACATAGTTTAGACAATAAAATCCTAAATTAAGAGGCTATTTAAAAAATGACCGAAAATCTTTGAAGTACTAATTACAATATACTTGTATGTAAATAGTTTAAACTAAACAAATTTGTTGATAGTAATGGCTTACGTAAATCACAATACCTTAAATTTATCAAAATAAGAAAACAGAAAATACAATAATAAAACATTTAAAATTACAAACTCACATGTTCTTGAAATGCTTTCTTTTACACTATTTGAAATAGTTTTCTTTGGAGAAAAATCTAAACAAAACTAGCTTTGCAAACCTGTAAATAACCCAGAGTTGCAGTGACTGTGTAAGTTATGATACACAATATCATGGCAAGTGTTACTGTTTTAGAGAACTCTCTGATGTTGCGTTTGCCCATACATGAGTAAATGGGGACGATACCGACATGACACTAGAAAAAACAAATTGAGGTTAATTTAACTTCAGATTTCAAAGACAGAAAACGGGATAATATGTTTCATGTACACTTAGCATTAGTCTGACATGAATCAAATCGAACTCACCTCATAAGAAAAACAAATTTGTGGAACGACGAGAAACACGTCCAACCATGAATGAGGCCTGATATTTAAAAAATATTCTTTGACTATACCATTGAAAACGATTCACAGTAAAATTACAAACGGAAAACTGCGTTATGGAAAACTGAGCAAAAAGATAAATGCGCAAATACAACTAGTTATATTTGGCTAATTTCATGGAAAAAATGTTTAAGTGTGCGCGCATGTGCATTTGGTCATTCTTTACTAATGTCCGTAAATGCTAAATTTAAGAAAACAAAAAGGACATTAACATATCTTTGTGCGCAGTTTTCTGTTTTACATTTCTACGTTGCGTATATATTCTCTGACCATTGAAAACATACACTACTGTCATCATATTTTATTCAGTTTATAAAAGAATTTTAAAATTTGAACATTTATTTGTTTTAAATAACACTTAACGTTTTCATATTAGGATTTAAAAAAAGAGGTTTACTTATGTTAAAAAGTAAAATGTTTTTCATAATTTAGGCCTACCTAGTGGCAATAATTCCTTGATTATCATGAGGAAGAAAATATTTGATGGTAACAAGTCCAACTACATACAAGATACCTATAACACCAACGATGCTGGGACGATACAAATATTTACATCAGATTGGTTATATCTCATCAAGAAATACACAATACTTCGCTAAATGTAATAATATGTTATTTAAATTGTCCTACCTTATAATTTAGACATATTTTGTCATCAAATTACATTATCAGTGTTAATCACCCAATGTTTTTGTTTGTATTAAGTTATTCAGAGTTAAACTATAATTCAACGATTACACTAACTAGTGGGTTATAATGTAATTTCGTTTTTTTTTTAAATTATAAACTTATAAGTCAAATTGGCAATGATGTGTTTTAAATTTATTTACCTGGCATATCTTAAAAAATCTATCCTTTTAGGAAAACATATCGGCAGTATGAAAGCTATGGACGTAGATGATATAATAAAAGTTCTGGTCATGTAGAAGGGCTGTGTGTTACAGTAGTGATCATATGAAATATTGAGGAAAACTGCAAAAAAAAGATTCGTAAATAAGTTAGATGCAACTACATTATATATATATATATATATATATATATATATATATATATATATATATATATATATATATATATATATATATATATATATATATATATATAAACTGAGTTAATTCTTGGATCTGATATTTGTCCACACAACAGCATAGTCGTCCTTTTGAGTGCTGTATGAAAGTCTTGATTCACCCTCTAAGGAGTTACCAGTTACACTACCACAGGGACGCCAGGGACGTCTCTGGTTTGGTTAAATTAATGATTGGTATCTGCCCCCGTGTTCCTAGCGTATCGTGCTGTTAGAAAATAGATGTATGCGCCATAGTGTTCGCGGTGAATCCTGGGGCGTCGAATTGCACCCTACTGGGGTGCCGCCTCTTCAGAATTTAATTGATTTTCGCAGAAACCTCTCCAGGTGTATTCTCAACAACTATCCAAAGAGTGAGCAATGCATAAAAGACAAACATACAGATATACAGACAAAACTTCAATTTTATATGCTTAGATAGATTACCAATCCGTATTTTCAGAATTGAAACATTTCTTACAAAACTGTAGATTTAAACCAAAAGTATTAATAAGCATTACTTTTAGAACGGTAGACAATCCCAGTTTTAGTTATGATTTGTATGGACAAAGAGAAACAACCATGTTATTTCCTTTGAATATTCAAAATTCATAAATTTATATATATATATATATATATATATATATATATATATATATATATATATATATATATATATATATATATATATAATTCTCTTCTTGGAGACGTTAGAAAACACCAAGATGTAAGCGTGCCTAACAGTCCATCCCCCTCTCTTCCTCTCTAGGCATATCGCAACCACCCCCATCCCCACATGGTCTGGTGAGCTGTGATTCCCGCTAAATGTTTACAATCGTAGAGCCGGGTTTAGTGACGGCTATTAGGCTATTAGGAAGCAGATAATTTAGTTTGAAACTATTTTAAACTTAGGGGAGGTAACTAAGAGGAGGCTGCTTTCAATGGGGGGGGGGGGGGGAAATGAGGGTTTTAGTGACAGCATTGGTACTGTCGAATTCACAAATTATGAATTACTGAAAAGTAGAAAATAAAACTAAATAGCTTCGTGTGATACGCCGCGGGTCGGCTCGTATTCTTTATTTCTATTCCGAAGTTCTCGTGTGCGTTTTTGAGCCCATTAGGTTAAAATATTTGTTACCACAAAATTTTCCAGGACTATTCTCAAAAACTTTCGAAAGTTTATATAAATATATAACAGCAATGTCCACTCACTTATCTCCCACTGGTCACTAATTATAATTAGAAATGTGATGCACGTGCAGAAGCAGGTGATGGCTATACTGATTGCACAAGCCAGCTGGGCTTTAGGGCCACAGATGGAGAGAACCACGTCTTGGTAGGTGTTGCTTCCCTTGGTATCAGAACAGTAACACATGATGAATATTGCTATCACTACAAACACCATCAGGACCTGTTCAATAATTATTTTTTTCAGGACAAAATTTTTGAAAGACTTTGGCGAAAGAGCGTATTGTCAAACGTTTTTAAGACAATTAATAATTTAGTTACTATTGGTTTCAAAATTTAAACATCTGTTATAGACTTAATGAGGTCTATTATTTAGGTAAAATAGAGTTCATATGTTCCTTTCTTTTAGACATAATAAGTTGTAGAATCGTTATCGGTAAATTAAATTTAATAGATTTTTTAAGAATAATTTTTTTTAAACTGCTAATAAATTATGCATGAAACATCGCCATTAAAGTCAACAGTGTAACAGCGACACAACAGCTCATTATTAGCTTATTGGGTTTTATCTATCACTTAAACAAACGTAAAGTTTTTGTTCTTACACTTTTCAGTGTGAATTCTAATGAAATAGAGTTTATCATAGTATGGTGGAAAATGGTGCCTCTTTGCTCAGTCATGTGTCAGGTACCCATAATAGTTCAATGGATTCATCAGACAGGAGTGTTAGATCCCAACCCTTTACTTTTGTATTAGCAATCATACGCTCTACCGTCCGACCAAGCCGTCTTACCAGATTTACATTAAGTCAACCATACAAATCCCTAAACTTTAGCCACTCATCTTCTTACCGTCTCACTAGTATCGAGGAAATGAGCAAGAGAATACAAAACAAAGAATAAAAATTAGTATGTAAATCATTGACCCCAATCTTCTTACTGATTGCACGATCACAGCCGCCAAGACACCACCAGCCTGATGGTATGCCATGGGGAAGTTGAGAAGTCCGGCACCCAGTGTAGTGTTGACCACAAGAAACGCTGAAACAAACCAGCCAGAACCTGGCCCAAAAAATGCATTATTTTTATTACGATGGTATTATTTTCACGAAATAAAATAAACCACAACGCTGGAAGATTGTAATGTTACTTCAGTCTATAGGTTAGGTTAGGTTTGCCTGTCGCCCCTCCTTGGACATAGGCCGCTGGCAAGAGCTTTCAGTCTATACCAGGCTAAGTTGATAAATAATTTAACCAATATTTTTGTCAATGAGCAGGATCATGAATACAACTATTTTGTAGGCTATAATCGTAGAGTTAGAACTCTACTTTAAAATGCAGATAACAAACATCAAGTGAAAAAAAAATTCGTTATTTATAACCGATATCTTTACATGAATAACTTTCACAACCAAATAAAAATGTTTTAGCTAAAAACTGTATTCATTTAAAGGTCGCTTAACTACCTTTAACAAATGGTTTACTCTGACTTTCAATTATCATTTGTGATTTGAATAACACTGCGATCAATTTTTATTTATTTTTCGCTTAACTGTCTTTTATAATTCTTACCTTTTTTCGAAGCTGTACTGTTTGCTGATGAGCTACTAACTGCCAGAGGCTTTAGCTCATTCAGACCATTGGCTAAGTGGTCCACTTCATTAGACATGCTGGACTTTCGTGATATGCTCAGACTACTTTGACAAAAATAAAACAACATTTTACTCCTCTCACTGTGTTATTAACGGTAACAAATAATAGCTGAATATTGAATATATTTTACTAACTATTTTACTAACGCCTACGTTTACTTTAAGATTAAGATTTTTAAAAAATCAAGCTTAGTATACTTATGTTTTAGCTTTTACTCACAAAATGTGTAGTTTATTAATATAAGTTTTAAACCAAAGAATAATTTTGTGCCCATAATTTATAACATATTTTAAACTGGAATTGAACTGGCGACATAAATTTGGCTGGCGCATGAACTGTCTTACACAACGGTAAAATCATTTTGTATCGTCTCAATATTAAGAACATTTACATTTATTTTAACATTATCTTAATCTATTGTAAACTATAGTTTAAAAGCTAATTTAATCCAAGATATATCCACTTTGATATAGTTGATTTAAAATAAAAAACGTATTCCTACCAGTCTTAACTGTACCTGTGTTCCATTCACTTTACACAAGGCCAGCATCACAACCGCTCGCTTGAGACTGAAATAAACTCGCTTCATTTAACTTGCTAATGAAAATACAATGGTAGCAGATGTCTTTTTAAAACGATAACGAGATAATAATCGTCCTGCTTTTATGTAAGTTGTAGTAAAATGTATGTTTGTACATTTTACTACAACTTACACTAAAGCATATATATGTATGTATGTATGTATGTATGTGTGACCGGAAGGAGCACTTACAGCTATTGCTAATTTTTCAAAAAAAGGTAATAGAAGTTCCCTTTCTCTGCTTGTTATACTCACACTGTTTCCATTCAGTTGGTGCGCAATTTTGCGCGGTTTTGTTTAATTAAAAAAATGTAATTATTATAAACAAATTAATGCAAAACATTTCTTTAGCCTTTGTAGTGCCACTCCTTATAGTTGCAGAACAAAATACGATAAAATTTAAGGGAGATCATATATTATATTTTTTGCCTTGCCGATTGTTGTAATTATCTGTTGTAAAGCAACACACATTCAAAAAGTTTTTCTTTCAGACATTTTACTCCATGAAACATTTAGTGATAAGGGCGAACCAAGTTATCCTAGTGGAGGGACGGGGGGGGGGGCGGAAACTGGTAAAAGTAAATTTTGATATGCAAGCTATATTTCATTGGGGGGTGGTAGACTTCCTTCGTGGGAATTGTGCCTTCCCTAGAGGAGATCGTGAAAGAAACACTTCAACAATCCGTTACTCCCCGACTTTCACACCGTTTTTTGCTTTCTGGATAAACCCTTGGCTAGTTGTTGATGTAACGACCCATCTCTACACCTCTTCATTTGCATTTAGAGTTGAAGAGAACAAAGAAAAATCCTTCAATATTCATTAACCCATGCAATCGTTTGTCAATGAGATATTGAAACATGTGTGGATGTTGACGCTTGTATGTTGTGGACTACTGTAAGAACCCTAGTAAGTTTCATTTGTGCGTATAATAAATAATAAGTGACGTTAGCTTTCCGATCTGATGGTCCATTTGGTAAAGTACATAACGTATGTTTATGTGATGTTGGCAACTGGTGACAGCGTCGTCAATACTATTTCAACCAGAGTATGCATTTCCAGATCAAGTTGTATTAAAAAATGTCAAGGTTGTGCCAATAACTTTCGAAATAGTAATAAATCGCTTTACCGTATTATAATGATATACATTTTTAGAAGCGTATTTTTATGTTGTATGTAGTGTGGCATAACTGTGCGTAGTGTGACTTAATTATTTGTAGTGTGGAATTAATGTACAAAAAGCCGCACAGATGTACGTAGTACGGCACATGGGTATGTATTGCAGCACAACAACAGCATAAAAGACGTTCTACCGTATTTTTTAATTTAATATCTTTCAACACATTGTTCAACATCTCTTGATCATTCAAATACAACTCTAGTAAAAATGAATTCGTTATAGAAGGAAATTGATAAAAAAAATTTATAAAGAATAGATCACATATGTTACTTTGATACTACTTCATTGGTTAGTCATCACCCGGTGTAGGGATTCTTTGATGTCTCTAACAACATTATACATATCAATGTGTAGGCGAGGCTTTGATCTCCCTTATATGTTTATATAGCACCCGGTGTAGATGTTACTTTGATGTCTCTAACAAATATTCATATGTGTAGGTGTTATTTGTATTTTTGCATGTCTTTCACGTGTGTTGGTAATAGATGGCTAAAAAAAATTCAACTAACCATTTACATCAAAACTAAAATAAGGTACTGTATGGTGAATAGCGGTTTATTTTCTTAACCGTTGGATGATCAAGTGTCAAATTCATGTTGGTGAATGTATCCCCTGTGATGAAAGTCTATGTACATAATCTGGGCTCCACTCCCATATGTTGGTAATCTCATCACCCTTAGAGCCCAACACCCAAGTATGGAGGCGTATCATGAAGAACAATATATAGGTCGATTGACATAATTCTAATTCTTTGCCGAACATGTTGTGTTATTCTGACAATGGCCTTGATAATTATTATACGTTGGGGAGATCAACATTGTTCCAATCAATTATTTACTTTTTTGTATACAACGCGAATCCCTATTTTAAGAAAAAGTACGCGCAATATTATACTTCAGTTTTCGTATCTTGACAGTAAAAGCAAGTTATTTCAAAAAATATTTTTAGAAAACAGTAGTTTATTACCCATCTAGCCGTCGCGGTCAGGCCCTATACTGGCCTTTGTGAAAAACTTATCTGTAAAAATACAGCGGCTTGTTAGTTTATTAAACAGCATATACCAGGCGCTGTCTGGGATTCGGAAACACATATATTAAGTTTCAAATTAAATGTCTAGATTAAATGAATTTGTGAAACTAATCTAAAACCTAATTCTAAACCTTACCATAACTAACCACAACCAAAACAACAAGCACGAACACGACAATTTTTTTTTGTTCAAACCTATTTTGGCGCCCCTAGGGTGTGCTCCCGGGGACATATATACCCCCCCTCCCCAATTCGCTACACCACTGGCTGGATGACATTATATACGTAGGTATATGTTCTCGTTCGCAGGTTTCTTTCAAATTTTGAGTGACAAAATCATGTTTCCTCTAGAATGTACTAATTTTCCGACCTATAATATTAACACAGTTTTCGTTCATTTTTCTTTATTATTATTTTTCGCGCAAATCTATTTAGTTTAAAAAAAGTATTTTAAAAAATCTAATAAAACATTTCTATAGCCCTGGAATTGTAATCCCCCTACCCTCCACCCCCTCCACCCCCCCCCCCCCCCCACTGTTATACGAGTAAATACGAGAAGTTTTAAATGATATTACACCCTCTTTATTTTTTTTAGTTTAAATGTTCGACAAACCTTAGACCAGTATTTATTATATTATCCAATCATGCATTGGATTTATTTTGTCAGTACTAAAAATGTTGCATCCAGAACAAAAAATGCTATCTCTATAAAAAAAAGTTGATTCTATCTGCACGTGAATATAGACGAGTCACGCTTGACACCACGAATGTCTTTCATTATGGATTGCGACAACGTCAGTCCAAAGATAAACACACCAACAATAAGAAAGGCGATGGCTATTCCCTTCAATACGTGAACTGTCTTGGGCTGTTTCTCTCCTGTTTCAATTCTATTCTGCATAGTCTTCAACAAACATAAACCTAAGAAATAGAATAGTATTATCTGGAATGTACCTTACACTATTATGATTATTTAAATATTATATATATCTATATATATCTATATAGACTATATCTATATATATATATATATATATATATATATATATATATATATATATATATATATATATATATATATATAACACATGGAATATTATTTTTTAAGCTTAGCTTCCGAATGTATTTCCGTCTTTTGCTTACCCGGAAATACGAAAATAAATACTGCATCAAAGGCACCGATGATCTCTATGGCAACGCCTATATTGGGGATGAAGATGGACAACAGCAGGGTCAAGGTGAACCACACCAGTGTAGTTATGACACGTCTCGTTTTTTCTCTATGTAAAATTTCTTCTGGGCTCATTTTCCAGCACATTCCCCACACTGTGTCGAACGCGGACCTGTGTTGATGGAGGTAGACGTTCTTAGAAAGTTATGTTTAGTACTAGCATTGATTTAATTTAAATCGTCATAAAATTTAGACAGGGATTCGCATTCTATTTATGTCTAGTTTTGGAGTATATTTCGTCAATAATTGAAATACGTATCAAATGCTATTAATGTTTACTAGACCAACCGTCATCCGTTGTATAACTATGGGTTAAGGAGTAATTCATAAACGGGACCTCACGTTTTATTTGATGACTTTTATCTCTCCTCCAACATACCCCATCCCCACACCATATCGTCTCAAACAACCAGGCCTCCACATGTAAAATGCATTATTTCGTCATTAAATTTAATGATTTTATTATGTTCTTATTCCAATGAAGTTTGAGGCCAGAACATATGTTTTAGCAGACAAAAACATGAAGGATCAGGTGTGACATATTTTTATATGTGGAGGTATGGCTTTTTGAGACGATATAGGGGGGGGGGTTACGTTGTTTTTTTTTTAATTGAGACTTTTAAAATTAGCATCCATCACTCGTTCAATTTAGCAACGACGCCAGATGCTAATACAAAATGTTGAATTATTTTGCTTAGCCTCCGTAAGAAAGTAAAGTTTTAATTAAAGTCACACAATAAACAAACAGTCGGGTTTTTATAACCATATTAATTTCATTTACACCGTGCATGATTTTAAAGATTTTTAATGGGCCTCTTGAAACATTTTGAAACCGTTCTTGGTAGGGTCATTTGATACCCACTGTAAAAAAATCACAATCTGCGAAAATATTAACCACATACTTCCCTAGAAAACAAAAAACTGGATATGTTGTGTATGTCTTCACAGCCACAAGAACTACAGCAACCATCACATCCGCGGTAGGGTTAAACGACAGCAGTATGTCGTTAGTGATGGTTTCACCAAACTGTAAAATAATGCTGTAAAGTTAAATTAATCCATGATACAACAGTTTTTTTTTCAAATAATGTAAAACTGAAATCGTAAAAAAAAGGTGTTTATTTTTTTTCCATACGGAAGATTACTGTTAAGTCTTCATCAATTACAATGTATATTATTTTTTAAATGAAATCCGTAATAAAGTATTAATTAATTACTGATCAATTTTTATAGAAAAAAATGGCAAATTATCTAAAATGTATTGAAAAAAAACAAGCAGAAAATGTGTAAATATACTTTTAACATAATATTTCAAAGGTTGGTATATATTACGTTTTCTTTTTCAATATTAGAAACAATGTACGGTTTTGTTTGGCGTAAATTTAAAACAAAACTGGCTTCACAAACCTGTAAATATCCGAGAGTTGCAGTGACAGTGTAGATTAGTACACACAATATCATGGCAAGTGTTACTGTTTTAGAGAACTCTCTCATGTTACGCTTTGCCATACAGGAGTAGATGGGGATCATACTGACATGACACTGAAAATAAAACAAATATAAAATTTTAAAAAAATCGTTACAGCAACAGGCTTTTTAATGCGTTGAAAATTAGAAAATAAAACTAATTTGCTTTTTTTTTATAAAAAGCTTGGTCGCTCATGATATCTTTTATATATTTTAGCGCCAAATAGCTTTCATAGAGAAAATGCAAATTTTTGTATTTTTTTTTCAGTGCATTTAATAACCTTATAAAGGTGTTTTATATTTGTTTTATTTCTTAAAGTATCTTTAAAAAAGCATTTATTTTTTTAGCTTTTAGTAATTCTAAATTTATGAAATTGACACGACTAAACATATTTGATTTAAAACACCATCAGTAGCTCACGATAACTTAAAGACGCCTTTCTGACCCGTGCAAAACAGCGGTCAGTGACCATAATTTACGGATAACAGCAAGCCGATAAAATATTTCTATATACCTCCCCTTAGCTTTCACTAGATTGGCCTATGCTACGATTGTAAACATTAGGGGTGAGCCACAGCTCATCAGACTGTTTGGATGATCGCGTCTAGCTAGTTATCTCCTCTTCTGTTATGGAACATAGTTATCTCTTAAGTGATTTAATTTTGTTATCTCTTCTTAGTTTCCACATCATTTAATTCATTTTTTAGGATAATTAAGCATCTAATTAAGATTACAATAGATAAACTTGTATTGTCATTACAGTGAAACGTATCTACAAAGTTTGATCAAAATCACTGCATTAGAAATGGGTCAAATTTGAGTTACAAGAAATAAAAACAAGCTTGAAAAACAACTGAGGTTAATGTAACTTCAGGTTTTAAAATATACGGGATAATAGGTTTTTATGTACACTTTGCTTTAGCCAATCTTGACATAAACTCACCTCATAAGAAAAACAGATTTGTGGGACGACTAGAAAAACATCAATCAATGAATGTGGCCTGAGATTTAAAAATAAAATACTTGAACATACTAATGAAAACATACACAATTGTCCTATTATTTCTATTTTATATAAAATATTAAAAAATTAAACGTACAATTTTTTTTAATAAATAAAAATAAATGGATTTGCATTTCCTTTTTTTTTATTTCATCTTTACTTTTGTTAACTATTGATATGTATTACATAACGTACCGTGTTGCAATAATTCCTTGATTATCATGAGGAAGAAAATATTTGATGTTTATAAGTCCTACTACATACAAGATACCTATAACTCCAACGATGCTGCGACGATATAAATAGTTACATTAGCTTGGTTGTATCACATCATAAAATATACAAAACTTCGCTAAGTGTAATAATCATGCACTTTAAAATTGAAAACACTTCTAGTTTAATTTTGTATCAGTATTAATCACCAAACTGTTGGTGTATGTAAAATTATACAGGTGAATGAGAACCGAACCAAAACACAAACAAGTGGCAGTCAATTACCCAACCATACTTTTTTTTACAGTTCAATCACAACAGCACATACAAATAAAATCAAGATAATTTAGATTTTTTAAAAATTAAAAACCTATTGAGCAACCATAGTGGTAATCATTTGTTCGACACTTACCTGACATAATTTAAAAAATCTATTCTTTTAGGAAAACATAATGGAAGTATAAAGGCTATGGACGTAACTGAGGTAATGAAAGCTCTTGACATGTAGAATGGATTGGAGTAACAGTAGTGATCGTATGAAACATTCAGGAAAACTGAAAAATAACTCCGCACATAAGTTAGGTGTATCTGATATATATATATATATATATATATATATATATATATATATATATATATATATATATATATATATATATATATATATATAGATATATTGCTATTATTTCGTACCTCTACCAAGGGTAAAGATTACGCAACACCCCGATTCGTTTTGTATGGTTTTAGACTGACGGGATACAAAACTAAAAAGACTATCAGAAAATCAAAAACTCTCCGTGGACTCGAATCTAATGTCTAGGGTAAAAACACACGCGAAGACCTTCTGCAACTAATAATACTTTTAATCAATCTAGAAACTTCTAAAATGCATACAAGCCTAGTAATAAATGGCTATGTAAGAACAATAGAAATATACAAATAATGACAGACCCAACTTACGATTTAAAGAATAACAAACTGAAACTACTAACACTGGATAAGATACCTAAGTTATCAACACAACCTACACGTTATCAAATTGAGACACAGAAAAATACCGAATACACTGGAACTAAGGGATATTTACTGCTTAATCTAGAAAATAGAAAATGTAACATGGCGTCGTACGTGGCTCTCTCTCCTGTGGATATCTAATGGGCTGCCTCGTGTGTGGAATATTCCTGCTTTATATACCACTCTGAAATTATGGGATGTTGACCTAAATGCGAAGGACCGTTGGTAGGAAGGAGCTAAAGCACGAGCCACACGAACTCAGTGGTGAATACTACCACATGAGCGTGATGGAAAAATTCTTGTTTAAACCACAGACCACTAAAGGCCATTTAAATATTCATATAATTATGATGGGTACCTAACTCCAGTTAGGGGAAATTATTGTTTCTGGGCATGGTGTTTACCATACTATCACTTAAAATGCCGATGTCTCTGAAGCTGATGAGATATACTTCGTCTGGCTCATGTGTATTGGGAACGAACGGGGACAAAAAAGAAAAACAATATGAAGGGCTCAGTGGATAAAGTACTTAAGTGTATTTTGAGAGTTTTGAGAAAATGAGTGCAAAGTTTCTAAATTGAAGCTGAAATACCAAAACAGCTGATGCAAAGTATTCTTCTTCTTCTTCGTTCTTAATTATTAGTGTTGAGGGGGATAGAGACTTTTGTTCAACCATGAGCTTTTTTGCCGACTCGACCACGCCTCCAACACAATTAAGCGTTACTTGTCAACTGGTTATGCGCTATTGGGGCCATTGACTCCGATTTCAGCCTGCTTTTCTTTTTGGATTTGCTTCCACAGCGTTTGTCCAACCAAGAACAAACTACAAGGCAGTAGTTGTTTAATTTTTGGAGTTGTCTCTCCTAGAAGAGTGGCTGTCCCCAGCTAACGAGCCTCATCTGCCCGAGGGTTCGAACTCGAGACTTTTCGGTTTAGCAACCATGAGCTTTACCGACTCGACCACGCCAAACCCTCCGATGTCTCTGAAACTGATGAATTATACTTCATCTGGCTCATATGTATTTGAACGAACGGGAAAAAAAGAAAAACAATATGGAATAAAATCATTATATTATAGAACATGTGATAAAAATGGTCCACTCACTTAACTCCCACTGGTCGCTAATTAGAATGAGATACGTGACGCAGGTGTAGAAACAGCTGATGGCTATACTGATTGCACAAGCCAGCTGGGCTTTAGGGCCACAGATAGAGAGAACCACGTCTTGGTAGGTGTTGCTTCCCTTGGTATCAGAACAGTAACTCATGATGAATATTCCTATCACAACAAATACCATCAGAACCTGTGTAAAAATAAAAAGTGGTAAAGTTGTTTTAAATTTATGAGAGTAAGAACTTATTAAATGATAATTTTGACAAAATTAAACATTTAGTTACTATTGGTTTCAAAATTTGTATTAAAAGTAACGCAACAAATATAGTCAGGTGAAGTAGAGTTAATCTCTTCCTTTCTCCTAGACATATGAAGTGCTAGATACTTTATCGGTAAATTTAATAAAATTGATTTATTTTTTAAAGAATAGAAACTTTGTCTTTGAATTGCCAATAATCAATACATGAAACAACGCCATCAAGTACTTCAGTGTAACAACGAGAACAACAACCAATTATTACCTGATTGGTTTTTATGTAACACTTACACAAAATGTAGTTTTTCTTATTACTCTTTAAAATGTGCAAGGCTAAATCAATTAAGTTAAATCAATTAGAGTTCAACCTATTAAGGGGAAAATGTCAGCTCTATGCCCAGCTGCCTTTACTCTTTCATTGAAGTTTCAGGTTCTTAGAATATTTTAAGTATGTCCATCGCTCAGGAATATCAGATCCCAACTCTTCACTTAAGTTTGAATTATCATGCACTCACCCGTCCGACCATGCCGGTTTAACGTAAAGTCACTCATACACTACCAAAGTGTTTTTGTCCCCTAATCTGTTCACGTTATCATTAGCTGTAAATAAGTGAGCCATAGAACAAAGTTTGTACCCTAATCTCCTCAGTGTCTCACCCATTTTAACTAAGTGAGCCAAACCATACAACACACATAATTTAAGACAAGGTTTCTTCCAGGCATCTCTTTGGGGGCGTACCTCGTCAAATCCCCGGGGGCTCGGAGAACGTCTACCGCTCCCCGAATAAAATATAATTTATATGGAAAATATATACTTATACCAGTGTCTGTCCCCTCCCCCTGCCCTGAGAAAAAAGACTAGAAAAAACAATAATTTAAGATTAGTTTGTAAGTTAATTTTCTTACTGATTGCACGATCACAGCCGCCAAGACTCCTCCAGCCTGGTGATAGGCCATGGGGAAGTTCAAAAGTCCGGCACCCAGTGTTGAATTGACCACAAGAAATGCCGAAACAAACCATCCGGAACCTGTGAATAGAAAATACTGTAGACCTGAAATTTTTTTTGCGATGTTATTTTCATGCAATAAATTATAAATTATAATAAGTTTGAAAGTTACGATGTTAACTACAGTCTACGCTAGGCTAAAATTATCAATAATGTAAACAAATATTTACGACACTAAACAGGATAATGACTACAACTATATTTGTTGGCTATGATCATAGAATTATACCTCTACTTTACTGCGGATGGCAGTCAAGGGGAATGTGTTTTACTAAAAATATTTGATAGAATTACGTTTACCACATAATAATTACGTTTTCATGGTCAAACAAATAGTATCTTTAATATAAGCCACTAGGTAGTGTGATTCCTTACTTCATTACGACATTCCGTCATCGGTATAGACGCATGTTCTATCATCCAAAAACTGCATCTCAGAAAAACAACACGTGCCGAGGCAGTTTTTTAATATTATTGTCGTTTTTATCCACTTCAAATACATTGTTTACTTATACCTTTACTTATCATTTTAAATCCACTATGAGCAATTTAAAATACACTATGAGCAATTTTAACCCGAATTAATTGCAATATCGCTTATCATCCTTACCCTTCTTTTCAGCTGTACTATCTTGTGATGAGCTACATACGGCTAGAGGCTTTAGTTCATTCAGACCATTGGCTAAGTATTTAGTGGCACAGTGGTTTATTTCACAAGACATACTGGAATTGTATTAGATGCTCAGACTGCAGAGTAAATGTTAAACATTAGTTTAATCAGATTTTTGTATTATTAATGGTATTATATGTCTCGACTTCCGACCCTTGGAAAATATTATTATCTGTATTACATGCAGTGTCTGAAGCCTATGTTTATTGTTGTGTTTACAATGAAAACAAAATTCATAAAAAACGTTTTAATAACAAGCTTTTATGTAATAATGCACTAAAAAGTAGAAAATAAATTATACACTATTATTTAAATTACTATAAAGAAAAGCGTGGGTCACTTTAGTACCGCTTGGATACCTTTACTAATATTTGAGAAGAGACCCACGCTTTTCTTTATAGTAATTTAAATAATAGTGTATAATTTATTTTCTACTTTTTACTTTTTCGTATATACGAAGTATAGTGAAAGTATTGTAATCGTGCAAAAAAAAAAAAAATCGAGATTTTTACAAATCTCGACGTTTTACACCTCACTGATACGGAAAAACATAATTTTGCAATCTTGTCCGTATGTCTGTGTGTGTGTGTGTGTCTGTGTGTCTGTGTGTCTGTCCGTGTGTAAACACGATTACTTGAGTACCGTTACAGCTAGGTTGATGAAATTTATATATAAGTATTATATCAAAATCGTAGATCCTTATCAACTTTTGAGCGATTTCCGACAACCGGAAGTGGTACTTTTTCTACTTTGAATTTTTCAAAAGCCTATAACTTGAGTACTATTTCAGATAGATAAATGATATTTCACATGTAAGTAAAAGATCTAATTCTCTACCTTCTGTAAAATTTTGAGTAATTTACGTAGACTGGAAGTAGTACTTTACGCTACTTCCGATTTCTCAAAAAACTAATGTAAATTTTAAAAGTACTAATAATATTGCGCACTATTATGCGTTTTTTATTTAGCGTTCACTTGGTGTGCAATTAATTTGTCTACGAGATTTTATTCTATTTTTAAAACTTTAAGTATTTAAAATGGATTAAAAATCATTTCTATAGCCCGAGTTCCCATCCCCTGTTATTTTATATAAGAATATTCGAGAAAGTTTAGGGGAGATCACTCCCGGTTTATTAGTGCATTATTACATAAAAGCTTGCTATTAAAACGTTTTTTATGAATTTTTTTCAGTACTTTACATGTTTTATTGGTCCTAGGACCTTTGACCACAGGTGCTTTGACCATAGGGGGTTTGACCACAGCGGGGCTTTGATCATAGCGGTGCTTTGACCATAGGGGGTTTGACCACAGCGGGGCTTTGACCATAGCGGTGCTTTGACCATAGGGGGTTTGACCACAGCGGAGCTTTGACCATAGGGGCTTTGACCATAGGGGGTTTGACCACAGCGGTGCTTTGACTATAGGGGGTTTGATCATAGGAGGTTTGACTATAGGGGGTTTGACCACAGGTGTTTTCTCAGCAGAGGGTCTTTGATCACAGGTGGTCTATCAACTGGTGTTTGATCACAAGCGCTGTGTCCGAGGTCGTCGCATCCGTGGTCGTGGCGAAAAGTACAAGCTTGCTTTGTTTCCAGTTGAAACTTGGAATCAAATGCACACGATTGGCGATGGTGTAGCACGAACAAATAACATTTGTGAATGATGGCATTACAGTCATCAGTCTCTCCTCCAATGTAGTCACCCAACAATGTGGCGTTTCCTTGAAGGTCTACACGGCAAAAGACAACTTTCTTGCAAGGTGTCGCAGGGGCAAGCTACCCAGCTGAGAAGCGATACAAGATGCTGCACGAAAAAGTACAACGTGCTGTCCAGACATATGGTCAAACAGATGTACTGACATATTTGCGTGCTATAGCATATCTGTCATTTAGTTAACCATTTTATATATTACATCTTTGACTAAATTGTTGGCAAGTTTTGCATCATTTTTTATCCTTTCATCCTTTATATATGCTATGTATTTTCAAGTACATCTACATTATTTATTTGTGAAACTTGTTATATGTCGCATTATTTGTGTTTCATTTATATTTAAAATAAATCTATGAGGCCTAGCACCAGCCTTTATGTGGAGACTAAAATATAGTTCTTGGCTTTTTTTAAATACATGTTAATTTCTATTAACGTACTCTCAGGAAACATGTATAAAATCGTGTTAATTGTATCACACATATGATCAAAGCCGGACACAGCGCTTGTGATCAAACACCAGTTGATAGACCACCTGTGATCAAAGACCCTCTGCTGAGAAAACACATGTGGTCAAACCCCCTATGGTCAAACCCCCTATGGTCAAACCCCCTATGATCAAACCTCCTATGGTCAAAGCACCGCTATGGTCAAAGGCCCGCTGTGGTCAAAACCCCTATGGTCAAAGCCCCTATGGTCAAAGGTCCGCTGTGGTCAAACCCCCTATGGTCAAACCCCCTATGGTCAAAGCACCTGTGGTCAAAGGTCCGCGCACCGTTTTATTTACAATAGAGTTACATGACTAAAAACCATTGCGCGCCTACTGAACGTGATGGCGCAGCTATTGAACGTACCGTGATGGCGCAGCTATTGAACGTGATGACGCGTGTGGTGTGGTTGGCTAGATATGCCTACTAATTCGGTCCAAATTTTAATTAATTCATAAAAAATTAATTAGGCATCCAATTAAGTCAAATTTAGATTCAGATTGCATTGTCTTCATGTCTTGATCCACGTGCCAACTGTGAATCGTATCGGTCAAGTAGAACTGTCCGAATTTTCACCCCTGCGTTTCCATCTAGACTGACGACAGACAGACTGTCGACAGAATGTTGACAGACTGTCGACAGAGGAAGTGAGTTAAATAAAAGCTTGTAAAAATCAAGCCCAGTATACTTATGATTTTGTTATGTTTTTACAACCCAAAGTTTGAAGCATGATAATATAAATTATAATCAGTACAAACTTGTATGCCAACAATTTATTACCCTTTTTTAAACTGTAAATTAAAATTGTGAAATAAGATTTACAATATTATAGACGAATCCAAAATATATCACTAGCGTCATCGCTATGGTAAAGTTGATTTAAAATATACACAATAACGAATTCCTACAAATCTAAATACAGTTTACCTGTAATCCATTTCCTTCGCACCAGACCGTCATCACAACTATGTGCTTAAGAATGACGGGAAGAAACTTGTTTTAACTTACTTATGCAAATATATTTGCAGCAGCTGTCTAGTAGCCTACTTCTAGATATGATGTGCTGATAATAGTTTTGCTTGTGTGTAAGAAGTTGAGAAATATCGAGATCAAGAGACCGTATACATACACATTATACAGCGTACAAAAATACTCATGTATATATATATATATATATATATATATATATATATATATATATATATATATATATATATATATATATATATATATATATATATATATATATACATATATATATATATATATACATATATATATATATATATATATATATATATATATATATATATATATATATATATATATATATATATATATATATATATATATATATATATATATATATATATATATATTGTAAAGTAGTCACTAAACTCAAGTTGATATCAGTGGCGATCTACAGTCTTTTAAGTGTGAATTCAAGACCTTTGGATGAGTAATCATGTGCTATACTCGTCATCTAGCCGCGAAATGTTATAATGATACACAATTTTAAAAAACGTGTTTCTTACGTTGTATCTAGTGTGGAATAATTGTACGTAGTTTGGGACAAGTGTACGTAGTTTGGTACAAGTGTACGTAGTGTGGGACAAGTGTACGTAGTGTGTAACAAATGTACGTAGTGTGGCACAAATGTGCACAATTATAGTTAGTGTGTCACAAAGGTAGTTAGTGACGCACAAATCTACGTAGTAAGACACACGTGTGTATAACGTGGCACAACTATAACTTACATGACGTTCTACAGTACTTTAATATTATGCAACCCATTAGCCTTGATCATTCAAATAAAACGCTAGAAAAGTTAGCCCTTTACAAAAAGGTAGTTGATAAAAGAAACCTTCGTAAGAAAATGGATCACTTGCGTTACATTAATACTACTTTAAAGATTAGTCACCAACCGATGTACGGGTTACTTTTATGTCTCTTACAAGGTTAAATATTCAATGTGTAGGCGAGGCTTTGATCTCCACTTCATGTTTATATAGTACCCGTTTTAGTTTTTACTTTGATGACGCTAACAAATGTTCGTATGTGTAGGTGTTATTTGTATGTATAAACATCTGTCACTTCTGTGGGTAATAGATGGCTAAAAAGTGTTGAATTGATCCTAACTTGATAATATAGTAACTAACATTCCGCAGTACAATATTATCGAACACACATTTCAGAGTGCAGTGTTCAGAAACGATGGGAGGTAATTTTAATTTTACAAATAGTTTTGTTTTAAAAAATAGTTGTATCCCCTGTTATTAGCCTTACCAGTTAATCGTTTTCTGATATACGATTATTACCGTCTCAAACTATGCTCATTAGCAAGGAAGACTAGAACATAATTGAGACTCCCTGACCCACCTGCCCAGGCAATAGACCGATGGAATCTGTTATGATTCATCTTCTCAATATAGATGGTGCGAATGAATATTGGTACTTCATCATATACTAAGAATAGAAGACTTATATTAATGGGGCAAAAATAATAAATCTAGTTTTATCCAAATTTAGGCGTTTTATGCGAATCGGAAAAACTAGGCTTTGCAATTATGTCTGTATGTCTGTGTGTGTATGTGTGTCTGTGAACACGATAGCTTGAGTACCGTTACAGCTAGGTTTATGAAATTCCATATATAAGTATTATATCAAATTTATAGTTCTGTGTCAACTTTTCAGCGATTAAAGGTCATCGGAAACGGGACTTATTCTACTTTCAATTTTTAAAAAGCCTGTAACTTACTATTTTACATAAATAAATGAAATTTTACATGTTAGAAAAAGATTTAATTCTCCGCCTCTTCTATCAAATTTTGAGTATATGCTGTTGATCGGAAGTAGTATTCTAAAAATAATATGAATTTATAAAGACTAACATTTCGCACTATCATACAGATATTGTTTGCCATTCACTTGGTGCGCAATTTTTTTCTACGATATTTTATTTCTATTTTAAAAATTTTAAGTAATTAAAAATTGATTAAAAATAATATCTAAATCCAGAGTTTCCATCCCCTGTAGTGTTATTTAAGAATATTCAAGAAAGTTTAGGGGAGAACATTCCCGCTTTATTTTTACAAGCTTTTATTTAACTCACTTCCTCGTCAGTCGTCAGTTGTCAGTCTAGACCGAAAAGCAGGAGTGAAACTTCGGAAACTTCTACTTGATCGATACGATTCACACTTGGCACGTGGGTCAAGACATGAAGACAATGCAATCTGAAACTAAATTTGACTTAATTGGATGCCTAATTAATTTTTTAAGAATTAATTAAAATTTGGACCGAATTAGTAGTCATGTCTATCCAACCACACCACACGCGTCATCACGTTCCATAGCTGCGCCATCAGGTTGAATAGCTGCGCCACCACGTTCAATAGACGCGCAATGGTTTTTAGTCATGTAACACTATTGTAAATAAAACATGTAAAGTACTGAAAAAAAATTCATAAAAAAACGTTTTAATAACAAGCTTTTATGTACTAATACACTAAAAATTAGAAAATAAATTGTAGACTACTATTTAAATAACTATAAAGAAAAGCGTGGGTCTCTTCTCAAATATTAGTAAAGGTATAAAATAGGTACTAAAGTACTAAGTGACCCACGCTTTTCTTTATAGTTATTTAAATAGTAGTCTATAATTTATTTTCTACTTTTTAGTGCATTAGTACATAAAAGCTTGTTATTAAAACGTTTTTTTATGAATTTTTTTTTATGTTTTTGTTTTTCTTAAAAGCGATAAAACACTAACTATTGCGTCTCGCATTAAACGATTCCTAAAACCCACTCTATTGTCAAATGTAACAGTTGTTTTATATTGATGTGTAACCCAAGTAAAATTATAGTAAGCAAACCACCTGTGACCTCATTCATTGTAAACTAAAACACTGCAAAATAATAAAATAGTATCCACTCTAGTGTATGTATACACACACACACACACACACACACACACACACACACACACACACACACACACACACACACACACACACACACACACACACACACACACACATATATATATATATATATATATATATATATATATATATATATATATATATATATATATATATATATATATATATATATTACATATACATATACATATATATATAAATATAAATATATATATATATATATATATATATATATATATATATATATATATATATATATATATATATATATATATGTAGAGAGAGCGAGAGAGAGAGAGAGAGAGCAGGAGAGAAAGAGACTGGTAGGTTTCGAAGAATGTTCTATTTAAATTCAGAGTGGTCTAGCGGTAGAGAGCTGTACTGCTAACATTAAGTCTCGAGTTTTACTCCTGGTTCAAGTCAGCAGACCGTCCCTGAGTCCACCCAACTCTGATGGGTACCTAACTCACGTTAGGGAAAGTAAAGGCGGCTAAAGTGCTGATCACACTATTTCTTCATATGCCTAAGCAACAGAAACAAGTAAACTCTACTTCACTTGCCCTATAGACCGTCAGGTTTGAAAAGGGAACTTTACTACTACTAAGATGTTAGTTTTATTTAGTTAATTAATCTCGAGCATTGTTCCCAGACCATTTTTTACTTTCTCGTATATAGGCCTACGAAGTATAGAGAAAGTATTGTAATGGTGCAAAAAAAATCGAGATTTTTACAAATCTCGACGTTTTACACCTCACTGATACGGAAATACATAATTTTGCAATCTTGTCCGTATGTATGTTTATCTGTGTGTGTGTCTGTGTCTGTTTGTAAACACGATTACTTGAGTACCGTTACAGCTAGGTTGATGAAATTTCATATATAAGTATTTTATCAAAATCGTAGATCCTCGTCAACTTTTGAGCGATTTCCAGTAACCGGAAGTGGTACTTTTTCTACTTTGAATTTTTCAAAAGCCTATAATTTGATTTCTGTTTCAGATAGATAAATGAAATTTCACATGTAAGTAAAAAATCTAATTTTCTACCTTCTGTCAAATTTTGAGTAATTTCTGTTGACCGGAAGTAATAATTTACGCTATTTCCGTTTTCTCATAAAACGCACGTAAATTTATAAAGTACTAATAATATTGCGCACTATTATGCACATTTTATTAGGCGTTCACTTAGTGTGCAATTCTTTTTTTTACGAGATTCCATTCTATTATAAAAAGTTTAAGTAATTAAAAATGGATTACAAATATTGTCTATGTCCTGAGTTGCCATCCCTCGTAGTTATTAGAATATCCGAGAAAGTTTAGGGGAGATCACTCCCGGTTTATTATATCTTTTAACCCCGTGTTTTACTCTCAGACATACATGACACCAACAGCCACCCCAATGATCACGTGACAGAAAAAAACCTAGACTGACTGCGGTCTTAAATACATTAACATTTTTAAACAGGGTTTAACAGATGTACCAATTGCAGAGGCATCGCAAACTTGACAGTTGGTTATTAGAAAAATAAAGCTGACCTATGCTACTAGTACACAACTAGACCAACTCAAGTTAAATAAAAATTACAATACTTGCCCCATTTTTAATACACTAAAAGAATGAATAAAACATTAGGATGCAATTATTATTCCTTTATAGATTAGGTAAAACACTATTTAAATAGCAGCGAAAATAAATTAGTAATTTCTAATAGTTTATACTTGTTACATTGCCAAATTTATTTTTAAAAAATTGTAATATCATCGCATCTTCGTTACTAAACCGTGCATCAAATGCGCGTCAAAATTAACCCACATATGGTGTTTACTGTAGATTAGCACATTTTAAAACTAATAAACTATTGTATAACTTAAATTGATGAAACAACCAATACATTGGAAAAAATCCTAAGTACTTTACCAAAATGTCTTCCTAAGCTAACAATGACATAATTAGTCTTCCAATGGAGTCCCATTTTATTTCCTCAGTTGGAATACTTACGTATTTTCACTATCATTTGTTTAATTATTGTTAAAACTTTTTTTTTATTTAACATACAGTCACACATAGTCAAGAACAAACTACAAGGCAGCAGTTGTTTAATATTGGAGTTGTCTCTCCTAGAAGAGTTGCTGTCCCTAGCTGTCGTGCCTCATCTGCCCGAGGATTCGAACTCGATACCGTTCGGTTTAACGAACCTTAAGCTTTACCGACTCGACCAACCCTAACCCCATATTCCAATTCTCTTAACGGTTCATGTTCAATCTCACTTAGCAGCTTTATCGTTTCATGGTTAATGAGAATATTCGCAAGTTTAATCTTTCAAGTTTTGGTTTAGCAAATGTAACGTCTCATGTGACCCTCTCCTCTTGACACCAGACGTATCCTCCCACCCCCACCCCACCCCCACATCACATTGACATTGTCCCAGAACTGTCGTCATTATTTATATCGTATGTAAAGAAGCCAGACCAGTCACGATAGATACTGCTGATAAACATGTCTGAATCCCTAGACCAGCTGTTGACTATATATAGGTAGGTTGCAGTAAAAAAAACTGTTATCCTCTAAATCAGGGGTCTCCAAACTTTTCAGTCCGAGGGCCGCATAAACTATCAAATTTCAGTTCGGGGGCCAATTTCTTCCAGGCATGTCTTTGATTTTTCGGGGAAAAGTTTCTCAACTATCACAAACAAACAATTTTTCCTTGGACGAAAAGATCTCCGCGGGCCGGATGAAAGGACTTCGCGGGCCGCATCCGGCCCGCGGGCCGAAGTTTGGAGACCCCTGCTCTAAATGTTGAAATCGTGAGAGAAATTTCGTTTCTACTCTGGTAATCGTTTTTAGTATTTTTATACTGTATTCAAACGTGAAATAAAAAATGTTATATTGAGTCTCCCCTAGATTCAATATTTTAAATTAAACTGGTAATGTAAACTGATAAAATAAACTAATTAACTGATAAGCTTAACTCGTCTACTGATAAAGTAAACTTATAAAGTTTACTGCTAAACTGATGAAATAAACAATAAATAGATAAAGTTAAATCAAAATCTGAAACGTATAAAGTAAAGTGATAAAGTAAAAGTAAACTGATAAACCCATAAAGTTAACTGAAATTTTTAAAAAAGGAAAAAAAAATGAACTTATTAAGCAAACGTAAAAAGGTGCTGATTAAAAAAATAAAAACCAACATTACACGCTTGATGTGATACTTTTTTGTAGTTAAAATGTGAGCTATTTGAAAGAACTAGCTTCCCCTTCATTGACCCAATAGGGCCTATATGTAAATTTCGTGAAAAAAATCTGGAATGTGTTATTATTCATACTCCGAAATAGTTTTTAATTATTTTCTATGATTCGAAATAACTATGTTTATGCTAATTCCAAATAACAAGCAACATATTGGATTATGTACATCGTTATGATTATATATATATATATATATATATATATATATATATATGATAATATATATATATATATATATATATATATATATATATATATATATGCATATATTCTTATTTATTCTTATATGTGGGAGCACTACTTCGTCTGCCTATTAACCAAACGTCTGACTGGTTAACTTTACGTTTACTGACAACGGTGATAGCTACTAGAGGTTATGAATTGACAATAACATGACATAATTTTTGTAAAAACAACGCATAAAAATAAATTATTTTAACAGTACGTGCTGATTATTTTTGGTCTGTCTGTGTAGCTTGACGTGTAAAGCTAGTAAAAGTTTACGAAAAAAAAAATTAAGTAAATCAAAAACCTGTTACACATTTTATTTAGTCCCATGTCGTCACTTATTATATAGTTACAGTGACATACATAACTAACAAGTACTAATCCGCGTATGAGGAAAAATTCGCAGCGGATTATTTTTCACTGTGTATTTTCTTATCAGACGGAAATCATGACTATTCAAACGAATAGCATCAAATTTGAATACTTAGACGGTGAGAGAAATGGGATCAAGTCGATAGACTTACAACATGATAAAGTCGGTACAACAACAGGTAACATTGATTGAAATTATTTCTATAAGATCTACATATTTTTTTATCATTGCATTGTTAATGGTATTTTGTTATTTAAAATGACAAGTTAATTAACAACTAGGGAGGGGGGAATGGGGGGGGGGCTACCTTCAGAGGCACACCCATAGAGTAAATAAAGAACATTAATGTATTTGTAAAATGGAGAGATGCTAATTCTTTCGATTATTAATCTCTGGTAGACGGAAAATATTGGAAGTACCTCAATCTTGAAAACAAATCGAACTCCAGATTTTGACACCTATGAATCAGAAGAGCTTAGTTTTACAATCGTTAATGTCTGGCTGTCGGTCTGTCTATCTTTCTGTGGACAGCTTGTGTACCGTTATAATAAGGTGGACGAAACTTTACATATAAGTATTAATTCTGACTCGTATTTGAAGGGCTCAGTGGAAAAAGTACTTAAGTTACATTTTTTCAAAAATGAGTTAAGACCGGTATATTATTTGAATGCCTCCCCTTAACCATCCCTGTAAATTTGGACCATGGAAAAAGTACCGAAGTAGCTTAATTTGAATACTCTGCATCAGCTGTTTTGGTATTTCAATAACAATTTTAAAACTTTGCACTCATTTTTCTCAAAACTCTCAAAATACACTTAAGTACTTTTTCCACTGAGCCCTTCATTTGCTTTCGAGAAATCCCCGGTAACATGAAATGCTCTACACTTTACGGTTTTTCAAAACTAAATAACTTGCAAACAGTTTCAATTACATAGACATATATTAGTTTTAGATAGTATTCCTAGGTTTCTTTCACATGTTCAGGGATTTTTTGCTCAACACTATGTCCAGCTTCCTTGCTCTCCATAACTTGAGTTATGCACCCATTAGAGCTAGGCGGACTAAAGGAAAGGTCTACTAACTTTAACATGGATTTGAACTCGAGACTTTTGAGTTAGCAGTCTAGCTTTACAGTATGTACCCCTTCCCTCATGCACTGTACTATATTATAGTATTTACATTTTTTCCCCTCTGTTTTAGTGTATTAAAGTGTATTACATTGTAATTTTCTTTGCAAATGAGTCAGTAGTTTTCTGTGTTTTAAACTGATGTATTCTAATTTCCTCACACAAATAAAAACGGATATGTAACTACAACTGTTGATACATTGTATGTGTCCAGGTACAGGCTGGTTTGTCACAGCGTTTCTTGTGGTCAACGCTGTACTGGGCGCTGGACTTTTAAACCTCCCCATTGCCTTTCACAAAGCTGGAGGGGTTTTCTCTTCAACGATGATTCAGTCAGTAAGTTGATCAATACAAGTTCTGGTTCTAAAATTTTATAAAATGTCATTGGACTAAGAAGTTTTAAGTCATATTCTCCAAAGCCGCATATTTACGTAATTTTATAGTTATACATTCTGTTTTTCTTTCAACTCAGTTATGATGTCTTCGGTCACATTGTTACTTAATCTATTCCTTTAAGCAATTCGTGGAGTTCTTGACATCCTGCTTTCAATATTTCTGCACATTCTTTAATTGCTCTTGGGGCTCATTTCTGCGCACATTTGCCCCGGTCCAAGACAAATGATCTCAGACAAAATATCTCATGGACAAATGATCCGAGGATAAAATACCCCACGACAAAAGATCTTAATGACAAATAATCTAAGGACAAAATACGCCATCCAAAATTATCTTAATGAAAAAATATAAATGATCTCACGGACAAAACATCTCACTACAAAATATTTGTAGTATTTAATTTGAGTTGATTTAAAAATTTCCAACCGACCATTGTTTTCAGGCTTATTGTGTTTACGTCTTAAATAACACATTGCATCTATAATAATCTTTTCGACAGAAATCTAATTTCGCTCCGAAAATGTTTTATTTCATAATTTGGTATTAACACCTTTTAGCCATCTATTCCTAACGTTGCCGACTTCTAAAGCCACGTTATTATTTTTTTACGATTTGAATAATGTTATCCCTTACGCGAAAAGCTTCTATCTTCTAGAGTGTATTACGTCTGTTCTTGGGTTGAATTAGCCACACCATCCCTTAAGCTCAGCTTGAAGATCTGCCGACCCTTTTACTCAATTAACACGATTTACTTTTTATTGCCAGGTTTTGTTGGTGTTTGTCGTGTTGACATTACTTACCATCGCCTACTGTTCTGACATCAAGGGAAGTAACACCTACCAAGACGTGGTTCTCTCCCTGTGTGGCCCTAAAGCCCAGCTGGCTTGTGCTGTTTGTATTTTACTCTACTGCTTTGGTTTATGTATCACGTTTCTCATTATCATTGGCGACCAATGGGAAATGTGTAAGTTTTTTTTAAAATATATAATTTATTATATATTATCAGATCTTTGACAATTCCGGAGAACGCAATCGTGGTGCATACATTTACAAATGTTGTTAGGTGGAAAACTAAAACATTATGGTGTCTTGGACTGTGATTTTGTATTTATAGTTTAGAAAATTAAATGTTGATTTGGATTACGCTATCTTTATTAACAATAAAAACACTTTTTAAAATGAGCAGTGGTTTATTCTACTGCTGTTCTCTACTTTGAGAGATTAAAATTATTTTTGTTAGATGATTTTCAGTTATTTAAACGAGACCTAATGTTTTTTCTCATTCAGGATATTATTTTTTCCAGTTTTCCTCAAAGTGGCGGAGGATATTTTCTGTAAAACAACCCCATTCTACATGACAAGAGCGTTCATTATATCAGCCACGTCTATAGTCTTTATACTGCCGTTATGTTTTCCTAAAAGAATCGATTTTTTAAGCTACGCAAGGTAAGCGGTATGTTTAAAAAAATTATATATATATATATATATATATATATATATATATATATATATATATATATATATATATATATATATATATATATAATTTAAACATCCTTTTTGACTGGTTACTGACCATTGCTTGCAAATCTATTGACTTAATACCAGAGAGTAGGAGAGAGTAATAGAGATAGACAAAAAAGAGAGAGGGAGAGTATGTATTGGAATATGTTTATAAAAAATACAATTTCTGATTTTATTTTTTAATGTATCTTAATCAACTATGTTGCTTAATCTGGTTTAATTTGTTTGCAATACCATTTAACTCATGCATAAAATATACATTTGGCTGATTTTTTCTACTGATTTGTTTAGATTTGTATAAAAATAAATTAAAATGCGAATGGGATGCAAACATAACTCAATGTTTCTCATTATTCCGTAATATTATATATATATATATATATATATATATATATATATATATATATATATATATATATATATATTAACTATCACTAAACATGTACATTAGTGTAATAAAACCATGATATTATTTCTATTGTCATCATAACTTTTCTTTTCTTCTAGCATCATTGGTGTGATAGGCATCTTGTATGTAACAGCACTTGTTACCATTAAATATTTTCTACCTCACGATAATCCAGGAAATATCGTAACCGGGTACGTTTCATTCGAAATGATCTTTGTTTTTTACAAGAATATATCATATACAATAACAATATTTATAACAGACATTTCTATCCAAATTTAACTCTTATACTTCTTCCTTGTATTCACACTCCATTGAGAACAGGGCAGAAAACAAGTCACAAACAAACGATTCAAAAATGTTCTTTCTGC
Source organism: Physella acuta (assembly GCF_028476545.2). Taxonomy (NCBI): domain Eukaryota; kingdom Metazoa; phylum Mollusca; class Gastropoda; family Physidae; genus Physella; species Physella acuta. The sequence goes on along the minus strand of NW_026731925.1, from coordinate 154,000 downwards.
TTAGGGGTCCGGACATAAACTATGCACATTAATAGAAATTACTTTTTTAGTCGGAAAACTGCGCAAACAGAAAATTGCGCAAACAAAAAAATGCGCAAACAGGAAAATGCGCAAGCACAAACTAATTTTACTAAAACACTTAATTTTGTTCATGTTTGGTAGAAATATTTTTTATTAGATTACAATTTACATGCATTCTTTCGTTGTTAATGTCTATTGATGCTCGGTTGAAGAAACTAAAATGGCCTAGCGCACATTTTTTTGCACAATTCTCCTATTCGCATCTTTCCCGTCAAAGGGTTTATTTCGGCGGCATTGTTCCATATATGTACTCTATCCACCCAAATTTCATTTATATTTTTTAGCTACCATAGTTTGTTTACATATCTCTTCTATGCAAATTATAAACATTTTGACTGGCTAATGAATTTATGGAATTACCTAGAACATGTAATAATTTTAAATATGTGTTAAGTATTCAGAGATTTATTTTGCTAGACTTACACTTTAATTTTAACGTGACGTTAGTTTGTTAAAACATTATAGACGCCATGCAAAACTTTAAATTATTAACCCCTGTAGGTTGGAAGTATTAAAAGTACAACATATTTTAATGCTTCAAAAATGATTTATAACTTTTTCCTTATTGACCATTTGTTAATATTATAAAAGAATTTAACAAACTCTGGACAAATTCATCTATGCTCCAGATGCGCTTATTTTTCAGGCCACATTCATGGATTGATGTGTTTCTTGTAGTCCCAGAAATATGTTTTTCTTATCAGGCGAGTTTGTTATACTGGTTGTAGATTGCAGAAGTAACGGTAGAACATTTAGCTTTAGAATAAGGTATTTGGTAATTTCCACTGAAAATAGTCGATATTAAAGTTTTGATTTTGTAAAACAAAACTATTATTTGTCTTGTTTTTTTTTTTTTTTTTTTTTTTTTTTGGCATTTGTAAAGAAAAAAATGACAATAATATTAAGATGAAATTTTGAAAAAAATCTTTTTTTTATTATTCCAGTTTTAAAACTATATTTTTATATGGCAAACAACTTGAACAATATTCAGTACTGAATTCAATGTGTTACTATTTTATCGTTACATATTTCAGTGTCATATAGAAATCGTCCCCATCTACTCCTGTATGGTCAAGCGTAACTTGAGAGAGTTCTCTAAAACAGTAACACTTGCCATGATATTGTGTATCATAACTTACACAGTCACTGCAGCTCTGGGATATTTGCAGGTTGTTGTGGTTTTATTCTTTAAATTTGTGATTAGATATTTGGAATGGATTTGTGATTACTTTTTATTAACTTTTTGTTTGTACTTGATTGTACTTGTTATGATTTAGGCGCTGTAATGCAGTTATATATATATTTTTTTTTTGGCGAAAACATCAAATATTTATAATGATTTATAATGATTGAACAAAAGTGAAAAATGATTGTAAGTTTGGAAATAACTTATGATACATTTAACTTCTTTCACAAATTTCTCAATAGGGGCAGCTCCTCCACACACATACCCTTGGATGAACTAGAAAATATACATAATTTACATAGTAATAGATATGATAATATTAAAAAAAACTTCCCGCAAACCACCGGAAATTTAATTAAAGTGCAGTAGACTAGATAGAGATCGTAAACCTTTGTTGAAGGATCTGTATTTAAGATATTGTTTTATTGAGGAAAAAAAGTAACAAATATTTAAAGGTTTACATTGGGTTATTCAGTTAAACAAAGGGAAATTATCGGTGATAAATACCTAGCTGGGAATAACAACAAATCAATGGTTAATTTAAACAAAGTTAGTTCCCCCAAATAACATGAGTTTTAGATAAAATAATTATTAAAGGACTGAAGAGGCGTTTATTTTCCTAGATAACCGTCATATAACTTTTTTTCAAATTCTATAAATATACAAATAACTAGCAAGGACATTTGTTTTTTTAAAGATGTAGTCTTAATTTTTATGTCTTAATAACACATATTCAATAACATGGGAATATCAAATCTTCATGCATGAAATTTCGTTTTTGTAACCCACTTCTAAACAATGCATTTTATTGAAAAAATACTTTGTCTTATAGTCTATTTCTGAGTGTATTTAATAGATTATTATTAAAACGAATTTTCAAAAATATGTTTATACATATTGATGTGTAAGAAACATATATTACAGTTTGAAAACTGACCTAGAAATGCCTTTTAAAGTAAAATAAAATTCTCAACATTTCTACAGTTCGGTGACTTAGTCACCAATGACATATTGCTGTCGTTTACCCCTACAGCTGATGTGATGTTGGCTGTAGTTCTTGTGGCTGTCAAAACTTACACAACATACCCTATCTTTTGCTTTTGTGGCAAGTAAGTCTCTTGGTATTTGGTAAATTGATGACATCGGCATCGATTTTTATATGCACGAAATGGAGCTCACAACAAATAACATTAAGTGTGTTTCTAGTGATATGGTTCCCAGAAAAACGCGAAACCGGAAAAGTGTGCAAAAGAAAAATGCGCAAACAGAAAAATCCGCAAATACAAACATTATACTAAAACACTTTAATTTTGTCATATTTCAATAATATATGTTTTATTTTGCTGATGTCTAAATTTTCAGGTTTTAAAAAAAAATTCCATTACGCATTTTTGTGCGCATTTTTTCCGTTCTGTAAATTTCCGTTGTGTAGTTTTCCAATCTGTACTTTCCCGTTGTGTAGTTTTTCGTTGTGCAGTTTTCTGTTGTGCAATTTTCCGGTTACCCTTCCAAATAAATTGTATGTTAATCACATTTATAAATACGCTTTATCGAATGGTTTTCCTTTAAAGTCGAATAAAAATACGGAATTTTTTTTTCAAGAAGTTGGTGAAAAGTAAACAGGGAGAGTTATTAAGTAGATTCATTTTCGTGCCTGATGGTTAATTGGTCAATTAGTCAGTTGAAGTAGAGTTCACTTTTCGTTATTTAGTAGACTTAATTATAATGTAAAAACAAATTTTAAATAGTAAATGGGAAATAATTCTGAGGAGTTTATTTTAACCTATTTTATTTTATGTTCATATATATGTCCACAGGTCCGCCTTTGACACGGTGTGGGCGGTGCTCTGGAAAATGAGCCCCGAGGATCTTCGGTACAGAGAAACGTCGAGACGTGCCATAACGACATTGGTGTGGTTCACCTTGACCCTGCTACTGTCCATCTTCACACCGAACATCGGTGTGGCCATACAGATCCTCGGGTCACTAGCCGCAGTTTTTATTTTTGTATTCCCAGGTCAGTCGTTTCTCTCTTTCAAGCTGAAAACATTGAAAAAGCAACACCACGTAACAGGTTCTAACACAAACATTTTATTTCATATATAAATTAGTTAAAATAATGGAGATAACATCTCCAGTGCCGACAGGATATAGAAATGTAAAAAAAATCAATTTTCAAATACTTACATTTTTTTAATAGAAGAGAATCTTATAGAAAAAAGAATTGCGCACCAAATGAACAGCAAATAATATGTGTATAACATTGCAGAACATCAATGATTTATAAATAAAGAGGAATCAAGTTTTTAAAAAATCCATACGCTTTTTTTTTTTAAAATGGGAAATAGGGTTAAGTACTACTTCCGGTCACCGTAAATGACGCAAAAACGAAAGTAGAATAAGTTCCCATTCCGGATACCGGAAATAGCTGAATAGTTGATACAGAACTACAATATTTTTTATAACACATATATATGACATTTCGTCAACCTGGCTTTAACGGAACTCAAGTTATCGTGTTTAAATACCGACACACACACACACACACACACACACACACACACACACACACACACACACACAAACACATACAGACAACATTGCAAAATTAAGTTTTACCGACTCTGGGAGGTGTAAAGCGTCAAGATTTGTGAAATTCTTGAATTCTGATTACCATACTTTCTATACACATATATATGACATTTTGTCAACCTATTTCATTAACAAAGATAGACGATTAACAATGATAGAAGTGGAAAAGAAATAGAAAGGAAAACACAAAAATAACCAGTGTATAACATTTCTTTTCTCCAGGACTCTGCTTGTTTAAGACGATGCAGAATAGAATAGAATCTTTTGAGAAACAGCCCAAGAACGTCTACGCGTTACAATGGATGGCGATGGTTTTTATTATTGTTGGTGTATTTATCTTTGGGCTGACGTTTACACAGACCATCACCAAAGACATTTACGACGCCAAGCCAGACTCGTCCAAATTGTACTGTAGCTGATCAGAAAATATCTGTTACAGATGAATACAGTTGTTTTTCTATCTCAAGTTTCTAATTTATTTGTCTAATTTTAAGAACATCGCCCTCCTTCCCCCCCCCCCCCACCTCAGAGGCGTAGCAACCCTTCCCGGAGCCCGGGGAGAAACTTTTCGATTTGCAACCCCCCCCCCCCCCTCTCAAACTTTCGATTTCCGACCCCCTCAACCTTTCAATTTATTTTTCCAACCCATTTTGGCGCCCCCTAAGGTCGGCGCCGGGGGACTTGTCCCCCCCCCCCTCGCTACGCTACTGCTCCCCCCTCCCCCAAGAAATACAATTAATAAAGTAGGAAACGGGTCTAGATTTTACAAGTTGGGTCTGCCTTTCGTCTGTGTGATCGACAGATGCGACAAGTGTTTCTTTCAATGCTACACGAAAAAGAATGACCTTATGGATTGTACAGTAAATAATTCTAATGCCACCAAAATAATGACGTCAATGATACTCGATAATAAAGACACTAACATTATCGCCTAATTTTTTTGTCTAATTTTATTTAAAAGTGGTCTGCATGAAGAATTTTTTAGGCATCTCTTTGGGTAGGTGAGGTGGGGGCTGAGCCGAAAAACGTCTGCCGTCCACACCCCCACCCCCGAATGAAACACAATTTATGTAGAAAATATAAACTTTTATTAGTGTCAGCCGTCCCTCCCCCAGAGAATTTAATCCCACTCCCCACCGGAGAAAAAAGTCTGAAAGAAACACTTCTTGCATGATTGATGTTTAGCGGTCAAAAGTAGGAAACTGGTCTAGATTAGAGAAGGAAGGGTCAACCTTTAGTCGGTACGAGTGTGACGTCATTTATGGACGACCCCCTACCCCACCTCCCACCCCCCCCCTTGTGAAAGTAAACTCCTCTTAGTTACCTCCCCTAAGTAATCGTTTCAAACTAAATTATCTGCCCCTAATAGCCGTCACTAAACCCGGCTCTACGCTTGTAAACATTTAGCGTGAACCACAGCTCACCAGACCATGTAGATACCTGAAAGAAACTCTGAAATGCGAGTTTTGTCAAGTTTGAGCTTAGGTGCAAGGCTTAGGGGTATGACTACGACTATATTTAGTATGAATGTGAAGTAAGTACGTGTACATCAAGCTTCAATTCGGTTAAAATGCCGATTCTGGGTAAAAATCCGTTTTAAGTGACAATTTTCGTTTTTGGTTAAATTTGAAGATGAGTTGGAGATTTTGGTTTTGATTTAGGTTTAAAGAAAAAGACAACACAATCATCCTAGCGCCCGTTGTATTTTTCCCTCAATGGGCCATTTATCTAGTATTGTGAAATTAAAGGGGTTTCATTCAATAAAGTATTACGTGTCAATATGTTGTGCGCTATACGGCCAGTTGACTATGATTTCATCCTTTCTGTATATTCGTCCTTAACTGTGTCCATCCAAAAACAAACTACAAGGCAGCTTTTGTTTGATTTTGGAAATTTGCCTCTTTGATGGGTGGCTGTCCCGAGCTAACGAACCTCATCTGTATGGGGTCCGAACTTGGGAATATTATTCAGGACAACGTATCGTACGATGTCCCATTCTGTCATTGTTCATCGTTTATCTTTGTTGATGAAATAGTAACAAAATGATAACTATGACGATTTTCAAACATATGTACACCTTGTTTGGGAATTGTTCTTCTAATAGTAACAAAATGACAAAACAACAAATTTCAAAAACATGAATAAACAAATTTAAACAAATTATACATACACAATCTAAAATACGGTAACTTTCTAACACATTTACAGTTTGTAAAGGCCTCCGTGCCTACTATTGTTACCGTTATTGAATGAAATAAATAAATAAAATATATTGTATGGGAACTGCTCGTATATTAGTAACAAAATGACAAATGCGAAGATTTCCAAACACATTTACATTATATGAAACTGCACAAATATCTCTTTGCGTCATGCATTTTAAGTGTTTAGAGCTTGCTATATATAAACATCATGTAACATATGGCTGAACATTTGAATGAAATCATTCATGTCCACCTACATGTTTTCTATTCATTCAACATTTCCTTTCAACATACCTTACTTGCATATCGCCATTATGTTATCATTAAGTTGAAGTACCGTGTTCAAACCCGTTGCCATCTGAAACAGGTGTTATAAAGTGTAAACAATAATTTTCAATGAAATGTTAAACATATAGGAATAAGTTTATAACATTGAATAAGAAATAAAATGTTGCGATGCACATTTGCCATACATAAAATAAACAAAGTTGAAAAAGATGACATTTGAGATAAATGAAATAAGAGGTTCAATGGAGTTTCTCCGTGCTGATGCACTGTCTATACCATTTTCCTGTTCGTATCAAAGACACGCAGGGCAGATGAATTAGAGTTTATATGGTTCAGAGACCTAGCCATATGAAGGGATAGTGTGGTTAGCACTATGTCCAGTCGCCTTTAATTTAACTTAATGTGAGTTAGGTTCCAATCAGAGCTGGGTAGATTGACTTGAACCCGTTTCTAACTCGAGACTTTCGGGTTAGCAATCTCGCTCTCTACCGCTAGGCCACTCCGTCCAATACTGTCTATACCAGTGGTTCTTAACATTTGTGAGGCACCGAGACCGAACAGCTTCATATGCTCATACGTGTAATGTCGCTGTGGTGAATTTTACTACTATGCCGTGTTGCTCAGCTGTCGTATTAGAACCGTCATCGTCCGCAGCGGCTAACTCTATCGTCCGCACTGATTAATTACGACTGCAGATCATATGAGTCGGGTGTGTGTCTTGACCTCCACCAAACACGAGATTAACTCACTGAACTAGGATTCGACTTGGATCAAACGAAGTTAAAATCATTGTTCTATACAGATGGGCTACTAAACTGCGCAAACAGAAAACTGAGCAAATAGAAAAATGCGCAAACAGAAAAATGCGCAAATAGAAAAATGCGCAAATACAAACTCATGATTATCATAAATGTTCCTTTTTTCATATTTCCTAAAAAAAAAAATTTTACTATGTTGCACTGTGCATGTGGTTATTCTATGCTATCGCCTGTACATTAAAAGTTAAAAAAATTATTAATGTAAGTGCGCAGTTTTGAGCTGCGCAGTTTACCGATACTCCACAACTAATTTATTCAAGTGACGTTGACTGTTTTCATCCATCCAACCCCCTAGAATGTTAACCAGCGAAAAAGAAATGAAAAACACTTCACTAAAGTACGTTCGTTTTATGGCTCGTTTCATGGTAAAACACGATACTTATTAATGACAACTCGAAATAATTGATACAAGTCATGGCTTTATAAATTGAAATGAAATATTTGACAATAATTATTGGTCTATATGTGTTTCATTTAAAAGAAATAAGACAGGGATGAGAAAGTACATTTCACGTATTGGTCATTGATACGTGTATCATGCTTTAAAGTCATAAACATTATGCAGCGTCCGCACACGTAGGTAATTAAATGTGTTGATACTAAATGTAAATGCATTACAAACATTGTCACATTAAGATCTAGTAAACTGAAAAAGAAGTGAAATTCTCTTTTAGACCTGACTATAAATCAGAGTTTCTTACAGGCATCCTTTAGGGGGGCTCGGCCGCACCCCCTCCCCTCCCCCCCCCCTCCCCAGAAAGTCTACTGACCCCCCCCCCCCCCAAACGAAACAGAATTTATATAGCAAATATATTCTTTTAACAGTGTCCGCCCCTCAGAAATTTGAGTCCCCCTTCCCCCCACCTCCGAAAATTTTAAGTGCTCCCCTGGAGAAAAAAGTCTGGAAGAAACGCTGCAATAAATGGCGCAGGTGAGGTAGAGTTCACATGTTTCTATGACCTCGGCATTTGAAAAGATAAAGTGGTCAACACTAAGCTCAGTCATCATGTGTGGTCAAATGGTAGAGCGTTCCGCTTCTAGCCTGAAGGTCTAGAGTTCAGATATTTGTTCAGACTTGTTACTGTAGGACGTCCCTGAGTCTGCCCAGCTGTGATGGGTACCTGTCTTACGTTGGGGAAAATAAAGGCGGCTGGGTATGGTGCAGATTACACCATCCCTTCATATGCCGAAACACGAATTCTACTTCACCTGTCCAAAGGAATATTACTATACTCAATAATCTTTACCGAAGTAAAGTCTGTAAAGTTCCATTTTTGGCAGTCATGTCTAAAGAGGAACATTTTTATACTTCCTTATAACTGCTGACGAAATGTCTACGCCAACATTTTTTTTTTGCAACGCGCTATCTCCAAACAACACAGTTAATTAAATATTAATTAATTCATATTATTTTAAAAACAACGTAGAAGGCTAATTGTGTACTGATGCTAATGAATATTCCTAGAGCGCCATAACATCTGGCTACTCTATCTGAGCGTGTGTAGGTGTGAGACCAAACTTTCAGTCTAACCATCTCTCTCTTCTCTGTACGTCTCTGCTCCTGTCATGTGTTTGTGAATGATACTCATCTTCATTTGTGATTGATTGTATAAAGTAAGTGATTTTCTATTGGAACTTTTAGTAAAATGTATACGTTTTATGTTCCATATTATCCAAATTGTAAGTCGAATTTATTATCTAAAACGTACAAAGTTATATCATGTTTTATTATTTTTAAGCAATAATAAACTTTGTATATGTTGGTTAGTCAACGTGTTAAAAAAATCTAAATTTTAATTCGCTAAAAAACCTTTTTTAATTTTTTTTATAGAAATAAATGTATAGAAAGGGTTGTGTTAAACATTCAACGTAAGTTAAAAGAATACAATAAACAAAACAAAAAAAAAGAAAATGTCAAATTTTCTATTTACCAAAAATTGATCTTTGGTGTAGGGTAACTGTCGAGTTGTGAACTCTTACTCAACTACGGCGGGTTAAGCTCCACAAGAGACAGACTGTCCGTCCGTCCGTCCGTCCGTCCGTCCGTCCGTCCGTCCGTCCGTCAGTCCGTCTGTCCGTCTGTCTGTCTGTCTGTCTGTCTGTCTGTCTGTCTGTCTGTCTGTCTGTCTGTCTGTCTGTCTGTCTGTCTGTCTGTCTGTCTGTCTGTCTGTCTGTCTGTCTGTCTGTCTGTCTGTCTGTCTGTCTGTCTGTCTGTCTGTCTGTCTGTCTGTCTGTCTGTCTGTCTGTCTGTCTGTCTGTCTGTCTGTCTGTCTGTCTGTCTGTCTGTCTGTCTGTCTGTCTGTCTGTCTGTCTGTCTGTCTGTCTGTCTGTCTGTCTGTCTGTCTGTCTGTCTGTCTGTCTGTCTGTCTGTCTGTCTGTCTGTCTGTCTGTCTGTCTGTCTGTCTGTCTGTCTGTCTGTCTGTCTGTCTGTCTGTCTGTCTGTCTGTCTGTCTGTCTGTCTGTCTGTCTGTCTGTCTGTCTGTCTGTCTGTCTGTCTGTCTGTCTGTCTGTCTGTCTGTCTGTCTGTCTGTCTGTCTGTCTGTCTGTCTGTCTGTCTGTCTGTCTGTCTGTCTGTCTGTCTGTCTGTCTGTCTGTCTGTCTGTCTGTCTGTCTGTCTGTCTGTCTGTCTGTCTGTCTGTCTGTCTGTCTGTCTGTCTGTCTGTCTGTCTGTCTGTCTGTCTGTCTGTCTGTCTGTCTGTCTGTCTGTCTGTGAACACGATAACTTGAGTTCAATTTTAGTTTGGAGGTCGATGTTTCATATATCCAATGTGTAGTTTTCTATCAACTTTTGAGCGATTTCAGATAACCGGAAGTATATTCATTCTATTTCTGGTTTATCAAAACCTAATAACTTAAGCGCTGTTTCAGATAGCTGGACGAAATTTAATATAGAAAAATTAGATCTTTTACGCTTGTTTGGGTAAACATTTGAGTGATTTCAGAAAAACGGAAGTAAGATGTTATTATACTTCTTGGTTTTAGTTTTATATTGGTGGAAGAAATTAATTAAGTGAGTAATAGCTTAGCACGTATCTATTTTTGTGCTGTGAGTAATAGCTTAGCACGTATCTATTTTTGTGCTGTTTCCGGTAACCGGAAGTTGTAATTTATTCTGCTTCACTGTAAACACGAGAAACTAACTATGGCTCAGCCAGGAGGGCGAAACTGCATATATTAGTATTAGCTCCTGTAATTCGATTTGTAGCAACTTTTGAGCAATTGCCAGTAACGAGCAATTAAGTTACAAACGTTTATATTTCTTTAGCATAATTCAACTACAATTGCAATCATACCCTTACTGACTCGTTAGGACCATAGAAGAAAATTTATAGTCGCTCACTTTTTAAAAATTCAAAAGTTTGATGAAAAACGTTCTTACCCTCCTCCTCCCCACCCCCAGCCTCCAATAATTCTTCCTATCTCGTCTCACTTTAAAAGACAGAAAAGCTCTTTACAATGCCGTATTTTGTTATAACCCCAACACCCCTTACTTTTTCCAACTGCATGTATATTATTGCATTATTATTGCTACGATCAGTAACTAATATTAGCAATTGGTAATACATTACCCACACACACACACACACACACACACACACATATATATATATATATATATATATATATATATATATATATATATATATATATATATATATATATAAATGCAGAGAAAATGTTTAAAACTCATCCTCCCCCACCATGAATAATTCCTACCCACATTCTTAATTAACTAGATAATGACAAATTAATCAACGAGGCCACAAAGTATAAAAATCCCCCTGTGACATAACGTATTGCCTCTATATATAGCTATATTGCTGTCAAGGTGACATACCTGAACGAATAAATAATATTTCCCCACGTTCATGAATGTGAGCTCCACAAACCGTACCTGTCAGCGCGTGATGTGTCTGAGTGGTGTACCGATGTAACACCTGTTGTATGTTGGTCCTAGGCGGATGTGACGTGGTTGAGCCGGAATGACAGTAGAGAGAATATCGGTGAACTCAATCTGTCAGACAGGTACTCCAGAATTTGATTTCTTAATGCTGGAGTCGTTCATAGAGTTAGGGTGGTTGTAACATTTTTGGAAGTACCGAGCCCCACCATTTTCACTCACTTAACCCTTTTTAATGGTTCTATAGTCCTCACTGACACAATCCGATCGCGAATCATACGAGTAGGGTCTATGTTTTGACTTCCGCTGAACCCCTGAGACTGACTCAACGAACCCGTAGGGTTTGATAGAACATATGTTAAGAACCTCTGAATTAGAGCTACAGTTAGTGTATGATCATCAACAAAATTACATCCTGACGACGTGTTAAATTTTTAAGTAAAATATACCAACTATAGCAGTTACAAAAATGATCAGAATAATAATGACTGCCTAAGATGTAAATTGATTCAAAGTTGTAATCTTTTTTTTTGTCAGGTTAGATCAATCGCATCTTAGATGGTATTCCCTTGTCGAATAGTTCAATTATGTTAATAAATGGTCGCATTTAAATATGAAAGATGAGACTACCGTTTCGATGTTAACATAATGAATATACCTATCTGTTATGAAAACACTGTGCAATGATATAGTTTAAAATCAGGCATGACAAATAAATAATATTGATATGGTAGATAAGGTAAATTTTACGTACATGTGGTAGTAATTTTATATATATGTATATATATATATATATATATATATATATATATATATATATATATATATATATATACATTTTTTTAGCTAACCAATGTATTGTTTGATTCCTTGTTAAAATATAAATTAAAATAATAGAAACGGTATTTTATTTTTAGTTGTGTTTATTTTTTTCTCTCACCACATTACCACAGTTAGAGTTGGAAAAAGACTAACCATGGGTATTCAAGTGAATAGCATCAAGTTTGACCACTTTGTTGATGAAAAGAATGAGCTGAAGTCTTTGGCAGGAACAAGTAAAAAATCTGGTAAAGTTATTTCCATCACTTTTTAGTAAAGAATTCTTCCAGTTAAAGAGATCTCTTAATTTATATGAACCTGCAACCTAAGTTTTTTTAATTGCTGGTAGTTTAAATAACATACATGATTATCTTAAAGTAATTACGGTTAAATTATATTTGGAACAATGTATGCATATTTTTACTATCATTTTAAGAATATTAAGTAGGTCGCAGGCGTTTGTCAAGTATTAATAGTAGTACAAAATGTTCTACTGCTTGTAGAAAATAAAATAAATTATTCATGCTTTGTATGTTTTTTGTTTGTGTGCTATAAAACACAGTTATCTAGTGAATATGTTGTCATAAGTATATATATATATATATATATATATATATATATATATATATATATATATATATATATAATTGATACATATACTTGTATAAACATACTACATATAGGCCTATAAATAATATATATATATATTAATATAAACGTATTTATTTTTTTAAATATTTATTCTATTATGGGATCTGTTTAAATACCCCCCCCTCCCAACCAGCGTAGGCCAGTGATAAGCCTTCAACATGACATAACGGACACACTTAACTGTTATTAAAATATTCTATCGCACAGGTTCCGGATGGTTTGTGTCAGCTTTTCTCGTGGTCAACGCGACACTGGGAGCCGGACTTCTAAACCTCCCTGTAGCCTACCATCAGGCTGGTGGGGTCTTGTCAGCTGTGATAGTCCAAACCGTGAGTTCGTTCACCAAGATTCTAGAGAAACCCCATGTTTTATTCCATGTGTATAAATATTGTGTCAACACCATTCAACAATTCACCACAATAATTTCTTTCCGTATTTGCACAAAAATACACGAAGCCGATGAAGTAGAGTTTATATGTTACAATAATGACATTGCCATAGAAAGGGATCGTGTAGTCAGCACTACACCCAACCGCCTTTTGCATGTCTATAGAGCTGGTAAGTAGGTCACCAACTTCTTATCATAATAGCCAGCTAGTATTTTTCGAACCAATTGTGAATATGTTCATTAAATCGGTAAAAAAAGAAATAAAAGTTACTTACACTATTGTTAAGTTATTTAAAATCGTAAAAACTGATAATGATACCTTGAGAATTCACCTGACCCTGGCTAACGAGATTTCAAATTATAAGTAAGAGAAGCAAAGAGACTTACAAGCCCTATAGCTGGGATTAATTTAATTTTTTGTTCTATCAGCATTAAACAATACGCTCAAATGTAACATAACAATAAACCTAACGTATTATTTAACTCAAAGATAGACAGTGGTAAATGATATAATTATGTTTAACTAACAATGCATTCTTCCAGACTCTCTTCAATTTTTACTTCATTAAATTTTTATTACATTTAATTAATTAAGTTTATTTTTACAATTTCTTAACGATCTTGTAATATTATATTCAATCGACAGGTAATGCTGGTATTTATTGTGTTGACTCTACTCATCCTTGGGTACTGTTCTGACATCAAGGGAAGCAACACCTACCAAGACGTGGTTCTCTCCCTGTGTGGACCTAAAGCCCAGCTAGCTTGTGCTGTCTGTGTCTCACTCTTCAGCTTTGGCTTGTGTATCACGCTCCTCATTATAATAGGCGACCAGTGGGAAATATGTACGTTTTATTATTTAATTGTTTTAATATATTATTATTTAATGTATAACAAATGTTACAAGTCCCTTGATAGTTTTCACATTATGTATCATTATGTTTTGAGTTCAATTACACGTTTAAATTCTAAGGTATAAAAAATTGGATGTGATAGCATTCAGTTTACTCGGCTAGCCAATAGTAGGATGGCACAAGAACGATAGTGAAGCATTGAAGAGTAACTAGCTGGGGAATGGGCTGCCTAGGTTTTTGTCTATAGGCACACAAGTTGTAGAGGTACAAAAAGTTGTTTACCATAATTGCCCAATAGAACGTATGGAGAGAAAAATTAAATCTATATATATAATTCTCTTCATTGGGACCATGCGAGACACCAAAACGTAAGCTCAACAGACTATATCACTATCACCCCCACCCCACCAGTCTGGTGAGCTGTTTACTATCGTAGTGACGGCTATTAGTGGCAGATAATTAAGTTTTTAAAAATATTTGAAACTAAGGGGAGATAATAACATATTCTGCTTGCTCTTTTCATTCTCGCATGTAAACTGTTGTCACAGATGGCTGCTTTCACGGAGGCGGCGAGGGGAGGGGGTGGGAGAGGAGTGAAAAGTGAGGGTGAGGATAATCGTCCTACACTAGCTACTGATAGTGTTTTAAAGCAAAATATTTACAGTCACAGCATTGGTAGTGTCGAATTTACAAATTATGAATTACTGAAAAATAGGAATTAAACTAAAGAGCGGCGTATCCTACGTCGCGGGTCGGCTTGTTTCACTATATTAAGGTGGGCACGCCATCTCTTTTATCCCACGGGGAAAGGGGTGTGGCTTCGCGAGTGTGGGGTGCCTGAATGATTATCTGCCTCCATGGATATACACATTACACTTTCAATTATTTTCTCTTAGTACAGTTTTTATATTTCCCAGACATAATGATAATGATCAATGCAAACTGAATTGTAAAACGATTTTTACTCGTTACATTTTCTTTTCAGTTTTCCTGAAAGTAGCCTATGACGTCTACTGTAAAACAAACCCATTCTACATGACAAGAGCTTTCACTATATCAGCCACATCCATAGTCTTTATACTGCCGTTATGTTTTCCTAAAAGAATCGATTTTTTAAGATACGCCAGGTAAGTCGATCATTTCAAAATCCCTTTTTAAACTATCGGAAATATGTTTAATGATAACCATATTAAAAAACAAAAATAAACAACTATAACTCAAATAAGTATTTTTGTGTTTCACTGTAAACGTCGTTTAATTTATTTTTTCACTCTAAATTGTGTTTAGTCTGGCTAGAACCTTGTAATGAACATTAAGATTAAAAAAATTTTTGTTAAAACATCTTTTTTCTACACTTGAAATTATACGAACCTACAGATAGAAAGGTTTTTAACATACAAAAATGTTGGATAGTTTTCAGCAGATTTAAAAGCTTTTCATCAAGTGTTCCGACTAATGGTTTTGAGTTTTAATACACGATTACATCCCTTTATCACAAACTAGACCAAAGTAACAAAATAATGTCCAGAAAAATACATAATTAGCTTTAGCCATTTTTCACTCACCCCGATTTTGAAAATTTATTGTAAAAATTAGTTTAAAAAAATATAAATTACACTATATCCGCGCCCTATATGTCACTACTTTAGACACTTTAATTATTTAGAAAATATCTTATTTTTTTAAAAAACACGATTATATTTTAAAAAAACTATTGCGATAAAATGTATTACTATAGACATTTATGTCAAGCGTATTATAAAAAAAATTAAATATTAAAAAAAAGATTAAAATAAAAATTAAAAACTAAAAATGCGTGCGACTTTAGAGGATATGCGCCGCAAACAAAAAAATCACAAAAATTCTTGTTTATCGACATGAACGGTATCTTGCACTTTTGGATACTTTGTCCGTTTTTGTATTAAGAAAATAATAACTTTAATGAGAGAAAAAAATTGTATGTATTTAAAATACCATTTTAAGACCCTATTAATTAAAAAAAATAATCAATTTTCCTCAATCTTAAGTTCTCTATGAAAAGTTTTATATCTGTCATCATACTGTATTTAGCATAATTGGAAAGCTGGATTTCTCATTTATTTGAGAATCTTAATTTTACATTATCTTGCAAACGGCCAAAGTTTTTAATTGGCTTTACCGTTTACACAAATATGGTATTTTTGTGACGTACTTTTCGTTACTTTTGGCTTTTTTTTATTCGCAGTTTTTTAGCGCTAAAAAGACTACAACTTTTTCTTTATTAAATAATGCCCACCATATTTTCAATAATTGTTCTTCATGCAAAAATACAACTTTTTTGTCACGAGAACATTGTGATGGCTTTCAAAGGAAAAAGTATTTGGTAACTAATATGCAAATTTTGGAACCTTTGAATACTAAAAAGGGTATAATATTTAGATTTTGTAAAATTCTTACTATTAGCTATTTCAAAAAGTTGCCGTGACAAAAGTTTTAATATATACTGAAATATAAGCAGTTTAAATTTTGTTGCTATAATTTTATAAACAAAAAAGGCTTATTTTTAAAAGTACCGAAAAATTAAAAATGGCGGAGGTTTTTTTTTTGGGTTTCCATGACAGCCGAAATTGTTTTCAAACCGTTTTTTGCTGTTTAATACTTACTTTCATGTTCCAAACATTGTAACAGTATTCAAAAAGATTTAAATCTTAAATTGTAAAAAAAATAAAACGGCGCATATTCAAAACACTGTAGATATTACTGAAAAGAAAAACTTTTCCTTTCACCTCAGTGTTGTTGGTGTTCTGGGAATCTTGTACGTTGTCGTACTTGTCACCGTCCGATATTTCCTGCCTCACGACAGCCCTGGTACCATCGCCACACGGTACGTTAGACAACAGCCTCATTTTATCTGAACAATGCTATATACAACAGCAAACAGACTTATGTTTTATGTACCAGCACATGCTAGATTATGAGACAGCGTGGCCTAACCGTAAAGACTGCTAACTTGAAAAATGATGAGTTCGAATCTAAGTTCAAGTCAGTAGAACATCGCTAAGTGTTCCCTACTCTGACGGGTACCTTACTCATGTTAGAGAAAGTACTAGATTAATAAGTATTCATATATTTTTGATAAGTAAAAACATTCACCTAGAACTAGCTAATAATTATTTGCAAACAAAGTAACAAAACAAATCAATACAACGTAAAACATTGAACCGAATGTGTTCACTAAACTATAATATACGTTACCGCTCATAGATCCTTCAAGACTTTCTTTTGTAATTGCGTCAGCCTGATTGTGATTGTTTTGATGTCATTCTATAATTTTGAAAGCTTCTATAAATTTTGGATATTAAGCTTATAAAAAAAGTTTTAGAAAAATATAACTTATTTAAAATAAAATAAACAATATTTTAAATAAAGCTTTAAACACAAATTTATATTTATATTAAAATATTGCAGAAGGACTCATTAACTTACAGAGTGTTTTAATTTCAGGCCGAATTCATGGGTTGATGTTTTTCTTGTAGTTCCAGAAATTTGTTTTTCTTATCAGGTGAGAAATTTCAAAAATATTGTAGAAGAACTGAATCTTTTAGAGATGTAATTTCGGGTTCGTTCTGTCGGGCTACATATATACACACTGAGACACACACAAATGGCAGTTTTTATTGTGCTAGTTCTGTCAAGGTTATACTATTCTTTTTTGGTACCACCAACTGCGTAATACTTTTGCATTGGCTGATCCATCTGTGTCTTCTGCGTTTGTTAAAAACAATTTGTTTACATCACGTATCACGTCCTGTTGAAAGTTAAATTATACTTTACTCAAACAAGTTACTCATCAACATCTTGTTTAAGTCACAGTTGCGGTATAGCTCGTTTTGATTTTGGCCTTATCGTTTTTGTAAGAAAACTAAGTTGTTATCGATTGCGGTGTTTATAACTTTACACCAGTTTCATATGTTTATGTAATATTCCAGTGTCATGTCAGTATCATCCCTGTATACTCGTGTATGGCCAAGCGTAACATTAAAGAGTTCTCTAAAACAGTATCACTTGCTATGATATTGTGTATCATAACTTACACAGTCACAGCAGCTCTTGGCTATCTACAGGTTTGTGGCTTCTTCTTTGCTGCAGTATTTTCCATAGATTACTTTTATTAGTGATTATAAGAGCTTTTATATGGATGTCCAATACAGTGAGAATACCAGTTTGATTCAACTTGCCAACAAACACGAAGAAGGAGCAACCTGTTAGGCTCGATTCAGTCAATACTTCAACATACGAACAAGGGGGGTTGGCGCGGTTGTGTCGTTAAAGCTCGTTGTTGCTATTCTGAACAGTACAGAGTTCGAACCCTTTGGCAGATGAGGCTTGATAGCTGATGACAGAAATCCATCTAGAAGAGAAAACATCAAAATCAAACAACTGCTAACGTTTAGTTTGTTCTTGGTAGACAAAGGCTACGTAAGCAAATTCAGAAGTCAACTACTTATTTGGCGCATAACCAGTTGACACATAGCCCAATACTTAATTATATTAGAGTAAATCACGTCCATCATTACAATTAAGAACGAAGAAGAAAAATAAGAACAGTAGAGCATTAAATAGTGGTTATACAAATCTTTTGAAAATAAGGAAAATCCGAGGTATTCTAAATTTACTACTTTACATAAAACATATTTTCTTAACACATCAATTAGTAATTTCAATAAGCCAAAACTAATCTTTAGCTAAATGTAAAACTATGTTTAATTCTGCTTTCACAGTTTGGTAACAGCATTACAAATGACATACTGCTGTCGTTTAACCCTACAGCTGAGGTGATGGTGGCTGTAGTTCTTGTGGCTGTCAAGACTTACACCACATATCCTATAACATGCTTTTGTGGCAAGTAAGTCCGGTACATGTACACGTATAACATTAATTTGATAAATACCCCGTTAAAAAAGGCTCATGGTTGCTGAACCGTAATGTCCCGAATCCGAAACCCCGGGGATGATGCTCAATGACTGTGGACAATAAACAAATAACCGCTGCCTTGTCGTTTGTTCTTGGTTGGACAGTGGCTATGGAAGCAAATTAAAAAAGAAAAGCAGGCTGAAATCGGAGTCAAAGGCCTATATGGCTCATAACAAGTTGACACATATACTTAATTGTGTTTGAGTAAATCTCTTCCAACACTACAATGTTCATGTAGGTTAGTAAAAATTAGCAACAAAAACAGTTAGTGTTAGTGTCCTCACAATATGAAGACAATATATAACAAGTACCGTGGGACTTTTAGACTTAAGGCTTCGCAATAAATAGAGACAGCTAAAGGATAACAGGGACACAATTTTTGGACTTACTTCAACAGCGACTATACGATTTCTCTGAAGGCAGTGATATCCAAAGGAAGAAATGCGGGTTTGAAAAATGTTTTAACGAACCCTCCCCTCCCTTCTCCCGGATACACATGTGACTTGCTTCGATCAAGGAAAAAATTTGTGAAAAATTTCATTCATGCAAAGTAAAAAAAAGTTTCTTTTTAGCTCCAGCGATCCAGTGTGCAGACGAAGTAGAGTTCATACGGTTCTTGACCTCTGTAGATGAAGGGATAATTTGGTCAGCCCCTTTACTTTCCCCAATGCCAATGCAAATCCAAACTGAGTAAACTCAGGGACGTCCTACAGTCACTATTCCCAACCGAGATTTGAACTCCAGACCTTCGGCGGGCTAGCAGCCCAACGCTGCAATTCATGCATCCAAATCTATTTTTCTCAGGGCTGCACTTGACACAGTATGGAAAACGCTTCGGAAAATGACCCCAGAGGAAAGTTTTCACAGAGAAAAGACGAGACGTGTCATAACGACATTGGTGTGGTTCACCTTGACCCTGCTGTTCTCTATCTACATCCCCAATATAGGCGTGGTCATACAACTCCTGGGGGCATTAGCTGCAGTCTTTATTTTTATATTTCCAGGTGAAACATTTCTCTTAATTTACAAGTTAACACGAGTTTCAATGATTATAAAATAAAGCGTTTTGTTTGTCTAGTTTTTTTTTATTTCGCTGATACTAAATATATTCCATTTATTAAGTAACGCTAAGAACAGTAGACACGGAGGCCTTTTTTCACATTGGCCGTTTAAAAAAAAATAACTTAATAACAGCATTGTAATAAAAAGCAATGGAGTAGTAAACACATAACAGTAACATTTGTAACAATACAAAAAGAGATAGAATGAGAATATAATAGATAAATGTGAAATTTTGCAATGAGTCAGTTAAGGGGGCCATTAGATAATTGTTGTTTTAGTTTAGATTTGAATATATTTTCAGATAAAGAAAGTTTTATTTTATTATTAAGATTGGTCCACAAATTAGAAAGATAAAGAAAATATGATAAGATATAAGATTAAACGCTTAAGAATATCATTCATTTTTTTGCAGGTCTTTGCTTGTTAAAGATTACGGAAAACAGAATCGACTCGTGCGAGAATCAACCCAAGACAGTGTACTTGTTAAAGGGGATGGCTATCGTCCTTCTGATTGTTGGTGTGTTTATCTTTGGCCTGACATTGTCACAGGCTGTTATACAAGACATTCGTGGTGTTGTGTTAGACCATTCGGAGTTTACGTGTGCCTAGTCACAACACAAGTGTTTATTTTTACTTTCTCGTATATACGTAGTATAGAGAAAGTATTGTAATCGTGCAAAAAAAAAAAATCGAGATTTTTACAAATCTCGACGTTTTACACCTCACTGATACGGAAAAACATAATTTTGCAATCTTGTCCGTATGTCTGTGTGTGTGTGTGTCTGTGTGTGTGTCTGTCCGTGTGTAAACACGATAACTTGAGTACCGTTACAGCTAGGTTGATGAAATTTCATATATAAGTATTTTATCAAAATCGTAGATCCGTATCAACTTTTGAGCGATTTCCGATAACCGGAAGTGGTACTTTTCCTACTTTGAATTTTTCAAAAGCCTATAACTTGAGTACTATTTCAGATAGATAAATGAAATTTCACATGTAAGTAAAAGATCTAATTCTCTACCTTCTGTTAAATTTTGAGTAATTTCCGTTGACTGGAAGTAGTAATTTACGCTACTTCCGATTTCTCAAAAAACTAATGTAAATTTTTAAAGTACTAATAATATTGCGCACTATTATACGCGTTTTTATTCGGCGTTTGCTTGGTGCGCAATGTTTTTTTTAATGAGATTCTATTCTATTTTTAAAAGTTTAAGTATTTAAAATGGATTAAAAATCATAACTATATCCCCAGTTACCATCCCCTGTTGTTTTATATAAGAATATTCGAGAAAGTTTAGGGGAGATCACTACCGGTTTATTTTTTAATGAGGTGATGTTGCTATAGATAATGTACAGAAAATGCTCTCCTTATAAATCCAAAACTACAGATAATGTATATTTATTTTTGTTAGTTAATTTAAAGAAACATTGATTGTACTTTATATTAATTCTTATTACAAATGCAAAAAAATAATATAAAAAGTGTATTATGTACTATTTAAATTAGTAGTTTATTTTAAGTATTATCGTATTTTAGTTATACAGTATTTCAAAACTCGGAAATATCCACAGTAATCTACATTTTATCGCCTTTGCTTGACTAATAACATTTTCAAACCGTGTTTTCGATTGTGCCGATATTGACAAGTCAAAGCATGAAGAAATTACATTATCGAGAATTATATCCAGTTTGAATTAAAATAAATTAATTATTGTAATGTCTTAATTAATCCTTTAATTCTGGTCGTCCATGCTGCATTTATGCTGTATATGTATTTTTTTGTATGCATAAGTTAAAAGCTTGAAATTGTTTTATTTAACTACTTGTTTGCTTCCCAGATATTTGAGTAAGCATGGTATATAAACTTGGTAATTTATTTTAATTGTATTGATAGGCTAGGTGAGTTTTGAAGTTTGGGTTATTAATTTATGTGCGGGGAATTTAGGTGAGGTAAATCGTTTAGTTTGGATTTATTTGTAATTTTGTGAACCAAATTCAAGATTAGTGTAAATTTAAAACTAGTCTAATTAGTTTATGCAAAATATTGGTTTTGGTAAAAATTTGGTTAGTTTTTGAATAAGATAGGTCAGTGTTAGAATTCGCTTGAGGTTAGGATTTCGTAATTTTTTTGCCATTATTTAAATTACATTAGATTTTTTTTTAATTATGTAGTCTAAACTTGATATGATATAAGGAAATTCCCGTTGTGTTACATGGAAACCGAGTGCAGATAGATCGTACATCTGCTGCAGTGTAATTTGCAATTATCACGCCTAAACCATTGTCAGGATTGCGAGTTACGCAATTTTTAGTCAATACATGGGAGTAAGATAAATAGACATGCATACATCAATGATTTTATCCGTCTCGCAGGCAGTGTAGGGTTAAAAACATGAATGAACAAAATGGCTATTCAATGCCGGGCATTTTGGAAAATTTTTAACTAGCATTTTTTTTTCAAAACATGAGCTCTGATTACCATTAAACGCTGTTTCATTGGCTTAGATTTATGTTAAAAAATCAGAAGAGTTAAAAAAAAAAGTTAAAACAGATTTCTGTTATAAATATTTATTATTTTTATTATTTTGTTTTGATATACATTTCAATGTTATTCTTCGTAAAATTATTTTCGAGAAAAATATTTATTTAAATAAAGAAAACAGAAAAAAAGTAAAAAAATTGGGTAACTCGTTAAACGTCTAGACTTTAAGTTCGTATCATATTTTATACAATAAGTTAATCCTAAGCCTAACCCTATTCATCCATCTAACCGTAATTATTTTACATTGCACAGCTTTAAGACTAAATTAGCGATTGCTGTTGCTACTGCTATTCAATAAGAAATTCCACGTATTACTAATTCTTAATAATAAAAGCCATAAGTCACGTACAAATCTTTACGCGTGGCTTATTTTTCAAGAATTGATTCAGCTTGGCTCTTCATAATATCTCCAATAAAGTCTTTTTGATTCGATGGAATCTCATAATCGATTATTGTACTCAAATGTGGTAGTTAGTAAAAAAGTAGCTTAACCAAATAATCAATTATTTTTTAAAAACCTTTGTTCTTAGCGTGTTTCGGCCTTATGGTCTGTCGCCTTTTAGATTTATAACATAAAAATACTGCAACACATTATAATCTATATATATAATTCTCTTCTGGGAGACGTTAGAAAACAAGCTGCAAGCGCGCCTTGCAGTCCCCTCTCTTCCTCTCTATCGCTAACACCCCCCCCCCCCCACCCGCCCGCCCCCCACCCCCCCCCCCCCCATCACATGGTCTGGTGAGCTGTGGTTCACGCTAAATGTTAACAACCGTAGAGCTGGGTTTGGTGACGGCTATTAGGGGCAGATAATTTAGTTTGAAACGATTTTAAACTTAGAGGAGGTAACTAAGAGGAGGCTGCTTTCACGGAGGGGGGGGGTGAGTTTTTTAAAGCAAATATTTTCAGTGGCAGGATTGGTACTGTCGTATTCACAAATTATAAATTACTGAAAAGTAGAAAAAACAACTAAATAGCGGCGTGTGATACACCGCGGGTCGGCTCGTACATTAAAAAATTTGAAGTCTAGCTACAAGAGAACTTTGACGAATCCCGTTCAGCTCCGTGGATGTTTACCATAATAGCCTGACACGTGACTAGTCCAATGGTAAACACACCAACCACAACACAAACCACGGCAAACGCTCTTAAGACGTGCACTCTTATAGGCTGCGTCTCAAAAGATTCTAGTCTCTTCTGCATTGCGTTCAACAAGCAAAAACCTGGCAAGAAATTCATACAAAGTCAATGTTGTAGATAGTGATCTATGAACTATAGAGCATTACAAAGAAATATGGCACAATTTATTGATGAAACTGTAAAACATTTACTGGTGAGTTTGTAGCTGTGATGTAAATCTAACTTGTGAGTGCCCCTCTCGAAATATACACGCACACATATATACACACACATATATTATATATATATATATATATATATATATATATATATATATATATATATATATATATATATATATATATATATATATATATATATATATATATATATATATATATTTATATATATATATATATATTTATATATATATATATATATATATATATATATATATATATATATATATATATATATATATATATATATATATATATATATATATTACATATATGTAACCGTTTTGAAATTTACTAATACATTACAATTTTCAGGAAAAACACACTGAAACTACTAACACTGGATAAAGTACCTAAGTTATCACCACAACCTACACGTTATTAAAATAACACACAGAAAAATATTGAATACACTGGAACTTAGTGAAAATTGCTGCTTAAACTAGAAAATACAACATGGCGTCGTGGCTTTCTCTCTCTGTGGGTGTCTAGTGGGCTCTTCGTGCGAGGAAAATTCTTCCTTTATATACCACTCTGAAATTATGGGATGTCGAACTCAATGTCACGGACCATTGAGGGGAAGGAGCCACAGCACGAGTCACACGAACTGAGTGGTGAACATACTACCACATTAGCGTGATGGTTAATTTCTTGTTTAAACCACAGACCACTCAAGGCCATTTAAATATTCATAAAATTAAACAATTAAAAAAAGAAGACCTAAGTATGTCACATGTCTTTTTCTTAAAACAACGAGAAACACTGACCTGGTAATACAAAAATAAACACAGCTGATAAAGCCCCTAGAAGTTGTATGACCACGCCAATATTAGGGATAAACATGAACAACAGCAAGGTCAAGGTGAACCACACCAATGTAGTTATGACACGTCTAGTCTTTTCTCTGTGTGAAATTTCTTCTGGGTTCATTTTCCAGAACATTCCCCATATTGTGTCAAAGGCATCTCTGTTGAATCAAGGTTTACTTTTATTATTTGTTTGCCGTTTGTAAAGTCTATGCGCGAATAAAAAATTATCGATGTAAAAATATTATCACTGTTCGAGGTGCATATTTCCGTTAGATGTATTAAAATGTGCAACGATACTTACCTTCCACATAAGCAGATCAATGGGTATGTGGTGTATGTTTTCACAGCCACAAGAACTACAGCCACCATCACTTCAGTTGTTGGGTTAAACGACATCATTTGCAATGTTGTCACCGAACTGAGAATATTTGTAAAAAAATGTTATGACAAGGGAAAACATTTTGGTATGGTGTGATAACTCTACATTAAGTAACAACCCATCCTCGTGGTCGGGTCGTTAAAGTTAATGGTCGCTAAACCGAGAAGTCTCGAGTTCGAATTCCCAGGCTATCATGCAACTCATCTAGGAGAGAAAACACCAAAATTATACAATTTCTGCATTGTAGGTTGTTCTTCGTTTTCTCAAGGGGTGTGGAAGAAAAGCAGAATAAAATCGGTGTCAATGGCTTATATGGCACATACCAGATTGACACGTAATACTTAATTTTGTTGGAGGAAATCCCTTCCAACAACACAATTAACTACACAGAAGATGATGAAGAAACAACCCTTAAATAAAAATACTGAATTGCTTAAAGGCGTGTTTACAATATGAATATTGTTAAATCCATAGTTTCACATGGACTAATATATTACTCACAATTTATTTGCGGACTTATGTATTCTGATTAATTCAAGCACAACATATAAAATTTATTTACACATTATAATATAACAAATAATATCTGTCTTTAACGTACAAAATTGAAAAGAACAGTACCATCACACAACTAAATAGTAATAATAAAACTGCTAGCATATAAAACTATAATAACAAACCTGAAGATATCCCAGAGTGGCAGTGGCCGTGTAAGTTATGATACATACGATCATGGCAAGTGTTACTGTTTTAGAGAACTCTCTCATGTTACGCTTGGTCATACAGGAGTAGATGGGGACGATACAGAAATGACACTAGAAGAAAAAAAAATTCATAAAAAACGTTTTAATAACAAGCTTTTATGTAATAATGCACTAAAAAGTAGAAAATAAATTATACACTATTATTTAAATTACTATAAAGAAAAGCGTGGGTCACTTTAGTACCGATTGGATACCTTTACTAATATTTGAGAAGACACCCACGCTTTTCTTTATAGTAATTTAAATAGTAGTCTATAATTTATTTTCTACTTTTTAGTGCATTATTACATAAAAGCTTGTTATTAAAACGTTTTTTATGAATTTTTTTTCAGTACTTTACATGTTTTATTTACAATAGAGTTGAATGACTAAAAACCATTGCGCGCTTACTGAACGTGATGGCGCAGCTATTGAACGTACCGTGATGGCGCAGCTATTGAACGTGATGACGCGTGTGGTGTGGTTGGCTAGACATGCTTAATAATTCGGTCCAAATTTTAATTAATTAATAAAAAATTAATAAGGCATCCAATTAAGTCAAATTTAGTTTCAGATTGCATTGTCTTCATGTCTTGACTCACGTGCCAACTGTGAATCGTATCGGTCAAGTAGAACTGTCCGAATTTTCACTCCTGCGTTTCTATCTAGACTGACGACTGACGACAGACAGAATGACGAGGAAGTGAGTTAAATAAAAGCTTGTAAAAAAAGATTAAAATTGTTACTATTCTTCTTCTTCTTCGTTCTTAATTTTTAGTGTTGGGATGGATTAGCCTAATTAGCCAGAGGGTTTGAATTCGAGACTTTTTTCGAATTTATCAACCATGACCTTTGCCGACTCGACCATGCTTCCATCACAATTAAGGATTACGTGTCTACTGGTTATGCGCCTTTGAGGTCATTGACTCCGATTTCAGCCTGCTTTTCTTTTTGGATTTGCTTCCATAGCCTTTGTCCAACCAAGAACAAACTACAAGGCAGCAGTTGTTTGATAAACTACAAGGCAGCAGTTGTTTGATTTTGGAGTTGTCTCTCCTAGAAGAGTGGCTGTCCCCAGCTAACTAGCCTCATCTGCCCGAGGGTTCGAACATGGTTTAGCAACCATGAGCTTTACCGACTCGACCACGCCTACCCGTTAATATTATTAAATGTTCTGAATTTTAGACACTATTCCCTCTGTCCATCTGTCAGTCTCTCATTCTTTAACTCAGTTCAGATGGGAAAATATATGTACTTTTAGCACAACTTTCAGTAATAGTGCTTTTAACAGTGCATAGACATAATAAAGAATATTCTATGTCTGAATTAAGATTACCGCTAAGCCGTCATTTAAAGTTTACTAAAATTGTAGTTTTTCTACTTTGACAATTGGGTATTTTCGACCGTCAAGTAACTCGACACAATAAGGAATTTCCTGTAATCAAACGTGATACTTTACTCCATTTTCGGTTTCACGAAAACCTCCGGACTTAGGAATGTGTACACTTACATATTTTGTAATATAACAGCAATAAAATGTAAAAGAGACTAAATGTAAGTCTATGTAGTTGGCATGAATCGAATTTCGGCAAACGATGTACACACTTTAAAAAAAATATCACTCACGTCAAAAGAAAAACAAATTTCTGGCACTACGAGGAAAACATCGATCCAATGCGTTGGCCTGAAATTGTAAACATCTTCAATTTATTCAGATACTTGAACATGAAAAATACTTTTAATACTCATTAGGTAGGGACAACAATCCATCTAGTAGAGATAATTCCGAAATCAAACACGAGTTAATAGTCGATATTATCACCAAGTCTGGTTTCATATTAGCCGCACCTGTGACACAGCTGATGCCTGGTTGAACAGGTAAAACCTCTACCTTGGGAACATCAATATGGATACAGGCAACAGCTGTCAATTCATATGCATTGTGTAATTTTTATTCCGGGGCAAAGACATCAAACTTTCTATAAAGACTATAGGATCTATTTTCAATTAAATAACCATTTTGTTCATGTATGTTTAAGTATTAAGTACAATTATTTGAGAAAACAATATTTTTTTTAATATTTATATTTTTACATACCATGTGACGATAGTTCCTTGAATATCATGCGATAAAAAATACTTTACTGTAACAAGCCCCGCTGCATACAAGATAACTACAACACCAACCATGCTAAGAAAATTTTTAAAATTTAACGAAAATAAATTACACACATTTTGATAATTTACATAACTAGATAATACATTTTAGTATAAATCATCTATCTAGCATCCATTAAAGCTTAAAACGATTTGTTGGTTGATTTTTTTAATACAAAAAAAAATGAAAATTAGGAACTACTAGTCTGTACTAAACTTCAAAATGGTATGAAATGCAAAGTATTATTTAAAATAAACAATGTGCTAGTTATTAATATCTGAATTTCTCATTAATTGTTATCAGAAAAAAAGTGAAATTTTCAAAAATATAATCTTGGTTTTATTGTAAAATAAGACAGTTTTGAGAAACTCTGTAATTATTATAAAAAATTAAGTTAAGTCGTTTTTCTAGGGCAACTTACCTGGAATATCTTAAAAAATCGATTCTTTTAGGAAAACACAAGGGCAGTATAAAGAGGATAGATGTGACGGACGTGATGAACGTTCTACTCGTGTAGAATGGTTTTGTTTTACAGTAGAGGTCTTGGGATATTTTATAGAAAACTGAAAATAATGAATATACAATAGAGGTCTTGGGATATTTTATAGAAAACTGAAAATAATGAATATACAGTAGAGGTCTTGGGATATTTTATAGAAAACTGAAAAATATCCATGTTCGAAGAATTCATACATTTAACATTGACTATATATTGTAGGTTATTTTAAGCTTTGTCAAACTATGTTCGTATTAAAGTCTTTTTTTTTTAAATATGGACAAATCTAACGTCAGTGTTTGAGAACATTTATGTTGGTATACAGCTCTAGGACTTAATCAGAAAGACAAGGCAGGAGCCTATGACAGTGCAAATAAGAAGGAGGAAGTTGCGCTGGGTGGGACAGGCTGCGAAACGCTCACCCAAATGTGACACGCCAGGCGCTTAAGTGGAACCCCCATGGAAAGCAGAAGAGAGGACGCCCATGACAGACCTGGAGGCGGAGTCTTCTAGAAGAACTGAAGCCAACAGGGATGTCTTGGGAGATGGTAAAATTAATAGCCGGGGATCGGATGAAATGGAACGAAATGGTGGAGGCCCTATGTTCCATAAGGAGCAAAGAGTCAAAGTCAAGTCTGGGAATTAATCACGTGCCTATTTCAACCTTCGTCATTTTAATAATACTCTTTGTTTACTTTTGTTATTTGATATGTAATAGCATTTTCGATAACGATGTTACTTTCACTACGGCATTATACGACTAAGTGGTCGAATAGTAGAGCATTCGTCTTCAGGTCCTATTTTGTGTTTGAGATCCTTTGCTGTTCCATTATGGCATGATTTTTAAAATCGTAAACGTTAAAGGGGGATCGAGGTGGTTTTACGCTTTCATATTGTTATATGTTATAGTACCACATGAATATTTCACTAACTCAAAAATATATTAAAAAGTGGATATCTGTGGTTTATCCCGTGTAAACATTATATAGTCATCAATACACATTTAAAAATACTCTCACACATTTCCCACTGGTCTCCTATAATTATGAGAAAAGTCAAACAGACTCCGAAGCAGTGCAGTAGAAGACAGACAGCACACAGCAGCTGGGCTTTAGGGCCACACAAGGAGAGCATCGTGTCTTGGTAGGTGTTGCTTCCCTTGATGTCAGAACAGTAGGCGAGGATGAAACACGCCAACACAACAAAGACCAGGAAAATCTGTCAGGCAATTGTACAATCTGTTAGCTGCCATGTTGTCGTTTAAATATAAAAACAAGTAGCGTCTATTAGCCGTCATCTTTATTTAATAAATTAAACATTTCCATCTACAGCTTTGAAAATAAACTTTGTTGTCGATTAAAAAGGCAATGACGTTAATATTCTTTTGATAAATGGCAGAAAATGGGATAATTTGCTGTGTTTTTAATATAATATTAAGTAGCATTGCTTAATAATTGTATTTAGTTAAAATATAACATTTTATTTACGTCAAATCCAAAATTGAGTGTATAAAACTATATATATATATATATATATATATATATATATATATATATATATATATATATATATATATATATATATATATATATATAATTCTCTTTATGGAGACGATAGAAAACACCACGCAGCTTAGCCACCACCCTCATCCCCACCTGTCAGGTGAGCTGTGGTTCACCCCAAATGTTTACAATCGTAGAGCCGGGTTAGTGATGGTTATTAATTGAAGATAGTTTAGTATTAAACGATTTGAAACGTAGAGGGAGGTAACAATTTGATTTCTGATTGATCTTTTCTTAGTCTGTAAACGGCTGCTTTTACTGGGCAGGAGGGGTGGGTGGGGGGAGGGCAGGAGGGGGTAGTGTTGAATTCACAAATTATGAATTGCTGATAAGCAGAAAATAAAACAGCTAGATGGCGGCGTATACTACGTTGCGGGTCAGCTCTTACCCAATAAATTAATAGCTAAGGCATAATTTATTTAACTAAATATTAAAACTTCGACAGATTAAAAAAAACTCCTTTGCTTAAAATAAATACAACTATCTACTTTAAGAAAAGATGACGATGTTATTACACGGAACACCTTGTATACATTATGAACCGGTTGTTCTGTCACCATCTGAATCAAAACCACAAAACTATATTTTATTTAAAAGTTTGTACTTGGGTCAACTTACTGACTGGATAAGCAGAGACACCAGGACCCCACCAGCCTGGTGGTAGGCCATGGGGAGGTTGAGAAGTCCGGCACCCAATGTGACGTTGACCACAAGAAATGCTGAAGCGACCCAACCTGATCTCGTCATAATTTTTTTTAAATTAATAAAATATTAAATTTTGATACCAGCTAAAACACGTTTTAAGCAGTGCTAATTAATTATAAGTAGTTCTTTGACAAACAAAAAAAATACCATTAATACGCTACAATCACAAAAACTATAAGATACACACACACTCACACGCAAACACGAACTATATTTAAAACGAATAACAAAACCGAGTACAGTAACAGCTAAGTTAATAACCACCCCCTCTGTCACACGGCAGTGATACTCCATTTATAAACGACCCATTACCAAGTATCAAGGTATAGTAGAGTCCCCGTTTCGAACCAGACGGGCAGGTGAAGTAGAGTTCACCTTTTTCTGCGACCTCGGCGTATGAAGTGATAGTGTGGTCATTTACTTTGCCCAGCCAACTTTACTTTTCCTAACCTTAGGTATACATCAGTCTAGCGCGTTACCGCTAGGCCTTATTTGTCACGGTATATGTTACTGTTATTTTACAATAATGTTAATTTTCAAAGTAATACGTCTTTGTTCAAGTACTCTATAAGTAATGCTGACAACCTTACCTGTTGTCCTACTCAAACTGGTATTCGACGAACTGAGTCCGGATGATGATTGAGTGTCGCGCCATTCTAAGTTGATCACCGCGCCTTCAATGCTCATTCTCTTCTTTTTGCTGGTACTCTCAAATGGTTAATACAAACTCGTAGAGAAACAGCGTTGTGTCCGTTTTTTTTTAGTGTCTAAGAAGTGATTGCATGATTGTTACAATGTTTTCTAGCTTTACTAAGTGTATGCCTCTCTGAATAATGTATAAATATAATAAGAATTTAAGGAATTTGTTTATAAATACACACATCACACACACACACATATATATATATATATATATATATATATATATATATATATATATATATATATATATATATATATATATAAACTTAATACTAACCAAAACCAACCAAAACACAAAAAAGCAAACATAATACCAACACAAACCCAACACAAATGCAAACGCTAACATAAAATACAAACAAAAACGCAAACACTAACGCAATTAAAAAAGCAAACAGAAACCCAAAAGCAAACACTACCGCAATCATAAACACAAACACAATTTAAACTCAAATGCAAACACAAACACAACCATAAAAAGCTCACGCGAACCTAAACGCAAACAATAACGTAGAACATAAACACAAACATAAATGCAAACATAAACGCATAGTTATCATAGTATAGCCTATGGCGCCAAATCGCACCCTGCCGGGGCGCCGGCGGAACCGCCTGATACAACTGAGTAAACAACTATAATACCCCATCTTGTCCATAGTCTATTGAACTCACTAAATCGAATGTAGGCGCCATATCGCTCACGGGAAATCCCGGGGCGCCAAATAGCACCTTTTTGGACACCGGAGAACGTCCGGATTCGATTTAGTTAAGGACTTGTGTAACTCTTCTTATCCATAGTCTATAACACTAAAGCGAACACAGGCACAATTGCGTTCTTTGGATAGCCCAGGACGCTTTATCGACCCTGCCGGGGCGCCGGTGGACGTAACTGATTCGATTTAATGAACGACTATAATACCCCCAGCTTGTCCATAACCCAAAGATAGAAGTAAACATACAGGACATTAAGGAGCGGTTTCTAAACTGTTAATGATTAAAAATGATAATAAGCCAACAGTGTAAAATAAATAATAAACCGGAAGTGAACTCCCCTAAACTTTCTCGAATATTCTAAAATGAAACTACGAGGGATGGCAACTCAGGACATAGACAATATTTATTTGTAATCCATTTTTAATTACTAAAACTTTTTATAATAGAATAAAATCTCGTAAAAAAAAAAGAATTGCACACCAAGTGAACGCCTAATAAAATGTGCGTAATAGTGCGGGATATTATTAGTACTTTATAAATTTACGTGCGTTTTTTTGAGAAATCGGAAATAGCGTAAATTAGTACTTCCTGTCAACGGAAATTACTCAAAAGTCGACAGAAGGTACAGAATTAGATCTTTTACTTACATGTGAAATTTCATTTATCTATCTGAAATAGTACTCACGTTATAAGCTTTTGAAAAATTCAAAGTAGAAAAAGTACCAATTCCTGTTATCGGAAATCGCTCAAAAGTTGATCAGGATCTACGATTTTCATAAAATTCTTATATATGAAATTTCATCAACCTAGCTGTAACGGTATTCAAGTTATAATAAAATTACAGCCTAATTCATGTGTCTAATCTAAAAAGTGGTTTGCGTGCAGAGTTTCTTTTAGTTTAGAGAAAAGAGACAGCACTATCAACCCTAGCGCCCGTTGTATCTTTCCTCAACGGGCTATTTTTCTCGTATAAGAATATTCGAGAATGTTTAGGGGAGAATACTCCCGGTTTATTTATTTTTTTAAATCATTCAATTGGATAATAAGCGATTTAATAATATTACACAATGGCGATCAAGTTTTTTTATTATATGAATGTGTGGTAAAGGTCCGTCGGTCCACTATCACATACAGAGACACACACATATATATATATATATATATATATATATATATATATATATATATATATATATATATATATATATATATATATATATCAAACCAAAACATATACTCTTCAACAAATATTGGTACCTCCGTTTGTTTAGAATAAATATGCAAAATGTTAGTAGGAAATGCTAGATAAATACAGGTATAATGAGAATATAATATTTTCTACAAGTCAAGCAAATAAGATCACAACATTGCAGTTTACTGTAATTGTCGTTATGCTCATTATGTATTGTATCTCTCTCTTATGATCGATCACTCTCGCGCAAAACATTGCTAGAATTCTAACTTTAAGTCATTGAGGCGTAGTAATTATAATTTTAAATTATTTATATATTTTTACTAAAACAAAATCTAATAAGAATGTACTTAAACTACGCCTGTTGACATTTCCTGTTCACTGTGTACTAATATATGTGATTTTCACTTAATGAACCAATACATTACCTTTAAAATTTTACAAGCGGCCTACCATACAACACGGAGAAATATAAACAACTAATGTATTGACACAGCTTTTATATAACATAGTTTAGAGGTCGCATATTTAACATTTAAAAAATAAATTATGTTTCATTACAAAGAGCTTTCTCATTATAATTATCATTATATGCTTACATCATTGATGATGTGTTTTGTTTTAATTTGTGATATATATTAATCTACATGGAATCTTTTTCACTAATATCACCTTACTTTGCTCTCGTTAATATCGTTATTTTTGTACATGTTCCCAATATGCTTTTAATAATAGTTATTGAAATTTCAAGTTATAATTGATCGATGAAAACACGCAGGAAATTTAGAGACAATGGGTTGTTTTCAATTGTGAGATTAGTGTGGGTAACGATGCCAGCTGTTCGCTCATGGTGGGTCACAATTGCGTATGTCAGCTTAGTTTGTGTCACATTGACATATGTCAGTTTAGTTTGTGTCACAATAACATATGTCAGCTTAGTGGGTCAGGATGACATATCCAGCAGGTGAACGGACCTCTGACTATAGGAATACACCTTTAAGGCCATAAGACCTACATACATCTTTGTGTAAAAGTAGCCTAAAAACACAATACCAACTTTTTTTTGGGTTGTGGGTGGGAAAGGGGTATGTTGACAAGATTGATCTTTATTGTTGAAATACATTCACATAATAACTGACAGTATTATGTCAAGGGCTACTTCATGGCCTGCTCGTGTTGACCAGTGTGAAAATAAACATCGTCTACTTGTCTTTTTAGTGACGTGTCTGCTCACAATATGGATTGGCTTTTCTGTGACCAATTATTCTTATATAAGTGCATTGATAATGATAACATTGGAATATTATACAACTTAGATTGAATTTTATGATTGATTTAATATTTAAAGTACGTGTTTCATACACATTATTTTACATAGGCCTTCGTGTTGTTTTATTTGGCGTATTATTAACACCAATGTAATTAGTTAGTTTTAGGTCTAATATGATTATCTATTCCATTGCGTGAAAATATTTTTCTATACCGTAAAATAATTAATTAAAATTGTCAGAAATTTGTGCATTGTATCTGATTTAGTTGTAATTAATATTATTTGTATTAATTATTTAATACTCTGTTTATTTTCAGTTGTTTTTTAATTGCAATACAATTTAAATTCATTAAAAATTCTTACCACCCTCATTTCGCTTGACCCAAATGATAGAAAATCGCGGGAACCCGATGATATTATTCTGGATGATTCAAATGTCGGCAAAGTTGAGCCAACTCTTAGCTTTTATAAAATAGACATCCGGCATAGCCGTATAAATAAGAACATTACTGAAAAAGATAATCTTTCTACCACTGAGTACATTTTTCATGCTTCGACTGTGGTACAGTTTGCACCTCTGTGTAAAACTGTAGTACAGTTTTGTAATTTTTTGTCTTAATTACTGTGTACTTCTTTTAAACACATTAAAACATTGGTTGCTTTAATTCTTCTTTAACCACAAATTAACTGAAGGTTTTGTTGTTGTTGTTTTTTTCACTTGTCACATCTTTATAAAAAATTTAGGATTTCTAAAAAAAAAAAAAAAAAAAAAAAAAAAAAAAAATCATCTCTATCAAGAAAATTCTGATTGCGTTTATTGTAAAAATGATTTATGAAAATTTTTTGTTAAAAGAAATTGTCTTTTAATAAACAGACGGGATGAAAATTATCGCGTTTATGTTTTTATACACCCCAAAAACCTGCGTAGATGCAGTACGACATAGACGTTCATGGTTACATACTTTTCAACAACCTGCGTAGAAACATTAAGACATAGACGTGTAGCTCTCACGTCGTGACCCTCACTACAATAAAAACATTCACCTGACGTCACAAGTTTACCTGCCTGCACTGGGAAAACGGAGTAAATTATTCCATGGACTTTTTGTTCGGCTGGGGAATTATGAAGTTTTCAATACGGAAACTCCAGTATGTCATTTAAATATTTTATCATTTTATTAACATCGAAGTATTTACTCTCTGGATATTATATCACGTAGAAGAATTGGTAATGGATGATTATAGGAAAATATAAATAACATGACAATGCCAAATAATAAATACAAATAAAACATTAACAAACAAGAAAGAAAGGAAGAAAAAATAATACAACAATGCAGAACAAATCTCAAAGTTGCTATACACGTTACGCTAAAAAGCTGAGCTGAACAACAGCGTAAAAAATAGTTATACATAGTAATTGAAAATCCTCGTAAAATGTTAATATGTTGGCTTTTTGTGTTAAAATCTTGCTTGTAATGAGAGGTTTGATTTGAACCAACATGAGGTTTTTTTTTCGGCAGTATGCTAAAACTAAACGGTTTATTTCATTTGTTTTCATTTATATTATATTTCGTATTATGGATTGTGAATCCGGTAAGAAAACAAAATGTGTGAATTTACAGTTCAATTAAAATAAACTAAATTAAATTAAAATAAGGAAATGTGTATGTTGAGTTTTGAAATATTTGCTCTATGAACCTCGAAGTCCCATAACCGTATTAAATCACATAATAAAACCACACAAGTAAAAAACATATAGCTTATTATTTATTACATATTTGTAATAATGATTCAACAATTTTGAATATGTTATATTTATATTTTGAAAAATTAATCTTTAAATTAATGGTTCTCAAAGTTTTTGGAGGTAACAAACCCCAGTAGTTTCATACACACATTCACTGGAGCCTTGTTATTAGTTCTATAGTCTACACATAATCCGATCGTGAATCATGAGTCATGGTTAAGTTCTTTACCTCCGCCAATTCCCTGACTCAGACTCACCGAAACCCTAGGGTTCGATTTAACCCAGGTTAAGAACCTTTGCTTTAAATGTATTGAAAACTCAAGATACTTTATAATTCTAAAGCAAACTAATAATTTATTATTGTTTTTAATAAAAGGTATGTATCAAATTAAATAGTCGCCTCTACGGCTAGATGCACGTGAACTTGGATGAGTCCGGCTCAACACCTTGTAGATCTTTTATAACAGCCTGACATACGATGACTCCAATAATGAATGTCCCAACAACTAGAAACACCATGGCTATCGCTCTTAGGACGTGGACACGTTGATCCTGCTTCTCACCAGACTAGTCTTTTATGCATCGCATTTAGCAAGCACAACCCTGATTAAAGACACATTTTTTAACGTTTACGTGGACTCCACATGAAAATAAACTTATTATATATATATATATATATATATATATATATATATATATATATATATATATATATATATATATATATATATATATATATATATATATATATATATATATATAATTATTATATTAACAACAGAAATGCACTAAAAAGAAAAAAATAATACAATTTTCATTAAATATAAAATAATTATAAAAATATAATAAATCTGCGGTTACTTCAAATATTAAAAAAAATTACTTTCTTTAAATATATTAAATAAATGAAAGCGTGTACCGCGTGTTTAAATACTAATTTTTATAGCGGCCCACGCTATATATAATTTTTTTACATTTATATTTAATAAAAATTGTATTATTTTCTTCTTTTTAGTGCATTTATAAAAGCTTGCAATTATAAACTTTTTTTATGTATTTATTATTTTTATACTTTATAGTATTAACGAGTTATACGCATGTTAAGACAATATAGTGTAGCAACAAATATTATGATACACAATTTGAAATGTGTAACCGGTGTAACGGGCTCAAATTCCCATGAGGCGGGTGTAGGCCTGACTTTCCCCAATCTTACTAGCTCTCTATGAAAAGTCTTTGCCTGTTAAAGATAACGGAAAACAGAATCGATTCGTGCGAGAATCAACCCAAGACAGTGAACTTGTTAAAGGGGATGGCTATCGTCCTTCTGATTGCTGGTATGTTTATCTTTGGCCTTACGTTGTCGCAGGCTGTTATACAAGACATTCATGGTGTCGAGTCAGGCCATTCGGAGTTTACCTGTGCCTAGTCACAACACAAGTGTTTACTTTTTTTAATGAGGTGATGTTGCTATAGATAATGTACAGAAAATGCTCTCCATATAAATCCAAAACAAAAATTAATGTTTATTTATTTCTGTTAATTAATTTTTAAAAAAACATTGCTTCTACTTCATATTAATGTTTTACTACAATGGCATCAAAAATAAAATGATGAACAGTTTATTATTTAGCATTTAAATTAGTTATTTTATTGTTTTATCATATTTTAGTAATACGTTATTTTAAAACCAGGAAATATCCACAGTAATCTACATTTTATCACCTTTGCTTGACTAATAACATTTTCAAACCGTGTTTTCGATTGTGCCGATATTGACAAGTCAAAGCATGAAGAATTTACATTATCGAGAATTATATCCATTTTGAATTAAAATAAATTGAATTAATTATTGTAATGTCTTAATTAATCCTTTAATTCGGGTCGTCCATGCTGCATTTATGCTGTATATATATTTTTGTATGCAAAAGTTAAAAGCTTGAACATATTTTGTTTAACTACTTGTTTGCTTTTCACATATTTTAGTAAGCATGGCATATGAACGTGGTAATTTATTTTAATTGTATTGATACTCTAGGTAATTTTTGAAGTTTGGGTTATTAATTTATGTGCGGGGAATGTAGGTGAGATAAATCGTTTAGTTGGGATTTAATGGTAGTGTTGTAAAACAAATTCAAGTTTAGAGCAAATTTAAATGTAGTCTAATTAGTTTATGCAAAATTTTGGTTTTGGTAAAAGTTTGGTTAGTTTTCGAATAAGATAGATCAGTGTTAGAATTCGATAAACATTAGGATTTCGTATTTCTTTGCCATTAATTAAATTACATTAGAAATTTGTTTTTAAATTATGTAGTCTTAACTTGATATGATATAAAGGAATTCCCGTTGTGTTACATGGAAACCGAGTGCAGATAGATCGTACATCTGCTGCAGTGTAATTTACAATTATCATGCCTAAACCATTGTCAGGATTGCGAGTTACGCAATTTTTAG
Source organism: Physella acuta (assembly GCF_028476545.2). Lineage (NCBI taxonomy): Eukaryota > Metazoa > Mollusca > Gastropoda > Physidae > Physella > Physella acuta. The sequence goes on along the minus strand of NW_026731925.1, from coordinate 115,367 downwards.
TCAATACATGGGAGTAAGATAAATAGACATGCATACACCAATGATTTTATCCGTCTCGCAGGCAGTGTAGGGTTTAAAACATGAATGAACAAAATGGCTCTTCAATGGCCGAGCATTGTGGAAAATTCTTAACTAGCGTTTTTTCTTAAAACATGAGCTCTGATTAACTTCAGACGCTGTTTCATTGGCTTAGATTTATTTTTAAAAATCAGAGGAGTAAAAAAAACTTAAAACAGATTTCTGTTATTACGTTTGGTTTTGATATACATTTCAATGTTATTCTTCGTAAAATTATTTTCGAGAAAAATATTTATTTAAATAAAGAAAACAAAAAGAAGTATAAAATTGGATAACCAGTTAAACGTCTAGACTTTAAGTTCGTATCACATTTTATACAATAAGTTAATCCTAAGCCTAACCGTATTCATCCATCTAACCGTAATTATTTTACATAGCACAGCTTTAAGACTCAATTAGCGATTGCTGTTGCTACTGCTATTCAATAAGAAATTCCACGTATTATTTTAATTCTTATCAAACACAATAATAAAACCATATAAGTCACGTACAAATCTTTACGCATGGCTTATTTTTCAAGAATTGATTCAACTTGGCTCTTCATAATATCTCAAAGAAAGTCTTTCTGATTCGATGGAATCTCGTAATCGATTATTCATTCGTTTGTACTCAAATGTGGTAGTTAGTAAAAAAAGTAGCTTAACATCAAATAATCAATTATTTTTTTTAATCTTTGTTCTTAGCGTGTTTCAGCCTAATGGTCTGTCGCCTTTTAGATTTATAACATAAAAATACCGCAACACATTATAATCTATATATAATTATTTTCTGTGAGACGTTAGAAAACAAGCTGCAAGCGCGCCTTGCAGTCCCCTTTCTTCCTCTCTATCGCTAACACCCCCCAACCCCCCCCCCCTCACATGGTCTGGTGAGCTGTGGTTCAAGCTAAATGTTTACAACAGTAGAGCCGGGTTTGGTGACGGCTATTAGGGGCAGATAATTTAGTCTGAAACGATTTTAAACTTAGAGGAGATAACTTAGAGGAGGCTGCTTTCACGGGGGGGGGGGGAGTTTTTAAAGCAAATATTTTCAGTGGAAGATTGGTACTGTCAAATTCACAAATTATGAATTACTGAAAAGTAGAAAAAAAAACAACTAAATAGCGGCGTATGATACACCGCGGGTCGGCTCGTACATTAAAAAATTTGAAGTCTAGCTACAAGAGAACTTTGACGAATCCTGTTCAGTGCCGTGGATGTTTACCATAATAGCCTGACATGTGACAAGTCCAATGGTAAACACACCAACCGCAACACAAACCACGGCAAACGCTCTCAAGACGTGCACTCTTATAGGCTGCGTCTCAAAAGATTCTAGTCTCTTCTGCATTGCGTTCAACAAGCAAAAACCTGGCAAAAATTCATACAAAGTCAATGTTGATGATAGTGATCTATGAACTATAGAGCATGACAAAGAAATATGGCACAATTTAATGATTACACTCTAGAAACTTTACTGGTGAGTTTGAAGCTGTGATGTTTAAAAATCTAACATGTGAGTGACTCTCGAAATACACACACACACACACACACAAACACACACACACACACACACAAACACACACACACACACACACATATATATATATATATATATATATATATATATATATATATATATATATATATATATATATATATATATATATATATATATATATATATATATATATATATATATATATATATATATATATATATAGCTATAAATATAAAATTAACATGGATTTTTCGAATCAAATCTTGCGATCGAAATTTCGGGCACTTCCCAGTTAGCTAGTGGGAAGCTTTGTTTCCGATGACAATATAATATTCAATTATTATTATTACTAAATTGATCAATGGAAAAATTTTATTGATAATTTTAGACCACTATTGTTTTGTACAAAAAAGGGACATAACCTAGTAATTGTAATTTGATAAAACAAGGTTCGGTACTTTCCCTCTTCTGGCGAGCACGCGATTGGCTGATTAGTAGTCACGCGGTGTTTGTGTACAAACCTATGCAAATCTGACTGATCAGGAAGTAGAATGTTGATGGTCGAATGATTTGCACGCGAGGGCAAAATGGTGAAAGAAACGGCAACACAGAAAAAACGTCGATTGGAAAAGGCACGTGTTTTTTACGAGTTGTCTTCGTTTACCCCAAAAAAAGTAAATGCGAGAAGATAAAATCGATAGCAAGATTTGAATGCAAACAAACAGACAAAGACTAAAAAGTAGAAAATAATTATCATTAAAAAAGTTTTTAAAAACCCACGTTTTCTGATTGAACTAAAATGTAGGAAATAAATGCTATACATCACAATAATGCAAGCGATCACTCTACTATAAGCGATCGCAAACTGTGTGCGCATTATGACAAAAAATGAAAAACGTGGGGCGGCGTGATTTTCTTACAGTTTTTAATACTGTTGACTCTCTACAAGCTCCCTAATAAAACTCAATAGTATTATCTAATCAATAGTAATATAACTTTTACATCTTATTTTAACAATGACCGATAAAAAACTTTTACTTCGGCGCCCCACGTTTTTCAATTTCTGTCATAATGCGCACGCAGTTTGCGATCGCTTATAGTAGAGTGATTGCTTGCATTATTGTGATGTATAGCATTTATTTTCTACTTTTTAGTTCAAACAGAAAACGTGGGTTTTTAAAAACTTTTTTAATGATAATTATTTTGAAGTTGGCAATATAGTTGCTGCGTTACAATTACACCACGGTCCCTCTATACACCTTTCAATAACCCACCCTCTCACCTCTGGTCAACGTCAAACATTATTTGTCGTCTGGTTCAGTTATTAGAGACGGGGACAGCTTAGTGTAAGAAAAAATTGCGGTCTAAGAAATCATGAATTAGTGTGCTCGCGATTTAATACTAAAATACCACTCGCCTAGCGTTTTTTAAAAATGTATTTCGGGTTAGCTCTACCACGGCACTTTTTTTTTTTTTTAAAAACAACGAGAAACACTGACCCGGTAATACAAAAATAAACACCGCTGATAAGGCCCCTAGGAGTTGTATGACCACGCCAATATTGGGAATAAAGATGAACAACAGAATGGTGAAGGTGAACCACACCAATGTAGTTATGACACGTTTAGTCTTTTCTCTGTGTGAAATTTCTTCTGGGCTCATTTTCCACAACATTCCCCATATTGTGTCAAACGCATCTCTGTTGAGTTAAGGTTTACTTTTATTATTTGTTTGCCGTTTGTAAAGTCTATGCTCGATTAACAAATTATAGATGTAAAAACATTATTACTGTTTGAGGTGCATATTTTCGTTAGATGTATTAAAATGTGCAACGATACTTACCTTCCACATAAGCAGATCAATGGGTATGTGGTGTATGTTTTCACAGCTATAAGAACTACAGACACCATCACTTCAGTTGTTGGGTTAAACGACAGCAACACATCATTTGCAATGTTGTCACCGAACTGAGTATATGTGTAAAAAAATGTTATGACTAGGGAAAAATTTTGGTATGGTGTGATAACTCTACATTAAGTAACATTAAGTAACGGGTCGTTAAAGTTAATGGTCGCTAAACCAAATAGTCCCATGTTCGAATTCCCAGGCATATCTGGCAACCTATCTAGGAGAGAAAACGCCAAAATTATACAATTGCTGCATTGTAGGTTGTTCTTCGTTTTCTCAAGGGGCGTGGAAGAAAAGCAGAATAAAATCGGTGTCAACGGCCTATATAGCACATAACAGATTGACACGTAATACTTAATTGTGTTGGAGGAAATCCCTTCCAACCACACAATTAACTACACAGAAGAAGATGAAGAAACAGCTCTTAAATAAAAATACTGAATTGCTTAAAGGCGTGTTTACCATATGACTATTGTTAAATCCATATTTTCATCGACTTTTGTATTACAATTGGTTCAAGCACAACATATAAGAACTATTTATTCGTTATATAACACATACAGTATCATCAGACATCTAAATAATGATAAAACGGCTATTAAGCAAAACCATAATACACAAACCTGTAGATATCCCATCGCTGCAGTGGCCGTGTAAGCTATGATACACAATATCATGGCAAGTGTTACTGTTTTAGAGAACTCTCTCGTGTTACGCTTGGCCATACAGGAGTAGATAGGGACGATACAGACATGACACTAGAAAAAAAAAAGTTAAAATTGTTACTATTATTAAATGTTTTGAATTTTAGTCGATATTCCCTCTTTCCATCTGTCAGTCTCTCATTCCTTAACTCAGTTCAGGTGGGAAAATCTATGTACTTTTAGCACAACTTTCAATGATAATGCTTTTAACAGTGCATAGAAATAAAGAATATTTTATGTCTGTATTGCTGTTAAAAGAACGGTTGAGGAAGAAGCGAAAACAGCTGGGCTCACATGGGCACAGATTAAGGGAGCAGCCCAAAACCGAGTCCGCTGGAAATGTGTGGTTGCAGCCCTTTGCTCCCCATGGACCACAAAGGAATGATGATGAGGATGATTACGATTACCGCTAAGCTGCAATTTAAAGTTTATTTAAATTGTAGTTTTTCTACTGTGACAATTGGCTATTTTCGTCCGGTGAGTAACTCGACACACTTAGGGATTTCCTGTAATCAGAAGTGATACTTTACTTTTCGGTTTCACGAAAACCTCCGGAATTAGGAAATGGATATCATTTTTTTCACGAACCAGATTATTCTAGAACTTTCGCCTCTCTGTTTTCTTGGGAAAAAAAGCAGTTTTGTCGCAATTCTACCTACTATATTTATAGCACGATGCAACCGGGAGTATAATTTCCGCATATCGGAAATCCCCAATTAATTAAATAAATTTCTTACTCGAGTTATCGTTTTCACAAAGAAAATTGAGTAATGAACAACCTCTGTTTATCGGTAATCGTTTTCACGTTGAGAGAAACCTACAAATATGATCTTAAACTTATGTATGAAATTTTGTCCAATTAGATGATGTAGTACTCAAGTTACCGTTCTTTTGCGAAAAAGGTGAAAGTGCCACTTATTGGAAATCGCTCAAATGTTGACTCTACTTAAGAACAGGATCTAATAATTATAGTTGAAATTTCGTTATTTTAACTCAGGGGTCTCCAAACTACGGCCCGCGGGCCGGATGCGGCCCGCGAGATCCTCTCATCCGGCCCGCGACGATCTTTTTGTCCACGGAAAAATCGTTTGTTGGTTATGGCTGAGGATCTTTGCCCAGAAAAATCAACTACATGCCTGGAAGAAACTGGCCCCCGAACTGAAACTAGATAGTTAATGCGGCCCTCGGACTGAAAAGTTTGGAGACCCCTGTTTTAACTGAATCAAACTCAAGTGATCGTATTTACATACAAATTCCCACATAGACAAATATTAATATTTTTTTGTGCCCGCTATGCGAAAAGTTTAAAAATGTATACTTACATATTTTGTAATATAACGGCAATAAAATATTATAAAAGAGACTAAGTCTAGGTAGTTGGCATAAATCGAGTTTTGACAAACGATGTACACAAACTAATCTCTTACAGTAAGAAAAGACAACACCCAAAAAAAAAAATATCACTCACGTCAAAAGAAAAACAAATTTCTGGCACCACAAGGAAAACATCGATCCAATGCGTTGGCCTAAAATTTTAAACATCTTCAATTTATTCAGATACTAGAACATGAAAAACGCTATTAATACTCATTAGCTAGGGGGAACAATGCATCTAAGAGAGAAAACTCCGAAATCAAGCAAGAGTTGATAGGCGTTTTATTCATGTATGTTACTATTTATTATTAGTAAAATTATTTTAGAAAGCAATAATTTTCGAACTTTGTATTTATACAAACCATGTGGCAATAGTCCCTTGATTTTCATGTGATAAAAAATACTTTACTGTAACAAGCCCTGCTGCATACAAGATACCTACAACACCAACCATGCTAAGAAAAAAGATTTTTTAAAAATTAACGAAATGGAAATAATACTCACATAATAATTGTTATGCATAACTAGATAACACATTTTAGTAAATATTTATTAATCAATCAAAGCTTAAAATGATTTGTTGGTTGTTTTTTTTTTAATACAGAAAAATAATTTCATTTGTAAATACCAGGTCACACTAAAATTCGAATTTTTTTATGAAATGCTAATAATTATTTAAAATAATGTGCTGGTTATTAATTTAAATTAGTATCTAAAACTTCTTATTAATTTACTTTTTTCTTTAAAGTTTCATAAAATACAATCATACAGTAATTAAAAATTGAGGCATTTTAGAAACGTTTTGAGAAGCCCTAAAAGTATTCTAAAGTTATGTAACTAGCTAAGTCGTACGTAAAACTTACCTGGAATATCTTAAAAAATCGATTCTTTTAGGAAAACACAAGGGCAGTATAAAGAGGATAGAGGTGACGGACGTGATGAACGCTCGTGACGTGTAGAATGGTTTTGTTTTACAGTAGAGGTCTTGGGATATTTTATAGAAAACTGAAAATAAGGAATATACAGTGAAGGTCTTGGGATATTTTAAAGAAAACTGAAAATAATAAATATACAGTAGAGGTCTTGGGATATTTTAAAGAAAACTGAAAATGATGAATATACAGTAAAGGTCTTGGGACATTTTATAGAAAACTGAAAATAATGAATATACAGTAGAGGTCTAGGGATATTTTATAGAAAACTGAAAATAATGAATATACATTAGAGGTCTTGGGTATATTATAGAAAACTGAAAATAATGAATATACACTAGAGGTCTTTATTATATATATATTTTTTTTAAGCTTTGCTAAACTCAGTTCGTATTAAAGTCTTTTTGTTTTAAATATGGACAAATCTAACGTCAGTGTTTGAGAACATCTATGTTGGTTCACAGCTCTGGGACTTAATCAGAAAGACAAGGCAGGAGCCTATGACAGTGCAAATAAGAATGAGGAAGTGGCGCTGGGTGGGACACACACTGCGAAAGGCTCACCCGGGATGTCTTGGAATATTGCGAAATTAATAGCCGGTGACAGACGAAATTGAATGATGTCGTGCAGGCCCTATGATCCATCAGGAGCAAAGAGTACTAAGTCAAATTCAAGTCAAGGACTTAATCACGTATCTATTTCAATTTCAACCTTCTTCGTTGTAATAATACTCTTTGTTTACGTTTGTTATTTTCTACGTAATAGCATTTTCGATAACGATGTTACTTTCACCGCATTATACGACTAAGTGGTCGCATTAGTCTTCAGGTCCTATTTTGTGTTTGAGATCCTTTGCTGTTCCATTATGGCATGATTTTAAAATATTAAAAAATGAGGTGGGGGGGGGGGGGCATCGAGGTGGTTTTACGCTTTATATGTTATAGATACACACTAGTACTACATGAATATTGCACTAACTCAAAAATATTTAAAAAGTAGATGTCTGTGGTTTATCCCGTGTAAATATGGTATAGTCATCAATACAAATTTAAAAATACTCTCACACATCTCCCACTGGTCTCCTATAACTATGAGAAAGGTCAAACACGCTCCGAAGCAGTGCAGTAGAAGACAGACAGCACAGGCCAGCTGGGCTTTAGGGCCACAAAGGGAGAGCATCGTGTCTTGGTAGGTGTTGCTTCCCTTGATGTCAGAACAGTAGGCGAGGATGAAACACGCCAACAGAACAAAGACCAGGAAAATCTGTCAGGCAATTGTACACTCTGTTAGCTGTCATGTTGTGGTTAAAATATTTTTTTAAAAAGTAGCGTCTATTAGCCGCCATCTTTATTTAATAAATTAAACATTTTTATCTACAGCTTTGAAAATAAACTTTGTTGTCGATTAGAAAAGACCATGTCGTTACTAATTCTTTCGATAATTTGGCAGGAAATGGGATAATTTGCTGGGGTTTAAATATAATATCAAATAGCATCGCTTAATAATTGTCTTTAGTTAAAATATAACGTTTTACCTATTTCAAATCCAAAATTGAGTGCCTAAAACAATACCCAATAATTTAATAGCTAATGCATAATTTATTTAACTCAATATTAAAGCTCCTCGACACATAAAAAAAAAACCTCCTTTACTTAAAATAAATACAACTATCCACTTGTAGAAAATATGTCGATATTATTACACGGAACGCCTTATGAACTGGCTGTTATGTTACCATCTGAATCCAAACCACAAAACTATATTTTTTTTTAAAAGTTTGCGTTTGGGTCAACTTACTGATTGCATGATCAGAGACACCAAGACTCCACCAGCCTGGTGGTAGGCCATGGGGAAGTTGAGAAGTCCGGCACCCAATGTGACGTTGACCACAAGAAATGCTGAGGCAACCCAGCCTGAATTCGTCAATATTATTTTTCATTCATTATATAATCAATGTTGATACTGTTACGTCCCTTACATGTCCCCTGCTTGTGTGTGCGTTGTGTGTGCTGGAACGACAGGTACCCTCCCTTTGGTGTATAGTTGTATCCCTTGGTTGAGTGTGTTTACATGGAGCGAGAGGTGTTCACGTGAGGTGTGTCAGGTGACGGGTGTCAGAGCGTGTGCCAGTGTGTGAATCAGTTAGTTGTAGTGTGGCTGTGGACGTGGAATGTGGAACGTGGTGTTGAGTATTGTATTTATGTTGTAGACCCCTTTTGATCCTTTTATTATTTAAGTACTGTATATATTATTAAATATCTTATTATTATTGTTATTATAGAGTGTTAGTGTTATTGTTGTATACGTCGTATTTGTCTGTTGTTATTTATATACCCCTAGATTCTAGAACCCAACATTTGGGGGCTCGTCCGTTTAGCATGGCTACTACCAGGAGTGCCAGAAGACAGCTAATAAGTGACTTGAAGGAGGAGGGAAAGCTAATCGGGCTGACCGATGACAGTTTGGCTGAGTGGGTAAAGGAAGAGTTGAGGAGGGTGGAAGATGCGAAGGTCGAGGTTGTAGCAAAGGTATGTAACCCTGTACCCCGCTTGAGGGACGTGGCGGCGATGACGGTGGACGAAGACCTGGGTGCGTATGTGAGGCATTTTGAGAGTCAAGCAAAGAGACAAGGCATTGACCCCAAGGACTGGTCGCTCCTTCTGACGGACAAGATGAGTGGACAACTGAAGACTTTCCTCGTTGAGACGGGACTGAACCTGCATCATGACTTCGAGTCAGTTAAGGTAAAGTTATTGACGCACGCAGGTTTCAACGAGGAAAAGTATAGGGTCAGATTCCACCAGCTAGTACCAACACACGACGATATGAGAAGCTTCGCAGTCAACACAGAAGCCGCTTTGAGAGCGTGGGTCCAGCAGTCGGGAATAAAGGAAACGTTTGAGGACTTGGTGAACCTCCTGATAGTTGATCGGATAAAATCGGTGGTCACATGTCATCTGTTGGAGAGGCTGAATGGTGCTGCTAAGGTAAGTGTGGAAGATAATCTTAAAGTTATTGACAACTATAAGAGCACTCAAAACGCTAGAGTGACGAGGCAAGTAAATCAAACCCCTCCGTACGTCGCTGCTAGTTCGACAGCAGAGAGGATACCCTGGAAAAAAACGACACCGCGATCTCCAGGACACCACACTTGCCCTGGTGTACAGCCTATGCTTGGTGTTAGGAAGGTCAGCCTGAGCAGTATATGTTTCACATGTGGACGGTATGGACACTATGCCAGGGATTGTCATAGCAATAGTAATAGCGGCTTTACTTGGAGAAATAGGTCAGATAAAAGAGCTGTTGTGGAGTACGGAAACAACAAAAGACCTTATCGGTGCTACAAGTGCAATGAACAAGGTCATATTGCCAAAGAGTGCAGTATGGATATAGATACAGGCGCCTGTTATAGCTGTAGAAAGCCAGGCCACATACAACGAAACTGTCCCAACGGGACCAGTGGAGCGAGCAACTGGCGTACTGAAAATGTACATCGACGGTCAGATGATCTCAAGTGTTATTGCTGCGGTGGTGTTGGTCACATATCACGGGTGTGTCTCACAGCTCAGCGTGATATGTTAGGAAATTTTTCCCGGCTTAAAGACTCGCATATGAGAGCGAGGTAAAGCACGAAATTTGGAGGCGTATCCTTACAGAGGTAGTGTCCTTGGTAAGTTTTTTTTGTTAAGATAATTTATTCAATCAATGTTAATTTTTCTTTGTTTTTTTTACAGAAGCTGTGTATGATGATTACGGGCTGGAGATGATTAATGTAGTTAAAACGGCTATCGAGAAAGGAACTCAGTTTGATCGCCTTTAAGGAAAGATGACCATCTATGGCGACGTACGCATCTGCCGATGGGCCCTTACACTACAGGAAATAGCCTGTACTGTGAAACATATCAAGGGACCTGAGAACTTTGTAGCAATCTATCAAGAGTGTTTTACGACAACTAGTGTATATGATATTGAGAAATTTATTATTGTTGGAGATAGTATGATTATGTTAAGGAATTTACTATTGAGGCATTATGATATGATTATATTGAGAAATGTTTGAGAAAGGTATTACTGATGCAGTATAGAATGATTATGCTGATCAATTTTTTTATTGTGGCTTCTCACATGTATCTTTATAGGTTGAGATAGTCAGACCACGAGCTTTGTGCCCGGCCGGAGAAAAACCATAGTCCACTCTTAGGACCGAATTGTTCAAGCGGGATGCGAGCCACACTCTGGACCGAACTGTCCAGGCTGGATACAAGCCACACTCTGGATCAAACTGTCCAGGCTGGATACAAGCCAAACGCTGTCCCCACCGGTCAAATCGTGGCTTCCTAAGGACTAAAGAATAAATAGTCGAGCTCGGGCACCAACAGTGGCTAATGGAACAAGAGATGTTTGATCTCTTTAAAGAAAAGAGATCTGAAGGTGGAGGGGAGGGATGTTACGTCCCTTACATGTCCCCTGCTTGTGTGTGCGTTGTGTGTGCTGGAACGACAGGTACCCTCCCTTTGGTGTATAGTTGTATCCCTTGGTTGAGTGTGCTTACATGGAGCGAGAGGTGTTCACGTGAGGTGTGTCAGGTGACGGGTGTCAGAGCGTGTGCCAGTGTGTGAATCAGTTAGTTGTAGTGTGGCTGTGGACGTGGAACGTGGAACGTGGTGTTGAGTATTGTATTTATGTTGTAGACCCCTTTTGATCCTTTTATTATTTAAGTACTGTATATATTATTAAATATCTTATTATTATTGTTATTATAGAGTGTTAGTGTTATTGTTGTATACGTCGTATTTGTCTGTTGTTATTTATATACCCCTAGATTCTAGAACCCAACAGATACCAGGTAACACTTTTAACATGTTCTAATTAACTATAAGTAGTTCTTTGACAAAAAAAACGTTAATACGCTATAAAAACTGTAAGATACACACACATACTCACTCGCAAGATCAAACTGTATTTAAAACGAATAACAAAACCGAGTACAGTAACAGCTAAGTTAATAACCACTCCCTCTGTCACACGGCAGTCAGACGCCATTTATAAACGACCCATTACCAAGTATCAAGGTATAGTAGAGTTCCCGGTTCGAACCAGACGGGCAATTAAAGTAGAGTTCACCTGTTTCTGCGCATCGGCAAATGAAGTCAAAGTGTGATCATCACTTTACCAAGCCGACTTTACTTTTCCTAACCTTAGTCATGTATACATTAGTCTAGCGCTTTACCGCTAGGCCAAGCCGTCCCTTATTTATCACGGTATATGTTACTGTTATTTTACAATGATATTAATTATCAAAGTAATACGTCTTTATCAAAGTACTCTATAAGTAATGCTGGTAAACGTACCTGTTTTATTACTCAAACTGGTATTCGACGAACTAAGTCCTGATGATGATTTAGTGTCACACCACTCATCGGCAGAAATGATTGCCTTCCGTTCAATAGTCATACTCTTCTTTTTGCTACTACTTTCAAATGGTTAATATAGAGAAACAGCGTTGTGTCTGTTTTTTAGTGTCTAACAAGACATTACACGACTGTTACAATGTTTTCTAGCTTCATATATTGACACAGCTTCTATATAACATAGTTTAGACATCGCATTTTTAACATTTAAATAATTATCCAACATGTTTTCTTACAAAGAGCTTCTCATTATATAATCATTATACGCTTAAATTAGTGATGACACGTTTTGTTTTAATTTGTGTTTTATATTAATCTACATGGAATCTTTTTCACTAATATCACCTTACTTTACTATCGTTAATATCACTCTTTTTGTACACGTTCCCAACATGTTTTTAATAATAAATATTGAAATTTCAAGTTTTAATTCACTGATAAAAAAGACGCATAATTTTCTTTGTGAGCTTAATGTAGGTCACGATGGCATCTGTTAACTTACTGTGAGTCTGCACTGGAAAAACGGAGTAAATTATTTCATGGGCTTTATGTTCGGCTGGGGAATTATGAAGTTTACAATAGAAGGCCACGGAAACTCCAGTATGTCATTTAAATATTTTATCATTTTATTAACATATCGACGTGTTTACTCATTGGATATTATACCACGTAGAAGAATAGGTAATGAATGATTATAGAAAAAAAATAACCTGACAAGGCCACATAATGAATACAAAAAAAAACATGAACAAACAAGGAAGAAAAAAAGAAAGAAATAATAAGACAATGCAGAACAAATCTTAAAGTTGCTCTACACGTTACGCTAAAAAGCTGAGCTGAACAACAGCGTAAAAAATAGTTATACATAGTAATTGAAAATCCTCGTAAAATGTTAATATGTTGGCTTTTTTGTCTTAAATTCTTGCTTGTGATGAGAGGTTTGATTTGAACCAACATGAGTTGTTGTTTTTTTTGGCAGTATGCTAAAACGGAATGGTTTATTTCATTGGTTTTCATTTATATTATATTTCGCATTATGGATCGTGCATCCGGTAAGAAAACAAAATGTGTGAATTTATAGTTCATTTAAAATAAATTAATTTAAATTAAATTAAAATAAGCAAATGTGTATGTTGAGTTTTGAAATATTTGCTCTATGAACCTCGAAGTCCCATAACAGTATTAAATCACATAATAAAAACACACAAATAAAGAACATACAGCTTATTATTTATTACATATTTGTAATAATGATTCAACAATTTTGAATATGTTATATTTATATTTTGAATACTAATCTTTAAATTAATGGTTCTCAACGTTTTTGTAGGCAATGAACACCACTAGTTTCATACACACATTCACGGAAGCCTTGTTATTAGTTCCATAGTCCACACTGACAAAATCTAATCGTGAACATGAGTCGGTTTTGGTTCTTGACCTTCGCAGATTCCCTAATTCTGACTCACCGAAATCCTAGGGTTCGATTTTACCCAGGCTAAGAACCTTTGCTTTAAATGTATTGAAAATTCAAGATACCTTTTAATTCTACAGCAAACTAATAATTGATTATTGTTTTTAATAAAAGGTAAGCATCAAATCAAATAGTCGCCTCTACTGCTAGATGCACGTGAACTTGGACGAGTCCGGCTCAACACCTTGTAGATCTTTTATAATAGCCTGACATACGATGACTCCAATGATGAAGGCACCAACAGCTAGAAACACCATGGCTATCGCTCTTAGGACGTGGACACGTTGATCCTGCTTCTCACCAGACTCTAGTATATTCTGCATCGCATTTAGCAAGCACAACCCTGATTAAAGACAATTTTTTTAACGTTAATGTGTACTCCACATGAAAATAAATTTAATTTCCAGTCTTAGACTTAAAAATCAATTACCCAACAATTATCTTTGGAAAATATAAGTATATATCTGTGTATGTATATAACGCTCTTTAAAGGTGGAAGTTTATAAATATATGTAATAAATTATTACCTATTGATTTTTCTCAATTATTATCTATTATTAAAATACAATTGTTTTTATTCTTTTTTCTATTTTTTAATAATAAAGTATAGTATATAATATATTGTACACGAATAGTTAATCAATTACTTAAGTTTAACTGCAGTATATTCGTGTATAATCTCCCATATAGTTCACTAGAGTTATCTAACCTGTTTGTATATGTTTATTACGTAAACATTATAGTTAGCTTTGTTAAAGGCATTTATTTGACACACTAAAGTATATGTGTGGGGGTGTGCGGGTGTGTGTGTGTGTAGGTGGTTGTGGGTGGTGCGTGTGTGTTATAACAGCATATAGCTTTATTAAGGTTACACAAACACAATTTAGTTTTAGTTTTACTGCATTTTTTTTTTGTGAATTTTGAATTTAATAAAGCCTTTTTCCCAAAAAGGTTGTTTTCAATGTGAGATCAGTGTTTCTTTCAGACTTTTTTCTCCGGGGGGGGGCGCTTGAAATTTTCGGGGGGGGGGGGCGGTAGACTTTCTTCGGGGGGACGGACACTGTTAAAAGTATATATTTTCTATATAAGATATATAAATTTCATTTCGTTCGGGGGGGGGGGGTAGAATTTTTTCGAAGAAATGCCTGAAAGAAACTCTGTGTGAGATTCATTTACCAAAAGATTTCTGTGTTTCTGTTTGGTGTGGGGATCTTCTTCTTTGTTCTTAATTTTTAGTGTTGGGAGGGATCGAGCCTTATCTGCCAGAGGGTTTGAACTCGAGACTTTTTTTTTCGAATTTTATCAACCATGAGCTTTGCCGACTCGACCATGATTCCATCACGATTAAGGATTACGTGTCAACTGGTTATGCGCCTTTGAGGCCATTGACTCCGATTTCAGCCTGCTTATCTTTTTGGAACAAACTACAAGGCAGCAGTTGTTTAATTTTGGAGTTGTCTCTCCTAGAAGTGTGGCTGTCCCCAGCTAACGAGCCTCATCTGCCCGAGGGTTCGAACTCGAGACTTTTCGGTTTGGCAACCATGAGCTTTACCGACTCGACCACGCCGACCCTTGGTGTGGGGATAACAGATTATTTTTAACGTATAGCGCGTCGTCTACTTAATAACTGAAATAAAGCCTTATGGAGCAGAAGGACCACTGACCTGGTAATACAAAAATAAACACCGCTGATAAAGCCCCTAGGAGTTGTATGGCCACGCCTATATTTGGGATGAAGATGGACAACAGCAAGGTCAAGGTGAACCACACCAATGTCGTTATGACACGTCTCAACTTTTCTTTGTGTGAAATTTCTTCTGGGTTCATTTTCCAGAACATTCTCCACAAACTGTCTAATGCTGTCCTGTTTGTTTGTGTAATTGTACAATATTTAAAATATTGAATAATACTGCCCTTTTCTACTGTACTCAATATTTTAAAAACAAAAGGTAATTCTGTTAAATATTGTAGCTATTGAAGTTAATAAACTGCGAAAAACAGATTGACTTTTAAATTTTCAAAATATTTGACATGAATTCGATAGATTAAACATCTTTTAATATTATCTATTAGACGATTAATTTAGGATGATAAAACATCTATCATTTTACATTGAATTTGTTGTTAATTATCTTTAATTGTTTTTTTTAAATTCAAAACAAACTATGCTCCAGTACAAATAAAAATAAACGGTAGTGATCTCCCCTAAACTTTCTCGAATATTTTTTATATAACACTACGGAGATGGCAACTCGGGATATAGACATGATTTTTTAAATCCATTTTTAAGTACTTAAACTTTTTCAAATAGAAGAGAATCTAGTACTACTCACTTTCCAACGAAGCAAAGAATAGGATATATCGTGTAGTTTTTCACAGCCACAAGAACTACAGCCACCATCACATCAGCTGTAGGGTTAAACGACAACAGTATGTCATTGGTGACTAAGTCACCGAACTGGGGAAAAAATGTCATCGGTTATTTCTAACACAGCATTCAACTTATGTGTATCTAGCATTTAGTCACAAAATCGTTCAATTGCAATGTTGATTTGATGCATTTTATACTAGTAACAGCAGAGTTTATTTCCAGAATATCTTAGGGAAAGCAGCGAGCATTCCCCCACCCCCACAGCAAAACTAAATAGAATTTATATAGAAAATATAAACT
Source organism: Physella acuta (assembly GCF_028476545.2). Classification (NCBI taxonomy): domain Eukaryota; kingdom Metazoa; phylum Mollusca; class Gastropoda; family Physidae; genus Physella; species Physella acuta. Next base: position 99,336 of record NW_026731925.1, on the reverse strand, counting down.
ATGACCAACATCCGCGCTCTCCTCCTCCGCCCCCCCCCCCCCCCCCCACAACCCTCCCTGAAATTAAATGTTGTAAGTGCCCTCACCCCTTCCCCAGAGAAAAAAACTGAAAGAATCATAGGCTGCATTACAATAAAACGTATTGATTTACGAAATAGAATTTTTGGAGACAATTTTTTTTTAATAAACATTGTTTGAAATTTTAAAATTAAACAGATTTACAACCAACATTTAATTTGATATATGTTTTTTACAAAATAAAACTAGCCCGTAAATTATACGAATCAGTTTAAATATTTTTGCACCTTACTGTTAAAGTTTGAAATTATAAAAGAACCATATTAATAATTTAAAAAAAACTAATTCAAATGCTAACAATCCACAAACCTGTAAATATCCCAGAGATGCAGTGACTGTGTAAGTTATGATACACAATATCATAGCAAGTGTTACTGTTTTAGAGAACTCTCTGATGTTACGTTTCGCCAAACAGGAGTAGATGGGGATAATGTTCACGTGACACTGGAATTATAACAAATTTCAGAAAAAAATATCATTTTGTTAGCGAAATTATGTTAATATTTTAGACATACTAATTAAAAAAAAAATTAAAAAAGGATTTTTTTTTAATAAAAAAAAATAGAGAAATCTTTTAGACTATTACATTTACATCATTTATCCAGCGAAATATGTGTTTGTGCTTAGCTTATGTATACATTAGGAATGTAAATAAAGATATACTTTTTGTAAGCATTTTGTAACAATTTAAATCTTTAATAAAGAAACTCCAAGTCACACAAAAATATAAATTAATGTTAAATTAATATCTCTAATAAACTGCTAATAATCATAATTTCGTCAATTAACAGCTCTAGAGCAAGATTTCTACAGTAATTATATATATATATATATATATATATATATATATATATATATATATATATATATATATGTATGTAAAATATTTATTATACCACAGTTTTAACGATATACACCATTGATGTATATTTATAATAGACAGACTCGAATTTAAAAAAGGACATAACACGTATACTTCTTCTCTTTTGTACAGTAGTAAAAATGCAATGATACCAGACTTAATGAAATAGATATGAGACCAGCATTAATGAAAAAGCAATAACAGCAGAGTTAATGAAACAGCAATAATATCACACTTAATGAAACATCAATGAGACCATACTTAATGAAGACATAACTTCATTAAGACCAGACTTACGTCATTAAGAGCAGACTTACGTCATAGGAGAAACAAATTTCCGGTGCAACAAGAAAAACATCGACCCACGACCTTGGACTGGAATAATTAACATCTTGAATGTATACAGAAATTATTTTTTTTTAAAGCACATTTAATAAAGACGTGCGGATAGTTCAGCTCAAGTTATAAGTCTTGTAGTGTTAAGTTATTATAGTACGTAAGTAAAATTTATTTTTCCAACATGGCGGTCCATGGAGCAAGTGAAGTAGAGTTCACATGTTTCTGTGACCTAGCCATTTACGGATAGTATGGTCAGTACTATGCCCACTTTCCCTAACGTTAGTTTGGTACCCATTAGAGCTGGATGGAGTCAAAGACGTTGTATTGACTTGAACCTTGGATTCAAACTGGACACTTACGGGTTAGCAGTCTTATGCTCTAGCGTACGACCGCGGTAGCCAGATAAATAGTTTTCATAATGAAGCTAAAATAATTTCTATAAACACTTTTCTTTCCAACAAAATATTAATAATATTTAAATTTAAAATAGTGTTGGAGTACTTGAACATACGAAGTAGAAATTGTTCCTTGGTTGTCATGAGGAAGAAAATACTTGACGATAACTAGAACTGCGACATACAAGATACCTATAACACCAACGACACTAGAAGAAAAAACAAATATTTTCATTACGCATGTTTATGTTTTTATCAATCACAAAGTTTTTCTAAAATTAATTTAAAAGAAATTATTTGAATTGTTTGTAATTTTTAATACTAGCACTAGGAATTTATATCATAACTTTTGGACCAATTTAATTTATTATTAAAGATAAGCAGTTTCTTCCAGACTTTTTGCACCGGGGGGAGGGGGCGGACACTGGTAAGAGTATATGTTTTCTATATAAATTTCATTTCGTTCTGGGGTGGGGGCGGTAGACTTTCTTCGGGGGGTGGGGGTGGGGGGTGCTCGGCCGTCCCGTCCCCGTCCCCCCCCCCCCCCCACGAAGAGATGAATGGCAGAAACTCTGAAGTTAATAGTATGTATTTTTTTTAAACTCTTGCGACGCTAAGATTTCATGTAAAAATCTGAACTTGATATCAATTTTAACAGAATAATCAATTAGTGGATAATAATTAAATATAAAGCCTGTTAAAAATTTGTTGAAAACGCTTACCGGCAACTTACCTGGTATATTTTAAGAAATCGATTCTTTTAGGAAAACATAATGGCAGTATAAAGACTATAGACGTGGCTGATATAATGAAAGCTCTTGTCATGTAGAACGGCTTTGATTTACAATAGAGGTCTTGAGATATTTTGAAGAAAACTGCAACAAAAATAGTTATTTATGATTTCATATATATATATATATATATATATATATATATATATATATATATATATATATATATATATATATATATATATACATATATATATATATATATATATATTATATATATATATATATATATATATATATATATATATATATATATATATATATATATATATATATATATATATATATATATATATATGTGTGTGTGTGTGTGTGTGTGTGTCCGTCAAAGTAGGTCATAGCATACACATATTGTTAATTTACAGTAATAATTTAGTTTTGACTATAGTTACCGTGTTAAACATCATCAAACAAAATAGTAATGAGATCACTATAGAATGTATTTCTAACGTCGACTAAACACTGCTAAAACGTATCAAAGTGTTTCTATAGAGCTGCCTACTCACATATCTCCCACTGGTCGCCTATAACGATGAGAAAAGATACGCAGGAGCCAAAGCAGTAGAGTAACACACAGACAGCACAAGCCAGCTGGGCTTTAGGGCCACACAGGGAGAGAACCACGTCTTGGTAGGTGTTGCTTCCCTTGATGTCAGAACAGTAGGCGAGGATAAATATAGCCATCACGACAAACACCATAAAAAACTGCCAGGAAAAAATAATTATTTATATTCAAAGATGCAGCGTTGATAAATAAAGTATAAGTTTAAAAAATAAAATAAAAGTTATAATTAATTAACAAAGATGTGTCTTATACAATAAAAAACATCGCAAATTATCAAAGATGTTGATTTTTTTAAATAAAAGTTTGTCCTAAATAATAGCAATCATGTTCGAGTTGGAATATAGTTTTTCGTGTCGTTTAGCAACCGTCAACAAAATTTACAACTGCATTGCTTTTAAAATAAAATTTAGAAACAGAATACAGAGCCAAATCAGGAGCAAATTAGCCAGAGGCGTAGCGAGGGGTGGGGGCGGGGGGGGGGGGGTGCATATGTCCCCGGGCCCCAACCAAAATGAGTTGGAAAAAAAAAATCTCATTTTAGCTGCATTTTTGCAATTTAAATATTTAAAAAATTATGTGGGGTGGGGGTGCAAATCGAAAGTTTGAGTGGTGGGTTCAAATCAAAAGTTTGAGGGGGGGGGGGGGTGCAAATTGAAAACTAAAAGGTTGATCCCGAGGGGGGCGCCAAATTGAAAGTTTGTCCCCGGGCTACATCTCTGAGATTAACTTACTGACTGTATAATGACTGCCCAGAGGATCCCACCAGACTGATGGTACGCCATTGGGAAGTTCAAAAGTCCCGTCCCTAGAGCGATGTTCACGACGAGAAACGTCGCCGCAAACCATCCTAAAAATAGTAAAACTATCCTCATTAGACCTAACGATCCATTGGGCACATGAAGTAGAATTCATGTTTCTTAACGTCGGTATGTCAAAGGAAGGTCTGGTCAGCACTATGCCCAGTTAGGTTAGGTATCCATCTAAGCTGGGCGGACTCAGGGACGTAGTACTGACTTGGTTTCGAACTCGAGACTTGCGGGTTAGCAGCCTAGCGCTCTACCACTTAGGTCCACGGCATCCACAAACCATCACGATCGCGTCAACAGAACATGATATTGGAAGTCGTTTTCTAGAGTGAGAATTTATTATATGTAAAGTTATATCTCAGTTATCGTAGTTAAGATGGACCACAACAGGCCGCGATAGATGAAATACCGCGAAGTTGTGTTACCCTCTGATTTGGGATGGCTGTATACACATGTATGAAAGAGTGCATAATACAGTTAAATTTTGAAAAAAAAATCTGCCTGAACATTCTATTTTATTTTACGGCATTTCTAAAATGACGGTGTAGCCTAATTGTTAAGCGCTAGACGGCTAACCCGAAAGTTTAAAGTATGAGTAAGGATTCTTTTCAGTAGAACGTCCCTGAGTCCACATCGTTCTGATGGGTGCCTAACGTTAGCGAAAGTAAATGCAACTGGACATCGTGCTGACCACACTGTCCCATCATACGCCGAGGTAAAAGAAACAGGTCAACTCTACTTCACTTGATCTATGGACCGGCAGGTTCGAAACTACTTTAAAATGTTTAATGTAATGTAACTGTTTCTGACAATAGCTTATCATCGGTTTTAATAATTAAATAATTGTTTCTCATATGAACACACTACGATTAATTGAAATCATCAAACCTGTTTGTCCTCTATTTTTGTCATTCGGTGGACTAAAACTTGTCAAAGACTTGCCCTCGTTATGCTTAAGGGCAATGTATTCAAACTTCAAGCTGTTTTGTTGAGCTTTCATTGTGTGGTCTTGGTGGTGTGCTCGATGTGTAGACTAAGAGAGAATATACAAGCTAGTATTAAGGGAAATGATTAGCGAAATGGTTAGTCTATTAAGAGAGAAAATACAACTTAGTATTAAGGGAACTGATTAGCTAAATGGTTGGTCTATTAAGAGAGAAAATAAAAATTAGTATTAAGGGAATTGATTAGCTAAATGGTTGGTCTATTAAGAGAGAAAATACAAGTTAGTATTAAGGGAATGGATTAGCTAAATGGTTGGTCTATTAAGATAGAAAATACAAGTTAGTATTAAGGGAACTGATTAGCTAAATGGTTGGTCTATTAAGAGAGAAAATACAAGTTAGTATTAAGGGAACTGATTAGCTAAATGGTTGGTCTATTAAGAGAGAAAATACAAGTTAGTATTAAGGGAACTGATTAGCTAAATGGTTGGTCTATTAAGAGAGAACATACAAGCTATTATTAAGGGCATTGATTAGCTAAATGGCTGGCCTATTAGTTTTCATGTAAGTGTAAGCGAAACACATATTTTAATAACGTAGACTTAGATCAGTGGTACTTAACCTATGGTGGTACCGAACTCCACCAGCTTCTGTTGCACATACAATACTTCCTCTATACTACGTATACGAGAACGTAATAACACTTTGATAAAATAATATGTAAACTTGTATTAAAATAATATATTTTAAATATAAAATAGAACTGTATTTTATTAAAAGTTTACGATTTATATAAGTAAAATACGAACCCTTTAGTGATTATTCTCACTCGTCCTCATGAATAACACAACCTTTTTAAAACAATGTAAAACACTCAATGGCTATTTAGTATGAAAATAAAATTCCTCCATTCACTATACCAAACACGGCAACAGCTGGCATATATAAACCAGACGTCTAGCTGTCATACTGAATCCATTACCATATTAACACAATTTACATGCTTGATGAGTTTATCCACTGTAGAACAAAGTCGAATGGCAGTTGCGTTTATTTTACTCAAATGTACTATAACTGTTTAAACTTGTTTTTGGTAGTGTGCGAGTTTTACTGTTGGTGCTATGAACATTGGACTTGTATAGACATTTTCCCAATATTGAAAATAAATATAAAATAACCTTCATCGTAAGTACATAGAAGTATTTTCTCTATATGAGTTTTGAAAAATTATTTAACCTGTTAGTGATTATGCCCCCTGTTATATTTAAGTTATATCCCTTAACATTGCTAAGATTTATCCTATATTTGTATAACAATTATGTCCCATCTATGTATTTTGTTTTTATCTAATTTATAATAATTTAAAATTGTTAGTATTTGTGTATTCCCTTCAAGTAATTGCATTTATGTTATTTCTCAGATTTTTATATGATGTGACTAGTTAACATACAGAGATGGGACTGCGTAGCCTAAGCGGTTGAGCGCTAGCCTGCTAAATCGAAAGTCTCGAGTTCTTCCCTGATGGGTACGTAACTCATGTTAGGTTTTTAGTCGGGTCAGCAGTATAGTTCTTTACCACTAGACTACGCCATCCCATAATTGCATTTATTTTATTTCTCAGATTTTTATATGATGTGACTAGTTAACATACTGAAATGGGACTGCGTAGCCTAAGCGGTTGAGCGCTAGCCTGCTTACCCGAAAGTCTCGAGTTCTTCCCTGAGTCCACTCAGCTCTGATGGGTACGTAACTTATGTTAGGGAAAGTAAAGGCGGCTGTACAAAGTGCTAACCACACCTTCCCTTCAAATGTTGAGGCCAAGAAACAAGGTATCTTTCGAACGTTATCAATGGTGATTTATCATACACCACCGTTCTTCAAGGAAACGGTCAAATATCAGCACTGCGTATCTGTCTGCGACATTAGTTATACCAACATGCCTAATTTTCAATTTTTGGTTGTTTATATCTCAAGTTATTTTTTATTATAAACTTCTTTTTATTTTCTTCTTCGTTCTTCGTTGTTATGATTGACGATATTCCCTCCAACACAATTAAGTAATTTGTGTCAACCTGTTATGTGCCTTATAGGTCGTTGACTCAGATTTTAGTCTGCTTTTCTTTTTGTTGATCTGCTTCTATAGCCTTTGTCCATTCAAGAACGAACTATTCGATTGTAGTAGATCACAATTTCCCTAATGTAGAGCGATCTTTAAAACGCATGTAGGTGCCAGAGTACTTGTGGGTCAGCCATAGGCGCTCCAGGTCAAATGACCGACAGGGTACTAAAGGGCGATTCAAGGGCAGTTTGACCATCAAATCTAGTAGTAACGCTGACCCCCCCCCCCTCCTAGTCGAATCAGCGTACAGGTAGCCTCGGTTAAACAATATATATATATATATATATATATATATATATATATATATATATATATATATATATATATATGTGTATATATATATATATATATATATATATATATATATATATATATATATATATATATATATGTGTGTGTGTGTGTATATATATATATATATATATATATATATATATATATATAATGTAAAATATTTTCCCGGAAAATATAAATGGAAGTCGAGATACTTTCTCAAATCAGCAACATATTTATTCTTTCCATTTTGATTGTTCTCAATCTTAATATGTTTGCAGTGTTTGCTTTAAACACTGACTCATCAAATTATCCACTCTATTAGAAAGAGTCATTTAAAAAGTATTAAAATATTTTCTCCATAAAAAATGGGTACGTCATGGGAGAAAGGTGTTCAGTTATTGAATAAATATGATTATCAGATTTCAAAATAATATTTAAGCATATTCTTTTAAAATATAATCAGGAGTATATGTAATGGTGGATTATATTTATTATTATATTTATTTGCTTTTCTACTCAATTGAATTGATCAAATTAATGTCCCCTGAGACAGGATCCAAAATATAATTGTAATTATTATTGAGGAAAATACTAAACAATTATTTTGCTTAAGTTGTAATTTATTAAACGTACTTTCAAATAAAGCTACTGTATGGTTATCTCAAGTTACGGTTATTGTTTATATTATTGCAATAAAAACTATAGCTTAATTTGCAACGCCTAATCAATTTTATAACAACACTTAAAAAATCGAAAAGTTTTTTTAAAACATTTTAATTTTGAAACATTGTTCTATCTTTTTAATAACAGCTATTTCCTTGAAAGTTATTTCCCTTATGAAAGGCAAATTGAATGTTTATAATTTTCATTTCAAAATAATCTTTTTTTACTTTCTCGTATATACGAAGTATAGAGAAAGCCTTGTAATCGTGCAAAAAACATCGAGATTTTTACAAATCTCGACGTTTTACACCTCACTGATACGGAAAAACAATTTTGCAATCTTGTCCGTATGTCTGTGTGTGTGTTTGTGTGTGTGTTTGTGTGTCTGTGTGTGTGTAAACACGATAACTTGAGTACGTTACAGCTAGGTTGATGAAATTTCATATAAAAGTATTTTATCAAAATCGTAGATCTATATCAACTTTTGAGCTATTTCCGATAACCGGAAGTGGTACTTTTTCTACTTTGAATTTTTCAAAAGCCTATAACTTGAGTACTATTTCAGATAGATAAATGAAATTTCACATGTAAGTAAAAGATCTAATTCGCTACCTTCTGTCAAATTTTGGGTAATTTCCGTTGATCGGAAGTACTAATTTACGCTATTTCTGATTTCTCAAAAGCATTAAATTTATAGAGTAGTAATAATATTGCGCACTATTATGCACATTTTGTTTTGGTGCTCGCTTGGTGCGCAATTCTTTTTTCTATGAGATTCTATTCTATTTTTAAAAATTTAAGTAATTAAAAATCATGTCTATATTCCAAGTTATATAAGAATATTCGAGAAAGTTTAGGGGAGATCACTCCCGGTTGTTTTTTTTTTTTTTTACAAAATGCAGCGCCATATATACGCCACACCCCTTTTCTCTATATCTACCTTATCAAACATCTTTCTAGAAACTGCAACCATCTCATCCCTCCTCCCCTTGGTTGCTGACTTTACGCTTGCAGAGATTTCCATTATTTTTTTACCCATGATACCAAGTTACCATGGCTAAAATTTACGTGGGGGGGGGGGGGGGGGCGGGGGAGGTGGTTTTTTTTTTGGGGGGGTGGTGGAGACTTTTAAAAGTATATATTTTCTATATAAATTCCATTTAGTTCGGGGGTGGGGGAGGGTAAACATTTTTAGGGGGTGGGAGACTACCGACCCCCCCCCCCCCCCTATCTCGACCCCCGCTGAATTGCCTGGTAGAAAATCTGTATAATACAAGCTCTCTTCTGTTTTATACAATTAATTAAGCAATTAAGTTAATTATTTTCAATACATTCCAGATTCTAGTTTTAATATTTAATAACACGCGATTATCTAAAATAAAAACGTAAGAAAGCTGTTTGTGAATGTTTGCGGTCTACGAACACAACACACGCTAGGGGCTCGTAAGCCTCAATTAAAAGTAAGGAATGGGACAGCTATGTTATTTTTGTGGAGCTCAGCACCGGGGAGGGGACGGGAGGTAGGTTTAAAGTGGACGGGAGTAGACAGAAGTGAGTGGGGGGGGGGTCTAAAATGTTTTTTTTTAATGTTTTGATTTTGTTTTTGTTTTTTTGGAAGAAGTAGTAAATGGATAGATCCTAATTTTTACATTGGCTCAAAACTTAACACTTAAATGGATGAATCGTAATTTTTAAATCAACCCAGGAAAACTTAAATCTTAAACGGATAAATCCTAATTTTAAAATAACCTAAACATTACCTAAGCCCTAAACGGATAAATCCAAATTTTAAAATAACCCAAACATCACCTAAATCCGAAAAGGATTTATCCTATTTACAGGGTAAACCAAACAGCAAATTAATCCAAAATATATTAATCCTACTTTTACATTTACCCACATCTAACTTTACACCGAAGATTTGTGAGAATTATTTACTCCTGTAAAGGTGTTTACGTCAGTTTGGTGCGCCATGCAGAGGCGTAGCGAGGGGGGGTGGGGGGATATATGTCCCCGGGCGCCGACCTTAGGGGGGGCGCCAAATTGAAAGTTTGAGGGGGGGTGCAAATGAAAAGTTCGAGGGGGGGGTGCAAATCGAAAGTTTGTCCCCGGTCGCCGGGAAGGGTCGCCACGCCTCTGGCGCCATGTCCTATTTTGTAATAGATGCAACACCAAACAAAGAGACTAGACACTTAGACTGCACCGGACTGAAATACAATAGGCTGTGTGAATTAGAATTTCTGTATAATTAGTAAATTTTCATCGAGTCAATGTGTTGTGGTAGGGGTTGTTATATCGCTTAATATAAATAAACTAGTAGGCTATATCCCATTTACCGCCATAGTGTATGTTATCGAAGGAAAACATTGTTGTGACTTTCATCGTTTTACTTTCCCTGGCCACTCCGGTTGACTTCAAGGAGAGGATGAGGGCGTTTTTTTTAGATATTTGAATTTATAAAACAATTATAAAACTATTTTCAACGGCTTATAGTCAATACAAAAAATATTAAAATGAGCAAAATTTATGGTTCCCAAAAGGTTTTAATTTTTTTTAAGTAACTATAAGTTTATGGCTTACAAATTTTAAAAATAATTTAGTGTGATTGCATAAACTTTTCAAGCCTTTTGTGTTGTTGCTATCTGCAGTTGAACTTGGACGAGTCTGGCTGGACGCCGCGAACGTCTTGCATGATGGCCTGTGATAATGTGAGTCCAAAGATGAACACACCCACGACAACCAAAACAACGGCTGTCCCTCTTAACACGAGGAACGTCCCAGCTTGTTGCTCGCCCGATTCTATTTTGTTCTGCATCGTCCTTAATAAGCACATCCCTGTAAAAGTTGAAAATTGTTCTGCTATGTGAAAAAAATAGTTGGATTCTTGTTTTTTAAGGAACGATAACAAAAACATAGGAGATCTGGCATTCAAACATTTTTTGCTTAAAAAAGTCACACACTGCGATGCTTTCATGCGTTTATTCGTGGGGGGAGGGGGGGGGGGGACAAACCAGGGTACTGTGTCAATTTTTCCATACTAAGTGACCCCCCCCCCCCAAGGGAATGTAATGCAAAATATACATAATTTATTCATTAAACAGTGTCCGCCCTAAAATGAAATGTAAGCAACCCCCTCCACACACTGGATATTTAAAGCCCCCACCCCCCAGAGAAAAATGTCTGAAACACAAGCTACAAGTGTTGAAACAAAGACAATGGCTGACCTAGAAAGACAAAAATAAACATTGCGGCCAATGAGCCGAGGATCTCTATGACCACGCCTATATTGGGCGTGTAGATGGACAGCAGTACGGTCAAGGTGAACCACACCAATGTCGTGATGATGCGTCTCAGATTTTCTCCGTACGAGATCTCATCCGGGGCGGTTTTTCTGAAGATTTTCCAGACTGTGTCCAATGCAGCTCTGTCGAAAATTGGCATGCACACTGACCAAATTATTATTTGAATAAGGCATTCATTATTGTTTCCTAATTGAAGCCGAGAAACGATCATTATCTTTGATTGCATCCCAAAAGTCTCTAGTTTAAATTCCGGTTCAAGTTGGTATAATGTCCCAGAGTCAACCCAACTCTGATGGGTACCTAACTCATGTTAGGGAAAGTAAAGGTGGCTGGGCATAGTGCTGACCATATTATCCCTTCATATGCCAATGTCATTACCCAATGGATCGCTACAGAAGTTTTTACTACTTTTCGTTTAAATTTACCAATTGAAATGCTTAGATATATGTTTGTACATCGAACACATGCAGAAGTTTTACAAGATTTTTTTGCAAAATAGCCCTACGGGGGAAAATGGTAATGCATCTTCAATTTATAAATATCCCTTCATATGCAAATGTCATTACCCAATGGATCGCTACAGAAGTTTTTACTACTTTTCGTTTAAATTTACCAATTGAAATGCTTAGATATATGTTTGTACATCGAACAAATGCAGAAGTTTTACAAGATTCTTTTTTGCAAAATATCCCTACGAGGGGGAAAATGGTAATGCATCTTCAATTTATAAATGACTTACTTGCCACAAAAACACAAAATAGGATATGTGGTGTATGTTTTGACAGCCACAAGAACTACAGCCACCATCACCTCAGCTGTAGGGTTAAACGACAGCAGTATGTCAGCGGTGATGCTGTCACCAAACTGTCAAATTGTCAAGTTAATTTTTTTAGATTTTAACGCTAGCAAATCAATGTTTCTGCCAGACTTTTTTCAATATTTTTTTAGAAAAAAGAACAATACAAATAACAACAAGCAACAAACCTGAAGATATCCCAAAGCTGCAGTGACTGTGTAGATTAGTACACACAATATCATGGCAAGTGTTACTGTTTTAGAGAACTCTCTCATGTTACGTTTAGCCATACAGGAGTAGATGGGAATGCTGCTAATATGACACTGGAATGTTTAATTTATAAAAATTACGTTTTTATAAAAATGAAAACACGATTTTCTACAATGGCTTTGTGGATTATTTTAATCATATATAACAAATTAAAATGTGATTAAGAGATATAAAATGTGTTTGAGTATCTATAGTAGATTTTCTAAATAGATCATTTATATTAGAAACCGAAATCAAAATTTAAGAAACGCTTATGAATTTCATTAGAAATAGAAAAAAAACAGTCTAAGAAGTCCAGTAAATCCAGTTTATTTATGCATTAGATATATTTAATGCTTTTTTTTCCGGACACAAGAAGCATTAATTTGTAAAGATCAACATCATTAGCAGACTTACTTGGTAGGCGAAACAAATTTGTGGCACAACGTAAAACACATCAATCCATGACCGAGGACTGAAATCAGAAAAAGTTGGTCTGGTACAGTCTGAGCACCGTTCTAATATGATATGCTGGCTAAAATAGAATCGTGTATCAGGGACAGAATTTTTTTTATTTTCACTCACTTTTTTTAGAAGTTGTATTTAATAAAATAGATATGTTAAAGAGTTTCATTTTCATAGATTTGATAATGTTTTGTGAAAGTTAATATTACATTATACAGAAGTATCTACTTAACGTTTGTTCATCGAAAAAGTTAGCATATATGTATATATATGTATATATATATATATATATATATATATATATATATATATATATATATATATATGTGTGTGTGTGTGTACCGTGTGGCAACATTTTCCGGGATACGGTGAGGTAGAAAAAATTTGACAGCGACAAGTCCGGCAACATACAAAATTCCTATAACACCAACGACACTGGGATAAAAGAAAAATCTTTTTACACATAATACTATTATCCAGTAACATGTAAGTACTAGATAAGATAGAAAATATATGTTAATGGTTTTTTTTTTCATGATTTACTTATGAATTTCTAAATAAAGGACATTTATTTAAATGACATAATGGTAGGTGTAATTAGTACACGTGTACCTAATTAAGAAACTGCATTTTATTTGTTTTTATTTTGTGTATTAATAAGTGATTTACTTGATCTTGATCGATTTTAAATAGATTTTAAATAGAAAAATACTAGGCGAAGTCAAATAATTTTGCAAGCAATATTTCAAATTCTATATTACCAAGATTAAATTATTTTTTTGAAACAAAACCTTCATTTTCTCATTTGAACATCGCGATTATTTAAACGACTAAACAAAAAAAATTAAAGTACCTGGTGTATTTTAGAAAATCAATTCTTTTTGGGAAACATAAGGGCAGTATGAAGAGAATTGATGTTACTGATATAGTGAAAGCTCTTGTCATGTAGAAAGGTTTTGTTCTACAGTAGTGATCGTGAGACACTCGGAGAAAAACTGAAAAACAAATGTATTTAGTAATCAGTAAAAACTAAAATTGTTAGACAATATATTTTCCTTTCTAACTAGGCATGTACGTCAAAACTGGATAATATATTTTAGGTTTTTAACTTTTTTTTTACATTATTTTTAGTGACTGTTTCTTTACCACCAACGTATGATGTTCAATATCCAAAACGGCTAGCCCTACGCAGCTAAATTTTATGTATATATGGCAATTACTATTTTTAATGTGTAAATGCGGTGCTTAGTCCGTATCGTTAATTTTAATTAAATTTAAGAACGTGTAGTACATCTAAATTAATTTCGATGATAGTCAACACAATCATACCTAAATGGAAAAAAAAAAACTTTGAAAGGCAACTTGTTTAGAATAAATATCAATATATTTTTTTTTATAAATGAAATATACATAAATATGACAGCATTATACCAAATAATGTAACATTTTATTTTTATACCGTTTTTAAATAATATTATACGACGTAAATTAAAATTAAAAGTAAATATTGCACAACTTAAAACCAAAGATATTCACTATTTAAAGCTGATTTAAATATGAAATAATAGGGCGTGACAAATACTCAGGTATTATACACTGAATGATTTTTACAATAAGAAACTAAAACGATGATCAAATCGAAAGCATGATATATACAAAGACAAACACATGAAAACAAAATTAAATCAATTTTATTGAATAAAAAACCACCAGCTGAAGATAAATTATACAATATAAAAACGATTTAGATCAAATATACTCACATATCTCCCACTGGTCGCCTATTATAATGAGCAAAGTGATACACATGCCGAAACAGAAAAGTGATACACAGACTGCACAAGCCAGCTGGGCTTTAGGGCCACACAGGGAGAGAACTGCGTCTTGGTAGGTGTTGCTTCCCTTGATGTCAGAACAGTAGGCGATGATGAGTACAGTGAGCACTACAAATACAAGCAGAACCTGTAGATGAAGAAAGTAATGAAATAAATAACGATTTTATGAAGTGATTTTTTTTTGGTGGTGTTTTTTCTTTTGCGCTAAATAAGCCTTTAATGCAAATAGGGACTACTTACTTCCACATTGAAAACAAATATTGAATTATGCAAAATACAATTTAAACCAAGAGTATAAAAGCGCTTTAATTTTTTTAACGTTACAACTTTTAAAATATTAACTATAAAAAATATATAATGTATGTTTCACTAAGTGTGAACACTAGTTAATACAAACGAAATATTAAAATCATGTTATTTTTAACTGCATTGAGTAAACTGAAATACATTTCATCGCTAAATACTTTTCACAAAAAATGTACAGAATTGAATATCGTGGTGCTTCACAAGGATGCCAACAACCCTAATAATGAATGAAAAGTAAAATTCCTTTATCGAGCCCAATGGTCCATGGTGCAAGTGAAGTAGAGTTCACCTGTTTCTGTGAATTTGGCATATGAAAAGATAGTGATGCCAAGCTATCTTTACTTTCTCTAACGTGAGTTAGGTACCCATCAGGGTTGGGTGGACTCAGTGACGTTCTACTGACAAGACCCCGGATTCGAACTCGAGTCTCCAGGGCTAGCAGTATAGCGCTGTACCTCTAAGTCACTCCATCCCATAATAACTAATCACCTGAATAATAATTTTTGTAATAACTATTGAATGTTCACCAACTCACCGACTGGACTATCACAGCTGTTAAGACCCCACCCGCCTGATGGTAGGCAGCCGGAAGGGTAAGAAGTCCAGCTCCCAAAGCCGCGTTGACCACGAGAAACGCTGACACAAACCACCCGGAACCTACAACGTAAAACTTGTCAACACATTGCAGCGTTTTATTAATTTAGTTTACAGAACAACTTAGCCATTTAACTCGACGTGTCTCAGTTACAAGCTTATACATGTTTTTAAAATACTTGACTAATGTATCTTGATATTCTTAGTAAAACAGATATTGAATTTCTATCAACGTTTTTATATGTACTGTCACGGAGTGAAGTAATTCCTGCTAAAGATTTAATAAAATTTAACACTATTAAATTTGTTTACAGTAAACTTAACCCTTTATATTGACCTGTCTCAGTCACATGTCGGTGAAGTTGTTAAAAAGACTTGACTCGTGTATTTTGATATTATAAGTAAAAACAGATATTTAATTTCTATCAACGTTTTTACGTGTACTGTCATTAATTGAGGGCATTCCGGCTATATATTTAACAAATTTTAACTCTATTATTAGTTTTGTTTACCATAAAACTTAACCCTTCAACTCGACTTGTTTCAGTTACAAGTTTATAAATGTGTTAAAATACTTGACTAATGTATTTTGATATTGTCAGCAGTGGCGGAACTAGAAAAAAAGGGCCACCCCGCAAAAAAATATTTTAGGCCCCCCATATATATATATATATATATATATATATATATATATATATATATATATATATATATATATATATATATATATATTTATATATTTATATATTTATATATATATATATATATATATATATATATATATATATATATATATATATATATATATATATATATATATATATATATACACAATCACAAATACGAACATAGGATACTCGTTGCTGGCCTGTTCGGGATTCGAAAAACACCAATTTAAAAAATTTTCAACATCATGTCATGTGTGTTAGTGCATTAGTGTGTTTTGTGAAAATCAGTTTTAATTAATTTTTGATAGAAGCCCTCTTAACGTCATGTCGTTCAAAATTATATAAAACATGAAAGCTTTGTATAAGTAATGGTGTCTCGTGTTATGTTTATTTTTATGTTTTTTTTTGTAGTTGTATTATAAATGTGTTAAATATTATTGATTTAATACATTTCAATACATTTCCTTTTTATACAATATTATTCTTTAGTAATTACTTATAAAAAAAGTAATAATTAAGAGAAGTGATTGCTTTTTAATTTGTTTAGTACAAATCTATTAAAAGGAGCTTATGATCACTCCTATTCGACTATTTTTTTGAAAAGGGAAATAAGTCATGGAAGTGGTTTGAAAAATTGCTTATCTTTGATAGGTTTATTTGTAGGAGAAAGACTCGGCTTTCACAGTGGTTTAAAAACAAAGGGAAAAGGAATATACAAGTGCGTGGGGTGGTGTCTATAGAATAAAGATAATCCAACCGCAACTACGGTAATTTTTTTACAAAACAACCATCAAGTCAAAAATGAAAGAAAAGTTACTTTTTTTTAACAATAAAAAAAATATTATGGTCGGCTCTGGGCCCCTAAATGGCGTGCCCCTTCCCCCCCCCCCCCCCCCCCGCATTGCGGGGTCTGGCGGCACTGTAGTTCCGCCCCTGATTGTCAGTAAAAACAGATATTTAATTTCTATCAACGTTTTTACGTGTGCTGTTTTGAAGTAAATTAATTTCTGTTACAGATTTAACAAATTTTTACTCTGTTAGTTAACTTTACAGTAAAACTTAACCTTTTATATCGCAACTGAATGTGTTTAAAATACTTGACTAATGTATTTTGATATTGCCAGTAAAAACAGATATTTAATTTCTATCAATGTTTTCACGTGTACTGTCATGAATCGAAGTAATTTCGGCTATATATTTACCAAATTTAACTCTCTTATTTTTGTTTGCAGTAAAACCATTTAACTCGACTTATTTCAGTTACAAATTTATACATTTGTTAAAATACTTGACTAATGTATTTTGATATTGTCAGTAAAAAACATATATTTAATTTCTGTCAACGTTACCTTTTTGTTTACGTGTACTGTCATGAAGTGAAGCACTTTCTGCTGTAGATTTTAGCTCGTTTAGCTCAACCAAGTACTCAAAATTGACGTTGTTCACTTGAATACCCATGGCTTGCTTCGAGTAGATCTAACTGCAATAGTTTTAAAGCAACTAATATCGTTTAAATATTTTGGCTTTACAAGAAAGCACACTATCTTACCATCATAATCATCACTGGGAAAAGTTTAACCAAAAAGCTATTAGCCAATGTTATATTATTAACGGGTTTGTTTTTGCATTCATCAACATAGTTTCGTATTTAAAAAGTATAATCGATAACTTACCATACACATGCATAATAATAATTTTAAAAAATGTTTTGTATGTTAAATGAAATCTGCTGAGTTATGTGCCGTCAGAAAAAGTAAAGTAGTAAAGTGAAGTAGAGTCCACCTGATTCGGTGACCTCGACACAAGAGAACGTGTAGTCAGCACTATGCCCAGCGTTTAGTCTTCCTTTAATACCCATCAGAGCTGGGCGGACACAGGAACATTCTACTGACCTAAGCCCGTATTTGAACTCGAGACTTTCAGGTTAGCAGTCGTATGCACAACCATTCGACCACGATCTATTTACTGTTTACATCAGTCTGACCCTAGCTACTTCTCTCGATTGAATTCACAATTAAAAGTCATTAAGAGATATTCTACTTGCCTTTCTAACACAGAGCATCTCTACTAAAGCTGGTTCATTGTTTCACTTCAGTAGTCTAATTCAAGTTACTGTTTTGCTGTTTTTAACTTCTCAATTCTCGTTAAACATGAAATATTATGTCACTTCAATAGTCTAATTCAAGTTACTGTTTTGCTGTTTTTAACTTCTCAATTCTCGTTAAATATGAAATATTATGTCACTTCAATAGTCTAATTCAAGTTACTGTTTTGCTGTTTTTAACTTCTTAATTCTCACTAAAAATTAAATATTATGTCACTTCAATAGTCTAATTCAAGTTACTGTTTTGCTGTTTTTAACTTCTTAATTCTCACTAAAAATGAAATATTATGTCACTTCAATAGCCTATTTCATGTTACTGATACGTTGCTTTTAACTTCTTGAGTCTCACTAAATATGAAATATTATTTCACTTCAATAGTCTCTCTTAAACTAACCGTGTTTTTACTTCAAAAGTCTAACTTCAACTGTGTATTTTTACTTCAATAATCTCACTTAATCTCACTGTTTCCTCACTAGCATACTCACTGTCGTTGTTCATGCTACTCCACTGACCTCCCTCACCCCAGACTAACGACATTTATCACTGTGAGCCAATCCCCATTCCCCATTACACGACTGTAAAACAAGCGTAAAAAACACGCGGCCCGCAAAAACAAGCAAATAACGTGTAAATTTACCCGCATAAATCCTTCAACCATCTGTTAATTAGATCTTTAAACAGGAGATAGCTTTTATGGTGTTAATTGATTGTACTGTCGATTAAAAGAACAGAGTTAAGGCGACAGATGTTAACTTTTTAGAGACTTCAGAACTAGGGACTGTGATAGCTTTTAGTACAAGGGTTCTTAACCTGGTTTCGATCGAACCCTAGGGGTTCGGTGAGATAGTTGGCGGATTTGATTTGATCAGTGCAAAAAATATAACTATTTAGAACGGTTTGGTGAACGTATATAAAAAACTGGTGGGTTTCGGTACCACCAAAAGGTTAAGTACCACTGTCAAGACACACACCCGATTCCTATTATTCCCTATTTGACTGTCTCAGTGCGGACGATTGAACTATTAAGAAGTGTTCGATGAACGCGCATATGAAAATGGTGGGTGTCTGTACCTCCAAAAAGATTAAGAACCACTGTTTTAGTAGAACGAAATAGGTGTAGTGTGGTCGAATGGTAGTGTTCATCTTCTAGCCATAAATATATCATGTTAGGCAGAGAATAATGTGGTCTATATTTTCCTATCGATCATTAGGTCTGAATAATAAAATATTTCTTTACAAAGTGCGTGACAACCAATTTTAACAGTGGGTGAACGTTTACTGCTAGCACATGATAACTGTGAGGGTGGAGTTTTCTTGGTTATATGGATTTGTCTATTTATATACCGTAATGTATACTGTAATACACATCCAGTCCGGGGATCGTACCGGGTTATCGTCTTCTTTAAAATCGTAGCCTGGCACAGTTGAGTGAAATTCAACACAAGTCCAATTCAAGATATTCTATAATGGTTCTTTATTCACACAAATTAATCTCCTACTCCTACCATTACTACATTTTTAGTTCTACTATCTACTACCTCTATCTAACTGCTATCTCTGTACATATCTCCGACCGTTCTCTACCGCTACATATCTCTAACTCCTGACCCACGCCTCACTGGTCATGTGACCTTCTCACGTGACCGGTCAGCTTCTTTATTTCTATTGGTTTAACTATTCTAAGCTATACTCTGTTTCTGCTAATTTCTATTTGACCTATCTGACGGAAACTAGCGTCATCACAATAACCATTTATACTATTGGAATGTAACACAGGGGTCTACATTTATACAATACACATCTAATTCACGGGTCAGCATCTGTATCATTGATATCTAACATAGGGGTCAACATATGTATCATCCATATCTAACATGGGTGTCAACATATGTATCATCGATACCTAACATAGGGGTCTACATATGTATCATCGATATCTACAAAGAAGTCAACGTATGTATCATCGATATCTACACAGGGGTCTGCATAATTATGTATTATTGATATCTACTCAGGGGTCAACATATGTATCATCGATATCTCACATAGGGGTCAACATATGAATCATCGATATCTAACATAGGGCTCAACATATGTATCATCGATATCTACACAGGGGTCTACATAATTATATATCATTGATATCTACACAGGGGTCAACATATGCATCATTGATATCTAACATAGGCGTCCACATATGTATCATCGATATCTAACATAGGGGTCCGCATATGTATCATCGATATCTAACATAGGGGTCAACATATGTATCATCGATATCTAACATAGAGGTTAATATATGTATCATCGATATCTAAAATAGGGGTCAATATATGTGTCAACGATATATAAAACAAGGGTCAACATATGTATCATCGATATATAAAACAGGAGTCAATATTAAAAAATAAAAAAAGGGGGCAACATTTACATTTATTGGACTCTAAACCATTATAGATATAAGTGTAAAATTAAATGAAGTTTGAAACTAAAACTAAGTAGATCACTAAATACACTTGAAAAACGAGTATCATCTTTCCAAAGCTTACGACTTTTCACCTTACTCAAAAGCGCTGCAAAAATAACACTCGTAAAGACACACACAATGTGTAGGCTACATAATATTTGCTTTTACTGTGGCGTCTTCTAATTCATTTACAGTAAAACTCTTCACTTTATAAGTGAAGTCAGAATATTTATTTGTGTGTGCGTTTGTGTTTGTATGTGTGTTATGTGGTGCGTGTGCGTTTGAATACGTTTTATATAAAAACATATTCTAAAATCATAATGCATCCTAAATATTACAAGAATGTATTGAAACCCTTACCAGTAAAACCAGTTTACCTGTATTTCAAACACGACTAGTGCTCACAGTGATATTTTGTAACAGACTGCTACGCGTTTGTGACCGTTTTCTACAACTCACCATCCCCAGCTTCACTAAAGGCTCATAAATATTCATTACATTTTTATGTTCAACTATAATCAGAGCCACTAAATACAATTTTGTATGCTGGTGTCTAAAGGAACTGATTTAATTTAGCTGATTATCTTATGAAAGTCCCCAAATACTAAATAAAAACTGTATTTGTTGTAAACCTAGTTCATTGCATGCACTTATTGTAAACATAATGCAATGCTAATTTAGAGCAATTGATATTGTGAGAAGTGATGTGTAGTATTGTTGTTAGCAGTATTGTTTATTTTAAGGCATTGTTTGCATGTGGTGTTGTTAGTTATCGGTTCCGTTCGTGTAATGAATGGATATTCTTGCACCAGTAACGTGACGTCTGCAAGCACGTGGGATTAGGTAAGTGTCATATAGTCCAAGGTTATTGTTTGTTGTTTTTTTATTGTTGTTTTGTTTTTCGAGACGATTCTGTAAAGCGGTTTAGAAATGAAAAGTACCTGTGGAAAAAGTGTCTTGTCTCTCTTTACTAGGGTAACTAACCTTAGCAGTGACTCTAAATTTCCGCCTGTTGTTTCCGACAGTCCTTAGATCACGTGATCTCGAGACCAATAACAACAATAAAAATGATAATAATAAGATGTACATTCGAACTTCATACAACCTATTTCAGCTACAGTTTTCATTTGTGGCCCCTGGGGAGCGAAGGGCTGCAACCATACCTCTCCATTGGTATCTGTATTTTTAGCGATTCTATTTATCCCTTAATTCTTGTAATAGTTTAAAATATCTCAGTTAATTTACTTTTGATGTAGTCACTTCTTAGAATTAAATGTAGACGTTACTACGTTGACGTAGGATAAGCACTTACATTCAAAGTTTTTAAAAATAAATTGCTCCGAGTTATGTGAACTTTTAAATTTTACTTACTACATTTGATCACGATTTCACAAATACAGACACAATAATTCATTATCTTTTCCCGTTCTCGCTCAAAACATATGGTGGTAGGTGAAGTAGACTTCCTCTGTTTCAATTACCTCGATCTACGTGGGAATAGTGTAATGTGTAATCTGCATTTTGCCCAGCCGCCTTTTTCAATAATGTGAACCAGGTACACATCACAGCTGGGTAGACTCAATGACGTCTTACAGACTTGAACCCAAGATACGAACTCAAGACGATCGGGTTAGCGGTCATAAGCTCTACTATTCAACCACGCCGTAAGACACAGTAATTATTGCCCTAACATGCGGTTGCAGTTGTTGTTGTTGTTGTTTTTTTTTTACATTTACAATACACCTTTACAAAAATAACAACAGCTTAAGTGTAGCAAAGCTCATGATAAAACGAACTTCAAGCACATTTATTTTCGCTCAGTTTACAAGTAAATATTTTAATTACAGCCCGATCTACTGACAAAAAAACAACATCTGTTTTTTATACGTAAACCCGTATTGCTTTATTCTCCTCCCGCTTCGTTTGTTTGATAGTAGTACACTTTAGTAGTAGATTAGTGGGCGTAGAGTGTGTCTGGTGCCTGTCAATGAGATACAACAACAGCTGTTGTTTGCTTCATTCTGACACTGCTAACCTACGGCTATTCAGTAAAACTGTTTTAGTGGGATGTGTACTACAATGTTTGTATTTAAATTTGTATTGTTATGGTAATGCATTTTTTGTTGAATAATATAATGTCGTATACATGAATAGTGGAGCGGCGTTGGGTTAGGTTTGCCTGTCGCCCCCCCCCCCCCCCCCCCGGGACTTAGGCCGCTGAAAAGAGCTTGCAGCGGCGTTAGGGAAAGTAAAACTGGCTGGCTATAGTACTGATCACATTATCCCATTGTTTTCAGAGTTTCATTGAAATAGATGAACTCTACTTCATCTGACTCATGATTTTTGAGCATAAACCTGAAAAGATGACGATAAATCAAGACTGTTTGAGGATGCAGTGTGTTATAAAATAAACTAATTTTCAGCAGTATAAAATATGTGACTAGCTATAAGTGAATCTGAAGTCTGGCTTACCTCTCTGTGTGTCACATTGTTAGTCAAAACATTAATCAAAATAACTACATAGGCGGGGCAGCGTGGTTGGGTGGTAAAGCATACGATTGCTAACCCTAAAGTCTCGAGTTCGAATCCCGGGTTTGTGTAGTTAGAACGTCCCTGAGTCCACCCTGGCTTATGTTAGGGGACTTAGTGATGACCACTGTCTCTTGTCATATGTCGAGGTCACTGAAACAAGTGGAATCCTCTTCACCTGAATATACTTATACATCTCAACAACTGGGAATTTATTTGTTGATTGCCCTTTGTTTTTACACGTTTTATTTAGAATAAACCGGGAGTGATCTCCCCTAAACTTTCTCGAATATTCTTATATAACTCGGAATAGAGACATGATTTTTAATTACTTAAACTTTTAAAAATAGAAAAGAATCTCATAGAAAAAGAATTGCGCACCAAGCGAACGCCAAAACAAAATGTGCATAATAGTGCGCAATATTATTATTACTTTATAAATTTACATGCGTTTTTTGAGAAATCGGAAATAGCGTAAATTAGTACTTTCGGTCAACGGAAATTACTCAAAAGTTGACGGAAGGTAGAGAATTAGATCTTTTACTTACATGTGAAATTTCATTTATCTATCTGAAATAGTACTCAAGTGATAGGCTTTTGAAAAATTCAAAGTAGAAAAAGTACCACTTCCGGTTATCGGAAAACGCTCAAAAGTTGATCAGGATCTACGATTTTGATAAAATACTTATATATGAAATTTCATCAACCTAGCTGTAACGGTACTCAAGTTATCGTGTTTACACACAGACAGACAAATACACAGACAGACACACAGACATAGCGACAAGATTGCAAAAATATGTTTTTCCGTATCAGTGAGGTGTAAAACGTCGAGATTTTTAAAAATCTCGATTTTTTTTTTTTTTGCACGATTACAAGACTTTCTCTATACTTCGAATATACGAGAAAGTAAAATGATGAATGATGTTTTGTGATTTATATAAAGGGTTTTTCTGATTTAGTAATAGACACAAAGACAAATTCGACTAACCACACAACCCTGCAGCCCATCCAACACATGGGCCACGCTCCGAACCACAGCAACCCACTCCACGCCCTATCCAGCACATTGAAACCCCCACTACCCCACATCTCACTACGCAAACCAAAAAAAACACTACCGAGCCGTTCTTTATAAATTACCATTTTGCTAATTAATCAACACAGTTTTAAGCACACAAAAAACGGAAATATGTCAATATTTGTAATTAATAAATTACCTTAATAAAAATTATATCGAATAATACATGCATGTTATATCACGTAAACTTAAAAATCAACTAATTTTTCATATAATAAAAAATTACATTAAAAGATTATATCAACTATCCCCTTTCCCATACCCTGTCACTTACCTATACCATACGCCGCTATTAAATTATTTTATTTTTTACTTTTCACTAATTCATAATTTGTGAATTCGACACTACCGTCACCCCCCCCCCCCCTTACCCCTCGTGAAAGCAGCCTTCCGTGACGACAGTTTATAGACGACAATAAAAATATCAAGCAGAACTTCTTACCTCCCCTTAGTTTCAAATCGTTTAAAAAGCAAAATTGTGGATTATATACATAGATAATATATAATTAATCTCCTCCCGGACACAGTTGCATCACGAACTAAAAACAGTGTTTACGATATAATTCACATTACTAGCCAAGACAAGCTGTCGATGAGCATAGAATATTTTATTTCTTCGAAATACATCACAAAATTTTACATAAATGACAATCTAATCGTAGTATGAGAACTCAATTTGAACACGTAAGTAACTTAACTTTTCAATATTATGATTCATAGTGCAGGTGAAGTAGTGTTTGTGTGTTTCGTTTAGCTAGCCGTAATTACTTTCCCAAATAAAAGTCAAGTACCCATTAGAGCTGGGTGGTCTCAGGAATGAATTAGGACTCGAATCCTGGATCCGTATTTGAGAAAGAATTTGTTGATTGAGAAAATATTAAGAATTTGTTCATTGAGAGAGTACGTGTTCATTGAGAGAGATTTTGTTCAGTGCGAGAGTATTTGTTCATTGAGAGAGTATTTGTTCATGGAGAGAGAATTCGTTCATTGAGAGAGTATTTCTTCATTGATGTAGTATTAGTTCACAGAGAGAGTATTTGTTCATTGAGAGAGTATGTATTCATTGAGAGAGTATGTGTTCATTAAGAGAGTATTTGTTCATTGAGAGAGTATTTGTTCATTGAGAGAGTATGTATTCATTGAGAGAGTATTTGTTCATTGAGAGAGTATTTGTTCATTGAGAGAGTACGAGCCGCCCCGTGGCTATTTAGTTGTTTTACTTTCGACTTTTCAGTAATTCATAATTTGTGAATTCGACAGTACCAATGCTGCCACTGAAAATATTTGCTTTAAAACACTATCAGTAGCTCGTTTAGGACGATAACCCCCCCCCCCCTCATTTCCCCAACCCCTAATTCACCCCCCCCCCCCCCCGTGAATGCAGCCTCCTCTTAGTTACCTCCCCTAAGTTTAAAATCGTTTGAAACTAAATTATCTGCCCTTAATAGCGTCATTAATCCCGGCTCTACTATTGTAAACATTTAGCGTGAACCACAGCTCACCAGACCATGTGGGGATGGTAGGGATATGCCTAGAGAGGAAGAGAGGAAGCTGCTAGGTGCGCTTACAGCTTGGTGTTTTCTAGGGTATCCAAGAAGAGAATAATATAAATAAATGTGTTCATTTAGAGAGTATTTGTTCACGACTCAAGTCGGAGAGTGACCTCGATTCTGTGTACAGAATTAGCTCTTCTACGTTTTGTGTGTGCAAAAACATTAATAATCACATCGTAGCAGAAGAGATTAAATTGCTATTCATTTATTGATTCTTGACTGAAAATTCTTACTTCATTTTAAAATAATGTTCGTAAATTTGTAATAGTTTTTTAAAGATGTATCGAGTGTCTTTATTCTTTTCGTTATCATAATCCTGTTTACTTTTACGCTCGGCTAAAAGTAAACAAACAAAAGATTGTAAACGGTGTATACAACATATTGCATGTAACATGAAAACTCTATTAGTGCGTCATCTGCAAGTGAACTTGGAAGAATCTGGCTTGACACCTTGAATGTCTTTTATAACAGCCTGCGATAATGTCAGTCCAAAGATAAAAACACCAACGATAAGGAAGACGATTGCCATCGCTCTTAACACGTAAATCTGCGTTGGTTGTTTCTCTTCGAAATCTATTTTAGTCTGTGTAACCTTAAACAAACACAAACCTGCAAGAAAATTATTTTTATATCATTAAAATTAATCCAAGATTCATTTCAAGAAGAACGGTTATAGAAACATAAATATTCTCAAATGAAGTGTAAAACAATTACATAGTAATCGGGTAACTATCAGTAACCATTTAAAATTGAATTGCAATTAAACAAATATGAAAAAAAAACACTTTATAATGTTAAGTTGTTAAATGCAAAAAGAAACTTGCTTATTTTATTAAAAGCATTAGTCGCTAAAAAGGTGAGATATTTTACGAGCGACGTTTGCTTTTATTAAACACTTTCTGTTTGTCTTTTTTTTTAAGTCAAATTAATTATAAAGTTATCTTTTTTTTTTATTTAACTACTTTTTAAGAATTTTTTTAACAAAGTATGCGCAACATAAGTAACTATAGCTATTGAACTTTACCTAGAAATCTATCAAAATGGCAATGTAAAGAAAACAAGTTAATAAAAAGTGTCGTGACAATTTAAGCGCAATTTCCTTAATTTTAATTTTTTTGTGACCGAACGAAAGGATATTTTTAAAATCTTTCTTCGGCAATATTGTTCTAAATTATGGCAAGAATAGATTGGTAAATGTTTCAAGTCGCTAAGGGGTCTGGTTGCCGAGATATGGGCCAAAAACTGCATTTTTTCGAGGTTTTTTGGCTTTTCCGGGAAATCCAGGAAGGAATTCCGGGAATTTTTTTGGCCCACAATCATCCTCGGAACTTGCTTAACATATTTGCTTTGGAACTAGTCCTCGATATTGCTTCGTTGTGGAGGAGATACGACTTAAAGCTGCGGACACACATCCATCCATCCATTCATCCATCCAGAAATAACGAATTAATAATCGCAATTGTCAGTATGAAAATTGCGCTAAAAACTATCAAGAAAATACAGAAGCTACCTATCTGATTATATAACCTTTTGCGGCCTACCTGGAAGGCCTTTATTCGTAAACGAACTGGACTCTAGCGTATAAGTGAGAGGACAAATAAACAAACCTGGAAACACAAAAATAAAAACGGCCGCTAACGCTCCCAGGATCTGAATGACCACGCCTATATTGGGAATGAAGATGGACAACAGCAGGGTCAAGGTGAACCACACACATGTGGTTGCGATGTGTCGGTTGTTTTCTCTGTGGATGATTTCCTCCGGGCTCATGTGCCACACCATTTTCCACACCGTATCGAAGGCGGCTCTGTTGATATTTGGGATATGTGAACTATGGATTTATGTAGGCGAGAATATTCTGTTAGAATTACCATAATTATAGTATTTTTATGGATGGGGGATACATTGTTACAGAATTTCGGGGATTAGAGGCTAATGGACAAAACAGGGAATAGTATTGAAATCATTCGAGAGGCCCATTACGTATTTTAAATACGATATTTGTAAAATAAATGTGGTTATAAAAACATGACTGCTAAAGATTGGATGTACTTCTTGTCTTTATTATTTAAGAAACTAAACCCAATTTTTTTTTTAAAAGCCAAAAACAGTTTGTTTATTTTTAGCACAGAAAATGTAAACAAAAGACGGCAGAACTAAAATATATGGGTTTTTTTTTAATTTCTATAAAAACTTTATTGGCAAAGTTTTTAGAATAAATTACTATCAATTGGGGTTTTCAGAATTTCGTTCACAAAGTTACTGTAGAGCCAACTAATGTTTGTCTTACGAAAGTGAAACTTCAGATTATAACTCATGATTGATGAAAAAGAAATGGAAGTATAGAATTAAACTTAAAAAAAGATGTCTGGATTTACAACTTTTATAACATTAATTCCAAAAATATGAAGTTTCTGAATTATTTGCAGGCTTAAGTTTTTTTTTCTTTACTGCTGCTTTCATGGCAAAATCTTAAAAGCACGATTTGTATTCATGTCATCAATAGTGATGGAAGGATTCAAGTAAACTCGGTCATGTTATTTACAAGGTAACGTATGACAATACTTTTGGCGAGATAAGTGAATCAGCTTAATAAACTAATTAAGATAATTTATAAACCGTACCTAATTTTGTACAGTAAAATAATTTCTTTTTATAAAAACCTAAAATTAATTTTGAAATATTGTTTTCAATAGAATCATATTTTTTATTTTGTTTATTACGACGGTGAGAAAATTCCACTATATTAGCAAAAAGGTAAGAGTTTAGAGTTTAGATTGAATTAAAATAGTTACTCTAGGGACGATAATTTGTTTAGTAAACAAGACCTACTTGCCACAGAAGCAATGAATAGGGTAGGTGGTGTAAGCCTTGACAACCACAAAAACGACAGCCACCATCACCGCAGCTGTTGGGTTAAACGACAGCAGTATGTCATTTGTGATACTGTCACCGAACTGACAATGTAGTAAGAGAATTTAGAGTTACACAAGATGAGGGTCTATTTAAAATCAATTTTAGATTAAAAGTACGTTGATTTAATCGTATGTAGGTAGTTACACACAAGTACAGACACACACACACACACACACACACACACACACACATATATATATATATATATATATATATATATGAATATATATACCTGTAGATATCCCAAAGCTGCAGTGACGGTGTAGATAAGTACACACAATATCATGGCAAGTGTTACTGTTTTAGAGAACTCTCTCAAGTCACGTTTGTCAAGACAGGAGTAGACGGGGATTATACTGATATGACACTGAAATATTAAATTAATAAATTAATCATCGAGGATCTAATGTTGGGAGAATTTATTTTATTATTCTACTAAAAAAAACGAACAGGTTTTATGTTATTAGAAAAGTAATACCTAACGAATAGAAATATAATTTTTTTTTAATATAGGGCTTGCAAGTCTAAGGTGTCGAAATCTACTAGCTGGCAAGTACGAAAACAAGAAGTTGTGACCTACTTACATGCCCTATTAGAGTTATGTATTTTAGATAGATGCCCTTTGATCTAAAACGATTCATAAAATATGACACGACAGGACAGAAATTGACGAGCAGATTTGTAAAGTTTGTCACTTTTGTTGTATCTCTGTATTTAAAGACCACATTGAGATTCTCAATGTCAAGCGTCCATTAGCGTGTTACGTACTCCAGGTACCCGTATAAGCTGAGTACAATAGGCATATCTTACAAAATAGGACGTTTGAATCGAGCTTGAAACTGTGAGTTGCCACTTGATACACCGTACGATAATACTTTATTTTAAATTCTGTGCATCAAATTATTTTTTTGTATTTATAACCTGCTATCTTACAAATAAAGTTCGTATTTTATTACAATTACTTATACTAGCTCAAACAACATAAAATTGAGGTTCCGAGTTAACGAAGGAAATATAAACCCAATCTACAGCCTAAACTTACCTGATAGGCAAAGCAGATGTTAGGGACAGCAAGAAAAATATCCATCCATGTATGTGGCCTAAAATTTTATACATATATATATATATATATATATATATATATATATATATATATATATATAAAGATATATAATTGTATATATGTATGCATGTGTGTTTAATGTAACAGCTTTTATTTCAAAATTGGTTTTCATATATAAATTACGCGATTAAAATATATTTTCATAAAAAAAAAAATTTTCTAAATGATTACAAATGCATTTTGAAATTATGGATTCATAATCTATTGCTTGTTTAAGAAATAATAAATATGTACTAATTACACAGACCAATATAAATTGATAGATCAAAATATAATTACGATTTTAAAATTATTAACTTAAATTTTAAATAAATTACTGCATTGTTTCCAAATTGTACGGATAAATTTTAAAATTTGAAGTATAAATAATACGTACATTACAAAGTCTATTGTCTTGCAATTTTGTTTTGAATTGTAATTTTATTAATAGCAAAAATCTTAATTTAGAAATATTTAAATGAAATCTATTAATTTATAAAGCCTCTGTTATATATAAATAAATATATATGTATATATATATATATATATATATATATATATATATATATATATATATATATATATATATATATATATATATATATGTATATATATTTAATTATATAATTTACCCTTGGATAATAGCTCCCGGATTTTCATGGGGTAGAAAATATTTTGCGGCAATTAGACCGACCACATAGAGTAGACCCAGCACGCCAATGATACTGGAGAATAAACAAACATTAAAATTATTTTATAATAATTTCATTTTTTTTTTGTTATTTAGCCGTAAGCTAAGGGAAATCATCCGTTATTTGTTTTTGCTCAAATAGTATATCCACGGTTATAGCCCTTACCTCTGGTGAATCAATTATCGTGTAACTATATAATCAGGACCCGTTGACTTCCAGTTTATTTATTTGCACATTTCCTTTTTTAAATCTTTAAGCCACGGATTCATTTACTTTAAATATATTACAAGCTTAACAATGCATTCTCCTACAATAACTAACTATTTATTTTTAAAAATAAAACATCATTATTATAATGCAGTGACATTAATATACAAATACTAATCCGCATGCTATATGTTTATCCTTTTAAAAACTAAATAAGAGCTTGAAGGAAAATATATTTCATTTACTCACCTGGTATAACGTAAAAAGTCGATTCTTCTAGGAAAACATAACGGCAGTATAAAGGCTATAGACGTGGCTGAGATAACGAAAGCTCTTGTCATGTAGACGGGCGCTGTACTGCAGTAAAAGTCATAAGCTACATTTAGGAAAACTGGAAAGGGATTTATAGACAATAATTAGGGACATTGAAGAATATTGAATAAAAATTAAGTCATATTTGAAATTGAGGAAAACTTGGGGTAGGGGAGGTAATAAACAGTTGTAACAACGTAACAAAAGAGTTACTGCTGGCTTTTAGTTAGACTTTCGAAATGGATAACTTAATGAGATTAGTTAAAACTCTGTGAAAAAAATTAGCGTGAAAACTTATATTGATTTTAAAATTTGTTTGTCTGGTTTCGTAAAATTCACATCTTAATATGCTTCCGTATGCAGGTATTTAATGTAGATTTGGTTTGCTACGGATTAAAGTTAATATTTGGATTATTTTAAGATTATATTAGATCGTCGACATCCCCTTTAATGCTTATTCATAGCTAAGCAGTATCCTCTTATTTTTAAAAAGAACGGATTAAATAATACTTGTTCAATGTAAACCTATTGATATGATATATAAAACCTTAAGTTATTTTTTTCAAATTAATAACAACATTCTAGATTCTAGATTAATACGAAACATATAAATTTCTTTTTTATGAAAATGTTGGTGGGGGGTAGAAAATATGAGATTTAATTAGATATAAATTAGTATAAGATCAATTATCGACTCACGTAATTCCCATTGATCCCCAATTAGAATCAGATAAGTGATGCAAGTTCCCAAACTGTAGAGCAGAACACAAACAGCACAGGCCAGCTGGGCTTTACGGCCACACAGGGAGAGAACCACGTCTTGGTAGGTGTTACTTCCCTTGATGTCAGAACAGTAGCCAAGGGTGAGCAGCGTCAGCACGACAAACACCAGGAAAAACTGATGATAGAAAGGTCAGGGTTTAAGTGGCATAATCATTCAGGACGAGTCAGTGGCAGAATCTTTGAGGACTTAGTCAGGGGCAGAATATCTCAAGACTTAGTCAGGGGCAGAATATCTCAAGACTTAATCAGTGGCAGAATATCTCAAGACTTAGTCAGGGGCAGAATATCTCAAGACTTAGTCAGGGGCAGAATATCTCAAGACTTAGCCACGGGTAGAATATCTCAAGACTTGGTTAGGGGCAGAATATCCCAAGACTTAGGCAGGGGCAGAATATCTCAAGACTTAGTCAGGGGCAGAATATCTCAAGACTAAGCCACGGGTAGAATATCTCAAGACTTGGTTAGGGGCAGAATATCCCAAGACTTAGGCAGGGGCAGAATATCTCAAGACTTAGTCAGGGGCAGAATATCTCAAGACTTAGTCACGGGTAGAATATCTCAAGACTTAGTCAGGGGCAGAATATCTCAAGACTTAGTCAGGGGCAGAATATCCCAAGACTTAGTCAGGGGCAGAATATCTCAAGAATTAGTCAGGGACAGAATATCCCAGGACTTAGTCAGTGGCAGAAAATCTCAAGACTTAATCAGTGGCAGAATATCTCAAGACTTAAGGGCAGAATCTCTCATGATTTAGTAACAAACGCTTTCATGAGCTAATTAGTGTTGTAAAAGTATGAAAAAAGTATAATCAACATAATGTGTTGTTAAAAATGGTATGAAAGTGTTATCAACATGACGTGTTGTAAAAACGCGATGAAATTGTAATCAACATGTGTTGTAAAAATCTTGATGAAAGTGTAATCAACATGATGTGTTGTAAAAACGTGATGAAAGTGTAATCAACATGTGTTTTAAAAATCTTCATGTAAGTGTAATCAACATGTGTTTTAAAAATCTTGATGTAAGCGTAATCAACATGTGTTGTAAAAGCGTGATATAATTGTGACTATCCTGAGACAGAATAAATCGCCATAGCCCACTCACCGACTGGACTATCACAGCCGTCAAGATCCCACCCGCCTGGTAGAAAGCTATAGGGTAGTTTAGAAGTCCGGACCCTATTGAAGCGTTGACGATTAGAAACGCTGAAATAAACCATCCGGAACCTGCACGTATAAAAAATAAATTTGTATATCGTCATGTATTGTGTTTTTCTACAGTAAATATATTATTGTTTTACTGTACAAACAACTATTTCTCCATCTATATTTTTTGGGTGGTAAGTTTTTGTATTTTAACACGTTTTTAAAACGTTTTTCTTAACTCAGCTTCGCGTTTGTTTGTTTGTTTGGTTGTTTGGATGTTTGTTGTTAAAATTGACATCGAAAATTAGCCCACTTCTGATTGCTCTAGAGACCTGAAATTTGGTATGCATGCTACTTTCGCCTAACAATTTCAGATGCAATCATAAAAACTAGCAATTAGTGACCGTAATTAGCTTAATTTAATTACGCCCCAAGGACCATAAAATTGAGGACATGATTTCTAAAGATACCGACAAGACTGGAGGCCTATTGACACAGTTACTTCGGCCCCAATCGATGTGAGCGCGCTGGCCGTGATCGTATAATGGTTAGTACTTCGCGTTGTGGCCGCGACAACCCAGGTTCGAATCCTGGTCGCTCAAGATTTTTAGTCCGTGTATTTATAAACACTTTTTTAAAAACCACGTTTTTCATGTGTAGCAACGGACTAAAAAGGAGAAAATAAAATACTTAAAAAAAACTTTTTTAAAAACCACGTTTTTTATGTGTAGCAACGGACTAAAAAGGAGAACGGACACGGTAACACATTGTTAACGGTGACACGGTTGGTACGCTGGGCATGCTAAAATACACATAAACACGTTTTTCCTTAACTCAGCTTCGCGTTTATTTGTTTGTTTATGGGAGATTTGATCACGTGATTCGTGAGTAGATCTCCACGCCAGCAACGTAAATTACACCCTTTCTCTGTTTAAAGCGTATCAGTCGCTCAAGATTTTTTTAGTCCGAGTATTTAAAAACACTTAGTCAAGTCATACTTAATCAAGTGATTAGATAAAGTAGAAAATAAACTATATAAAAAACTTTTTAAAAACCACGTTTTTCATGTGTAGCAACGGACTAAAAAGGAGAAAATAAAATACTTAAAAAAAACTTTTTAAAAAACCACGTTTTTCTTGTGGACTAAAAAGTAGAAAATAACTATTTACATACATTTGATGACAAAAAACGTGGGTCGGGCAGATGCGTCGGGAAATTTGATGGTGAACGTACCCACGTTTTTTGTCATCAAATGTATGTAAATAGTTATTTTCTACTTTTTAGTCCACAAGAAAAACGTGGTTTTTTAAAAAGTTTTTTTTAAGTATTTTATTATTAACTCAGCTTCGCGTGGATGTGTTTGTTGTTAAAATTGACATCGAAAATTAGCCCACTTCTGATTGCTCTATAGATCTGAAATTTGGCATGCAGGTTACTTTCGCCTAACAATTTCAGATGCAATCATAAAAACTAGCAATTAGAGACCGTAATTAGCTTAATTTAATTACGCCCAAAGGACCATAAAATTGAGGACATGATTTCTAAAGATACCGACAAGACTGGAGGCTTGTTGACACAGTTACTTCGGCCCCAATCGATTTGAGCGCGCTGGCCGTGATCGTATAGTGGTTAGTACTTCGCGTTGTGGCCGCGACAACCCAGGTTCGAATCCTGGTCGCTCAAGATTTTTTTAGTCCGTGTATTTATAAACACTTAGTCAATTCATACTTAATCAAGTCATTAGATAAAGTAGAAAATAAACTATATAAAAAACTTTTTTAAAAACCACGTTTTTCATGTGTAGCAACGGACTAAAAAGGAGAAAATAAAATACTTAAAAAAAACTTTTTAAAAAACCACGTTTTTCTTGTGGACTAAAAAGTAGAAAATAACTATTTACATACATTTGATGACAAAAAACGTGGGTCGGGCAGATGGGTCGGGAAATTTGATGGTGAACGTACCCACGTTTTTTGTCATCAAATGTATGTAAATAGTTATTTTCTACTTTTTAGTCCACAAGAAAAACGTGGTTTTTTAAAAAGTTTTTTTTAAGTATTTTATTACCGTGTTTAATTCAAGTGTCGCCTATAGTATAAGACTTGGTAGTCAATAGGATACTTTTACACTAAGTAATGTTTCGTGGTTATTGATGTGATTTGTTGGATGTTCTTGTATCAGTTGCTAAGTTGGCGAATGTTTGGGTGGGCGGGACAGTACGGGGACAATACGGGGACAATACGGGGACAATACGCGGACAATAAGGGGACAATGCGGGGACAATACGGGGACAATACGGGGACATTACGGGGACAATAAGGGGACAATACGGGGACAATATGGGGACAACACGGGGACAAGACGGGACAATACGGGTACTATACGGGGACAACACGGGGACAAGACGGGACAATACGGGGACAACACGGGGACAACACGGGGACAACACGGGGACAATACGGGTACTATACGGGGACAATACGGGGACACCGCGAAGTAAGTTCAGCAGTTTGTAAGAGGGTAGGTGTTTCGTTGTGTTTTGTTAGAGGTTAGGGTATCCGGACTGCCCAGTGGATGTCGAAGTAAGTAAAGTACTTTTTTAAACCTACCCGTATAGAGTTCACCTGCTTCTGTGACCTCGGCATATGAAGGGACAGTGTGGCCAGCACTATGCCCAGACGCCTTTATTTTCCTTAACCGGGTGGACTCAGTGTATATCGACTGAATTGAGCCCGTATTCAAACTCGAGACTTACACGTTGTAGTCTAGATCTCTATCTTTAGGCCAAGTCTCCCATCAACGTGACACAAAGATACCTCAAAAAGTAGTCCGTAACATCAAGCTACGTTTCAATAATTAGGTCAACAGCACCACATTTGATCGACCATAGCGTGAGTGTTACATTCGGTAAAGCAGACAACTTTTTTTAAACAACATATTTATAGTACCACGTTTAACTTCAAATCTTTTAAAACAATTGAAAGACACGATAGTTAATTTTTTTTAATATCTTGTTAAAAAAAATAATTGGAAGATATTAATCGATTAAAATTATTTTAACTCGATCCAAAAACCTCACCTGTTTTTTGACTGATGCTATCGTTGGATGAGCAAAAGCTTAAACAAGACTTGGTCTCTTTTCTCCCATCATGCAAGTACTCGAAATTGTTGTTTTGCGTGTGAATAGACATGGCTGTCTTCTAAACCAATTAAAAAATGTTAAACACAACACAAACACAACACAAACACAATACAAAAACAACACAAAAACAACACAAACACAAACACAAACACAAACACAAACACAAACAAAACACAACACAAACACAACACAAACACAACACAAACACAACACAAACACAACACAAACACAACACAAACACAACACAAACACAACACAAACACAACACAAAAACAACACAAACACAACACAAACACAACACAACACAAACACAACACAACACAAACACCAACATAAACACAAAAACAAACACAACACAAACACTACAAAAACACAAACACAACACAAACACAAACACAAACGCAAAAAACAAAGCTTTACTAGGCGTCCGCGCCCAGAGAGAGCCTTTCCAGCATTCTCTAACAGTCTTATTTTACCATCCGTTTTAATAACACCAAAAAACAAAAACAAAAAGTAGTTATTTTGAGAGATCATAGACTAATTAGAAAATAATATAAATAATCTAAACATGTTTTCTGTTTTAATTATGAACCTTAACATAAAATAATCAATGCGGTATTTATAAAAAAAAATAAACTTAATTTATTGAGAGTGAGTTAAATTTCTTTTTGAATAACCTCCCCTGGCAAAATAATAAAATAGTTTGATTAATTAGTGCTATCGACCCTACTGTTATTAAAATGTATCCAATTTTTCAAGGAATCAAATTGAAAATAGTATTTGACATTAGTATATTTTAGCAACATGCGTGTATTTTATTTTTTTACGTTATGCAAAAGAGTAAAACCAATATCAACTATGCAAAAAAAAATTAGTCATTTTATAAACAAACCCTTCTCTAATGGTTATAATACGACAATGTGGTGCTTTTTAAAAGCAGTGCGCAGTACGAAGTTTACTTTTATGGTTCCAAAATATATAGCGATGACGGACTGACACACAACCTAGCCGCTTATATTATAGAAATAACCGTACCGATAAATATATTTCACAAATGTAGACACAATCTATTAACATAACCTCATGATGACAATTTTATTTACATAATCTTACTGCTATTATGGCATTTCTTAAATGTAGTACCAAGCATTTTTAGATAACCTTACCGCAAAATATCACATATCTTAAATGTAGTACCAAACATATTTACAAATCCTTACCTTTAAATATCACATTTCTTGAACGTAGTACTAGCATTTACAAATCTTTAGTTAAGTATCACATTTCTTAAATGTAGTACCTTACCCTTTTCGCTACTCTTTTGTGGTCCTCTTTTTCTTATATCAAAAACATTTCGAAATCAACAACTTATATTTTCATTTTTGTCAAACGAAATGAAATTTTTATCATAGAGTTGAATGTGTTTTAATATGTGGGTGTATCACAAAGACATGTTGACGTCTGATCTTGGCGTAGTTTCAATGATCATAATGCAGGTAAAGACATCTGCTACATGTGATGTATAGAGACTGTATTAATTAACTCGGTGCATTGTTCCCAGTGTGAATTTTCAATTGAATTTAAATACCTGCAGACAAAACTTTACATACGAGACAACTATAAATTAAGGGTTGAGACTAAGGGAGGCGGGTTGAAATTGTGAGGGGGGGAGGGGGGGGGGGGGGGTTGGCAGTGGATGGGGTGGGGTGTGGCAGGGAATGGGTTGGGGCTTAGAATGAACGAGGCGCCAAGATGAAACCTAAGGAAGGTGGGGGGGTGTGAAAGTGGTGGAGGGGGGTAGCGCTAACAAAGTATGACATCAACGACAAAGATACCAACTGCTACCAATTTGGAATGGTTTTCAATAAAAGACATTTTACTTTTCATATTGTTGGATTTTTACTTTCTCGTATACGAAGTATAGAGGAAGTATTGTAATCGCGCAAAAGAATCAATATTTTTATTTAGAGTCAACGTAAGAAACCTGAGTTACGCGAATAGCCCTATTATTACAAATGTAATGTTATCCCAAATTAGCCAATTCCATAGCTGAACAAACAAAGATTTATATAAAATAATTAAGGCCAGAAATAGTTTAGTATAGAAACTCATTATTGGCATAGATTCTAAATCTAGATTGAGCTAAATTTCTAGATCATGTAGAATGTACGGCTCAGTAGCGTAGCGAGGGGGGGGGGGACATATGTCCCCGGGCGCCGACCTTAGGGGGCGCCAAAATGGGTTGGAAAAATAAATTGAAATGTTGAGGGGGGGGGGGTGCGAACCGAAAAAAGTTTGAGGGGGGGGGGGTGCAAATCGAAATCTCGAGGGGGGGATGCAAATCGAAAAGTTTGTTCCCGGGCGCCGGGAACAAACGGTCGCTACGCCTCTGGTTCGGCTGGCTTAAGGCTAGCTTTTCCGTCGCTCTAGATCTAGAACCTAGATAGATAAATCCATTGTATTCTCGAATTAGATTATCTTTGAAGGTAAAAAGAAAAATGTATAACAAATATTTAAGGACTAACATAGTTTAATAAATAAATTCAATAATTTATTGTGTTTTTATACCTGTTTTCATTTTTAACCAATTAATTTAGATCTAGGATTCACTTTCCCTTCCTCTGACTGTTTATTGGTAGATCTAAAGAAATTTATTGTATACTCAAATTAGAAGAATTTTTGAAAATTGATAATAGTGTTGAAACCTAATAAAAATAGCGAGGACCACACAGGAATAGCGAAAAGGGTAAGGTTATGTAAATATATTTGGTACTACAGCTCTACACATGCAGATTTTCTCCTGTAACCAAACAGACAAATAAAAAAATAAAAAAAGATATATACAAACTTGTAAACAAACGAGTTTTAGTACTATATAGATAGATAGATTTTATATGTTATTGCATTATATTATAGTATACCCACAGCTAAGTGTCACATCTCCTGTAGTAGCAAGATTATATAAACATAACCTATAAATTAACATGATGATAATTTTATTTACTTAAACATACCGCTAAATATCGCATCCCTTGTATGTAGTACCAAGCGTATTTACATAATCTTACGGCTACAAATCACATTTTTTTAATTTAATACCAAGAATTAACAAATCCGTACCGTTAAAATTCAACTTACTTAAAAATAATACCAAATATATTTACAAATCCTTACCGTTAAATTTCAACTTTCTTAAAAAATAATACCAAACATATTTACAAATCCTTACCGTTAAATATAATATTTCTTAAATGTAGTAACAAACGTATTTACAAATCATTACCGTTAAATTAATTTTAAATTTCTTAAAAGTAAAACCAAACATATTTACAAATCCCTACCGTTAAATTTCAAATTTCTTAAAAGTAAAACCAAACATATTTACAAATCCTTACCGTTAAATATCACATTTCTTAAATGTAGTACCAAACATATTTACAAATCTTTACTCTTTTCGCTATTCCTAAGTGGTTCTCTTTTTCTTATTTTAACACATTTCGAATTTAACAACTTATATTTTCCTTTTTTGTCAAACGAATTGAAAGCTATATCACAGAGTTGAATGTGTTTTAATATGTGGGTGTATCACAAAGACATAAGGGCGCCTAGTGTTAGCGTGGCTTCAATGTTCAAAACTCAGATAAAGTCATCTGCTACAAGTGATGTATAGATATTGCATCAATTAATTCGGTGCTTTGTTCAGAGTGGAATTTTCAATTGATTTAAATATTAGCAGACACATCTTTAAATACGAAACAATTATTAAGTATGGGGTGCGATATATGGGAGGTGGGTTGAAAAATGTGAGGGGGTGGCAGTGGATGGGGTGCTGTGGATGGGATTGAGGTTATAAGGAAGGTGGGGGAAGTGTGGAGGTGGTGGAGGGGACACCTTACCAACTGCCAGTGTTTCTTCCAGACTTTTTTCTCCGGGGGGGGGCACTTGAAATTTTCAGGGGGGGCGGTAGACTTTCTTCGGGGGGGGGGGGGGCGGACACTGTTAAAAGTATATATTTTCTATATAAATGAAATAAATTTAATTTCGTTCGGGGGGGGGGGGGGGCGGTAAAAAAAATTCGGGGGGGGGGGGGGGGGCTTTGTCCCCCCCCCCCATCCCCCCGAAGAGATGCCTGGAAGAAACTCTGCCAACTGCTACCTATCGGAATTATTTTCAATAAAAGAAGTTTTACTTTTTATTTTGTTGGATTTTTTTAAAAACAAAAACAATGCGAAACATTTTAATTTGCGTTAGAATTTTTATGTAGGGGAGGTGGGGGTGGGTTTTTTTTTAATCTTTGAGACGTATTTACAAGTAGTCTGGTGTTTTGGATACACTGTGAGAAAATAAAGCAAACGTTTACATTTGCTGTAGAAGAGTCAGACGAGTGTAATTAAAACGGAAACAAATTTAACAAGCATAAATAAATTTTTAATATAAAAAAAATATATATGACATTATGAAATAATAACAAGCAGTGCAACTCATCAGCATAATTTAAACGCATTTTGTTTTGTCGTAGTTTCTGTTGCTGGCGTCATAAACGCTCCGGGCGGCACAGTTGGCGAGAGTGACGTCACACTGACAGGCTCGATCACCGCAGGAAACCGAAGCCGAGCCTGGAAAATAAAATAAACACGTCAGAATGATTGGCCGTAACTATTGCCAAATGTCGCAGTTGTTAATGAATACAACATAGATGTTTTCGGGTCATTATTTATTTACATTTAAAATTAATGTTGATGTATGTCAGATAAGAAAATTGTAGAATATGTTGCCCGTTGGGAAAAACCCTAACATTATATTTTTATAGTGTCTAAAATAAAGTGATATCATTACAAAAAGTCGTTCATTTTTTTTTTTTTACAATTTTATTATGTACATTCATACATTTTTATAGTTTTATTATGAGCATACAATCATCCATCTCTAATATTTTTTTATCGTTTAAAAAGCCATTTGTTGATCTAATTTTTATCATATATTAACAGACACTCGTTTCACTTATTGTATATTCATGTAATTACATCCATTTATTACACATGTATCTATTAACTTAAACAGCAATTAATCCCCAGAAGTGTATCAGATGCAAACGGCCATTTATTCCCCAGAATTACATTAGATATAAACGGCCATTCATTCCCCAAAATTTTATCAGATGCAAAGGGTCATTCTCCCCCCCCCCCCCTCCAACATTGTATCAGATGCAAAAGGCCATTTATTGAACATATCTCACTCACCACACGTGCATGCTGTAGACGAGCAGTTGAAACTGTAGCTGGTCGTGTACGGGTTGCAGTGCACGGCTATCAGCTCGTCATAACAGGCGTCGTGTTGCATGCAACATCTGCAATCAACAAACGATTATCCAAACAGGAACATTTGCAATTGTGGCAAGTCTGAAAACTGTGTTCTACAATCTTTTTACGGTCATCAAACCTTGTACATTAACATCTGGGTTAAGTCTAAACAGGTATTTTTAAATCAATTAAATGTCACTGTGGCCTATAAATTTGCCTATGTTAAGTCCAGCAACGGTGCTTTACAACATTACAGCGATCTCTAAAACTACATGGGTTTTCAAGTTATAAATAATTTTGAAAAAGAAACAGTGAATGATAAGTTAAAATCTACACTTTCTCTGGTTACTACACTAAAGTATATTTTGCATAAGCTACCGTTATTTACTAATCTAGATCTTTGTCTTAAAGGCTACACTTGTTTTACTTAACTAGATCTGTCTTAAAGGCTGCACAATCTAAGTATCAAAAGCTACCATAATTATCTAGATCTATGTATCAAAAGCTATCCTTTTTTACTAGATCTATATAGATAAAGCTAACCTCATTTTCTGCTCTAGATCTATGTAGCAAAAGCTACCCTAATGTATTAATCTAGATCTATGTAGCAAAAGCTACCCTTATGTAGTAATCTAGATTTATGTAGCAAAAGCTACCATATGTATTAATCTAGATCTATGTAGCAAAAGCTACCATATATATTGTATTAATCTAGATTTATGTAGCAAAAGCTACCCTTATGTATTAATCTAGATTTATGTAGCAAAAGCTACCCTTATTTACTACCCTAGATCTCTGTCGATGTAGCGACCGTCTCACCTGTCCGTGGCGTCCACAGGTGTGCCCGACCCCCCGGGCCCGCACCAGCAGCCGTAGCTGATGTAGTCGAACGTTGACCTGCCTGTGACGGTAGACAGGATGACCTCCAGGTCCAGCAGACTTCTGCCAGACCGCGACTTCCGTCCGTCTGTCGATGGGGCTGGAACACAGGTGACAAAAATAAACATTGGAACACGTGACAAAAATAAACATTGGAACACGTGACAAAAATAAACATTGGAACACGTGACAAAAATAAACATTGGAACACGTGCCAAAAATAAACATTGGAACACGTGACAAAAATAAACATTGGAACACGTGACAAAAATAAACATTGGAACACGTGACAAAAATAAACATTGGAACACGTGACAAAAATAAACATTGGAACACAGGTGACAAAAATAAACATTGGAACACGTGACGGAATGTACATAGATGGGTACCTGACTCACGTTTGGGAAAGTAAAGGCGGCTGGGCATAGTGCTGATCACACCTATCCCTTCAAATGCGGAGTCACTAAAACAGATAAACTCTACTTCACCTACCATTTGGACACAATGGTTCGAAAGGCTACTGAACAGTGACCATTCTCTAATCCATACAACTTCTATTTCTTTATATCGTTATTTAAACACTTAAGTGGTTGATGGATAATATCTGAGTTTGAGAAAATACCTTGCAAAGAACTTGGTTACACATCTTATTAAGTAAAAATATTGCTACTCCGGAATGTTGTATATATTATAATAATTATATACTTATAAGTAAAGAGCAAAATGTACGTCTTGATATAAAAAAAAATTCTATATTTTTTATTAAATTGCTTTTATATATTTTGAAGAAAGTTATATATAAGAATAAAACTAAAATACAAAATTATAGATCGTATATTAACATTACATTTCCTTTGTACTTTTTTAATTTCATTTTTCAAACAAAGCGACCCTTGACTCAGGAATCTCCGGCTGTTGACCTACATATCGTCGACTGCTGTTAACTATTCTTACCCAGACAGCACAGTGCGAGTAGGACACACATCCGGTACACGTCGGTCGCCATTGGTTGAGTGTCACTCACACACCTGGCGAACTGGTGAATGTGGGGAAAAAATACAACACCGGCATAAACATGGACCCGTCAATAAAAATGTGTTAATTTGTTGCTAGTATTGTAAAGGTATAATGGTTAATGATTACAGGT
This sequence comes from Physella acuta, assembly GCF_028476545.2. Taxonomy (NCBI): domain Eukaryota; kingdom Metazoa; phylum Mollusca; class Gastropoda; family Physidae; genus Physella; species Physella acuta. The sequence goes on along the minus strand of NW_026731925.1, from coordinate 55,923 downwards.
AAGGTGGAGGGATGGACAATGGGTAGTATTTATGTAGGACAACGGGTTTTGGGGTCGTACATAAATGACGTCACACACGTAGGAGGGATGTCCGTATTTTTTGTGACGTTGTTTGATGAGGGGGAGGGGGGGATGTTCAGATGGTGTGACGTCACACTTTTGCACTTAAAAAAGCAAAGTTAGAAAATCTGAACCTCCCCCCCCCCTCTCATCACACAAAATTACGGCCTCCCCCCATGCCACCTACGATTGTGACGGCATTTATGGATGACCCCTAACTACCACTAATCTAACACCTAGTTTTTATACATAGTTGATTATTGCATCAAAACGAGGACTCTGGTTTAAAAGAAAACAGGTTCAATTTTTTTTTTAATAATTACTAAACTAAAACTTTACCTCGTTTTGCACTGCTATTTCTTGAGGCTAGCGATGCTGAAATCAGGATTCGATAAATGCAATACAACCCACACAACTATTTTCACTCCAGTTTGTCAACACACACACAAACACATTGAAACCCATTCACACATACACACGTCAACACAGTAGTTGAATACAGCTCACAAAATTTGATTGATGTGTTAGAAAACAAAAATGCCATTAGTATCCGTGTGTTAGTTGGACTAGGTGCTAATGTATAAATACATACTCAGTAGAAATAGGGGTTGTGTTTGTCAGAGGCGTAGCGAGGGCGGGGCGGGGGTGCGGATTGCACCGGGTGACACCATTTAGGGGGGGGGGGGTGGCACCATGGCTAAACATTGCAAAATGTACAGTAGAAAATTGATTTTTGCCAGTTCCATTAACGATTAATTAAAGTTAAATAGTCTTTTAAGTACAAATCGACAATTATTTCAAGAGGGTGGGGGTGACAGCATGATGTAAACGTACTAACTATAGAGAAAACAATGCTAAATCCAACTGTATTATTAACAAACTATAAATTACCATCGTTACTATTAAGTCTGCAGTGATTAAAGCTTATACACATACATGTAGATATTTTGATTTGGCCAACATAGCGGCCGAAGATATTTTGATTTGGCCAACATAGCGGCCAAAGATATTTTTATTTAGGTACATAGCGGCCGAAGAAAGTTTTTTTAAAAAGTAAAAAAAAGTATTTTTTAATCAAGCGTGCAGATAAAGTCTTTTGCCGATTACAATGTTACAAGCTACTGAAGGAGCTTTAAGAAATATCCGAAAGAAACGCTGAAGCTGAACAAATACTATCACTTTGAGGGTGATGGTGTTGTATAGGCCTACTCTTAACAGACACGATGATTATTATTTTTAAGGGGCGCTACTCTAATAATACGTATAATTCGAGAATAAACAACGTTAATCCCCCTATATGTTTCCTCTACAGGTTGCACTTGATTCAGTACACTCAAGGCTATGCCAAACCACGAAGGTGTATTGTAGACACGGGATTGGGTCTGAGATGGCCCGAGGGTGATTAGTAAATGCAGTAAAACAGGTCGATGATCAGGGTGCGTGTGTGTGGAGGGGAGGGGGGGGGGGAATGGGGGAGGGAGGGGGAGGACGAGTCGATGTAGAAAGATTGTGTGTGATTCTTATAAAGCACGGGTGCATAAATTTAATGTATACATAGCGGTTGGTAGACACGTTTAAAAGAGATCTACGTAGTAAGTGATAAAACTGTTAGTTCTCAGTTTAGCGGATATCGACAATGGAAAATGGTGTGTTATTGTGTTGGACGTCGTGGCCGGGTGCTAGAGCGCTCGATTACTTACTCATTCCGGGTTCAAAGCAGTTCAAATCCACCCGGCTCCGATGGGTACCTAACTCTCGTTAGACAAATAAAGGCGGATGGGAATTAAAAGAGATGAAGTATACGTATTCTGCCCCATCGGTCTTGGGCAAAACGGGACACGAAGAAGAAGATAATTTTCAAATATATTTAATTTAAAATGCAATACAATAATAATTATTTAAAATTTAACAATACTCAATAGTATGCCTAAATATAAATGAATCATTTCTCATGCGATGAACAATATTCCTCTTTTAACACAAACTTTCAGAATTTTTTTTTGCAATCAATAGATAAGAAACAGAAAAGCACATGTTACTTCCACATAACTATACATGAACCAACATTCCAATGTACAAACGCATAAACATATATTGTATTCAAATTTATTTTTTTAAACTCACTTGGTTTAACTTGCCTAGGTAGATACATACGCACACATTTATACACATGGCAAATATACACACACAGATTGTAAACATCCACTGACACACGTACACACTGTTGTTCACGCTGCTGGGCATAGCGTCTGGTTGTAAACATCCACATCTACATACACATGTAAACATCCACTGAAACACGTACACACTGTTGGTCACGCTGCTGTGCATAGCGTCTGGTTGTAAACATCCACATATACATACACATGTAAACATCCACTGACACACGTACACACTGTTGGTCACGCTGCTGGGCATAGCGTCTGGTTGTAAACATCCACATATACATACACATGTAAACATCCACTGACACACGTACACACTATTTGTCACGCTGATGTGCATAGCGTCTGGTTGTAAACATCCACATCTACATACACATGTAAACATCCACATATACATACACATGTAAACATCCACTGACACACGTACACACTGTTGGTCACGCTGCTGTGCATAGCGTCTGGTTGTAGTTGTAGTTGCTGACGTTGTAGGACTGTCTGCCCAGGCACTGGGAGAGTTCAAGGTCACACTGGCATCGACTCATCTGACAGTCGTCGTTTAAATCTGGAACCAGCAGACGATAGAACCTTACAAGCAGACGATAAAATATTTACCGGCAGACAGTAGAACTTTACAAGCAGACGATAAAATATTTACCGGCAGACGATAGAACTTTAAAACATACGATAAAATATTTACCGGCAGACATAACTTTACACGCAGACGGTAAAATATTCACCGGAAAACGACAGAACTTTACAAGCAGACGATAAAATATTTACCGGTAGACTATTAAACTTTACAAGCGGACGATAAATTATTTAACGGCAGACGACAGAACTTTACACGCAGACGATAAAATATTTACCGGTAGACTATAGAACTTTACAAGCGGACGATAAAATATTTAACGGCAGACGATAGAACTTTACAAGCAGACGAGAATATGAATGCAGGCAGACGTAAACATTCTTACAAACAGATAAGATAATATTTAAAAGCATTCGATAACATATTTTCAAACATACGAGAACATATTTTAAAAGCTCACAAGATTATATTTACAAGCACACAAATAATATTTAAAAGCAGAAGATACAATATCTACAAAACGAGAAGAAAATATTTACAAACATATAAGAAAGTAGAGTTTCTTTCAGACATCTCTTTGCCCCCCGAAAAAAAGTCTACCGCTCCCATGAAAGAAATAGAATGTATATACCATTGTCCGCTCCCCTGCAAAAGTCTGAAAGAAACACTGTAATGAAGGTATTTTTAATTTATTCGTAACATCACAATTTTAACAAGCCTTTAAGAGGTTTTCGCTTCGTATTCCAAATTTTACGAAGTCAATAATTTGTTTCTATGAAGGAAATTAACCTTGACTCTAGTACAGGTGATGACCGCCTACTTACCTGTACAATGACAGGTGGTGCCATTACACTGGTACTGGTACCAGCTGAGGTAGTACCACCAGGAGTTGTAGCAGGAGGACTGGCCGAAGCAGACGTCGTGAATCTGGCAGCACCTGCAGGATTCAGGCATCGGGGGTTAGGAAAAAATAGCACGTGTTCAAGTATTTATAAAAATTGTCATTATGATACACATACACACACATACACACAAATACACACAAATACAAACAAATTCTCACTCACGTTACGCTTGAAGATATGAAGGCTACACTTGCTTAGGGTTTTACATACAAACCCCATCCCACACACAACACAGGCTAAACATAAGCACACGCTTACAACACACCTACTCTCAAGCACACATAAACCAAACACACACCAACATACATTACTTAAACACACAAATGCACATTCTGTCAAATACACTTCAAACACTTTCGCCTTACTCCACTGGTCTCCTTTAATTACAAACTTAATATCGCTACAAGCAATCCACCAATCCACTCACACTTACGTCTCTTACTCCACCAATGCCCTCTGATAACCAACCTAATGTCGCAACTACTGATCTACCCACGTGACCCAATCACCTTCAATACTAAGCAACAACTTTTTTTCAACAATCCACCCATCCACCTTGTCCACCACACCAACCAATCCACCGACACAACTAGCAAACAACTCTTCCACCAGCAATCCACCCAGCTATTCTTCCACCAAGACTCCACCAAGCCATTGTTCAACCAGCAATCCACCCAACTATTCCATCAACAATCCACCAACAACTCTTCCACCAAATATCTCACTATCCACCCACCCATCCATTTCATCCACCACACCAAAAAACCCACCCACACAACTATTCAGCCATTCCTCCACCATCAATCCACCCATCCACCTACGGATCCACCTCATCCACCACACCAAAAAACCCACCCTCACAACTAACCAGCCATTCCTCCACCAACAATCCACCCATCCACCTACCGATCCACCTCATCCACCGGCTCGCCCCCAGAGTTCCCATGCCCACAGTAGCAGCCGTAGTCCAAGTACTCCACACACCATCTGCCTGTCATCCTCTGTATCAGCTGACACAAGTACATCCGGCTCCTCTTGTGGCGACTCCCGGGGACAGGGGACACAACTCCGACTGAGAAAGGTAACTCTCCAGAAATGTACAAAATTAGCCAATAAGTTTTTTTTTTAAATAATTTTAAGGACTAATGTGATGCAAATAAAAACGCATTTGCTCGAATCCGACTGAATAAAAAATAACTTGACAGTCTATGTTTATTGAAAATCGCAGTTTGATACATAATAGTCGCAGTTCAGATTTATCAAAATTAATCCACACCTTTTAGAGTTAGGGGTTTAATATGCTACAAATGAAAACACATGCCAGAGGCGTAGTGATGGGGGGAGGAAGGTGGGACATATGTCCCCGGGCGCCGACCTTAGCAGGCGCCAAAATGGGTTGGAAAAAGTAATCGAAAGTTTGAGGGGGGGGGGTATGCAAAATCAAAATTTGAGGTGGGTGCAGATCGAAAGTCTGTCCCCGAGCGCCGGGAAGGGTCGCTACGCCTCTGACACACAACTCCGTCTAGAAGTTTATTCTTTACGTTTCTATCCTGGGTAGACAACTATCATGAATATTTCTATTTTGGGAGGGGTGGGCGATTGAGACAGAATAGAGTTTTTGAAGTTGTTACAAGTATGAGCTAGATGCAATAGCTTGTATACTCTGTATTTATAGCGACCACCTGCAAACAGACTGCGAGTTGACAACTGCTTCTCTAACCAGCATAAAATCATTTCGTTAACCCCCACTCAAAGCCTAGAATCAGCTGCGCAGGGCGTGACCCAACTCTAGCGGTTTTTCGATTATTATGATTTAGTTTTATCTACAATTCTAGTTTTTGAACATAGACCTAAAGGGTGGCTTGAGAGACACGAACAATCACACCCCTACCCCGAAAAAAATCTGTAATAGTTAACAATTTGACCCATCATCATATCGTGTATGATAATCCAAAATAAGATGTTCTGTACACAATTTTTCTTCATGAGTACAGCTGTATGAATGGGACGGAGTGGTCTAGCGGTAGAGAGCTGGACTGCTAACCCGTAACTCTCGAGTTCGAATCCGGGTTCAAGTCAGTAGATCGTCCCTGAGTCCACCCAACTCTGATGGGTACCTAACTCACATTAGGGAAAGTAAATGCGGCTTGGCATAGTGCTGACAACACTATCCCTTCATATGCAGAGGTCACAGAAACAAGTGAACTCTACTTCACTTGCCCTATAGACAGGTGTATGCTGATACCGGGAGGTGCATTAATACTTACCCCCCCCCCCACCCCGGGAGATACATGGATACTTAACCCTCTCTTCTCCAGAAACCCTCATCTCCAACCCCTCGAGGTCTTATATACACCATTACAAAAACAAAAAACTAGACCTGCTAATGCCTCTTCAGTTTAAAAGCTCAAAAAATAAGATGTGTCCGACATACTCACCCAAGATGCAAACGGTGATAACAGACGCCCATCTGAGCTCAAACATTCTCAAAACGTTATTTTTTCAAATGTCGTACACGTCAAGCTGGTGTATGAGCACTTTAGGCTCTGATCTGACAAGACAACTGGAGTCTGCCTCAACTCTGCTGTTCTGCGTCGCCCACAACCTTTTAAAAGGAACCAAGGCTGCTGAAGGTCAAGGGTAAATTCTCAACTTCCCCTTCCACAAAGCCAACCCACATTTGAATTCTGGGAATCGACTCATTAGAATATTTTTGTCCGATTATGAACACTTACGTAAATGGAAATTTGATTTGTATTTTAGTTCCTAAATAATTTTTTTTAGCTCTGAAAAAAAAACTCTACGTCACCTACCTAAAGTGTTACAATATTGAACGCAACTCTAATATCCACATTTTTTCCTCCAGCTCTAAAAGAAAATATATAAAATCTGTTTTAAGTGACATTGTAATTACCACACGTGGCCAATAAGGATCACTTTCAATACTATCAAGAAACACAAAGAACTTTACAAAGATCGATCATTTTCCAGCGCTTTACAATCATTTACAAGGTGATTCCTGTCTTCACACGCTCTATAAGTCTTGTATCATATATTATTATAGTATCACTGTACGTCACCACTGCGTATGTATATGCCGCCAACCAAGGTCTCCACAGTCCTTTGTCCTGTGTCCTGCTGGGGTAGTGGCGCCATTCAAAGATCTACACAGTCCTGTGTCCTACTGGGGTAGGGGCGCCATTCAACGATCTCCACAGTCCTGTGTCCTGCTGGGGTAGGGGCGCCATTTAAAGATCTCCACAGTCCTGTGTCCTGCTGGGGTAGGGGCGCCAACCAAAGATCTCCACAGTCCTGTGTCCTACTGGGGTAGGGGCGCCAAACAAATATCTACACAGTCATGTGTCCTGCTGGGGTAGGGGCGCCAACCCACGATCTCCACAGTCCTGTGTCCTGCTGGGGTAGGGGCGCCAACCAAAGATCTACACAGTCCTGTGTCCTGCTGGGGTAGGGGCGCCAACCAAAGATCTACACAGTCCTGTGTCCTGCTGGGGTAGGGGCGCCAACCAAAGATCTACACAGTCCTTTGTCCTGTTGGATACTGGGGTAGGGGCGCCAACCAAAGATCTACACAGTCCTTTGTCCTGTTGGATACTGGGGTAGGGGCGCCAACCAAAGATCTACACAGTCCTTTGTCCTGTTGGATACTGGGGTAGGGGCGCCAACCAAAGATCTACACAGTCCTTTGTCATGTTGGATACTGGGGTAGGGGCGCCAACCAAAGATCTCCACAGTCATGTGTCCTGCTGGGGTAGGGGCTCCAACCAACGATCTCCACAGTCCTTTGTCCTGTTGGATACTGGGGTAGGGGCGCCAACCCACGATCTCCACAGTCCTGTGTCCTGCTGGGGTAGGGGCGCCAACCAAAGATCTACACAGTCCTGTGTCCTGCTGGGGTAGGGGCGCCAACCAAAGATCTCCACAGTCCTGTGTCCTGCTGGGGTAGGGGCGCCAACCCACGATCTCCACAGTCCTGTGTCCTACTGGGGTAGGGGCGCCAACCAAATTTTTCACACTGTCCTGTACCCTGTACCATCTTTATAATTTTGCTCCAGGTGTAACAAATCTGTAGTTTCTGCTTGAAAGATCACGTCGTCAGATTTTTTATTACTCGGCCTCTTTTGCGCTTTTGTTAATACAACTCTTTCCAACACGACCTCAGTTACGGTCCATTTTGTGTGGTAAGCAATTTTGAAGTTGAACCTTCATGCTTACAAAGTTGAAGTGATGTGCATGAATTCATATATATATATATATATATATATATATATATATATATATATATATATATATATATATATATATATATATATCAACACACTTTGGCTATTCATATTTTTACTAGGAATAGAATTCGGTCAAATGTCTTGTGTATTAAAGTGTACACCATGTCGATATGGGGATAGTAGCCGTAGTAAAAATAAAATAAGTATTTTAACAATGTGGTATAATGGAGCGCACGCCCACGATTGCACTTCTATCAAGAAAAATTACAGCTTATTTTTTATCTCAGGCCACGTTCTTCCATCGTATTTTCTTTTCTTGCTTAAGGGGTCGTAATTTTTTTTTTACTTTCTCATATACGAAGTATAGAGGAAGTATTGTAATCGGGCAGAAAATCGAAATCGAGATTTTCACAACTCTTGACGTTTTCGATAGAAATGAATACTTCAAATAGTAAAAAGTGCTATTAATCCGACGTCGGGTGAGGGGAATGGGTCATTTTAGCATAGAAAAATGTACGGACGACCCCCTCGGGATATTTTTCATGTTCCCATATTTAAAAAAAAATATTTTACTGTACTTATTATCGTGTATAACATATTGCTTTGTTTACAATTAAACATTGAATAGCTCGTCGATGTCAAATGTTGATTCTATGTGGGGATGGAAGTGTGTGTGTGTGTGGGGGGGGGGGGGGCGGGTTGTACTGCCCCGGGACTAGGTTTTTAAAACAAAATATGTATTTAACACGTGACCGCCCATTTGTGGTCTCTGTACTTTTATTATTTCTTGGAATGTACCGTTGTTTGAGATTTATTCATAAACCATATTTCTACGAATCCACACTCGTGTTTTCACGACTTGACACCATTAGCCTAACTTCACGTTTAATGTTTTGTTATTCTACTCAATTTTGTCGCTTTTCAATTGTGAATTTGATCCAATTGTCCAGTTTTTCTAGGAAATTTGGCTTGACAATTAAGCGGTTGATTTACCATCGCAAAAGTGGTTTGTTTTGATTTATTTCCATGCTCGAATTCATCAAAATGCGGTTGCTAGTTTAAAGTATATATTCTCAAAAAACGGATTTACTAGTTATATAAAACAAGTGCTAATGACGTCAACAATGAATTATTTGTTTCGATTTAGCTAATGAATTCTTGAAGTTTTTACATGATGCGTTGTTTCTCCCGTATAAAATAAATGAGAAATTATTTTTTTTGGTCTCTTAAACTAGTTCTAGCTTTCAAAGTAGAACGGCGCATACTGCTACTAAATTTACAATGCTACATTAGTTAGTTTTCGTTTTGTTGTATTGATTCGTTTCCGTTTTCACAAGCCAAACGCCATTTAAGTTCAGCTTAAAATATTTTGTTTCATTTCCGTATTTTATCATTTTTTAATTGTACTTTTACCATGTGAATCATTTTAAAAACAAAGTATTAACCTTGACCTTGATGTAGATTGGGTCAAGTGTGTAGTACGTCGCCGTTTATTTTTTGTCGAAGTATTGAGAGTGTCATGATGACCTAACATTTAAAATTATGTCACTTCCGGGCCACCAGCCATAGAAATATTTTAGGTTTTGTTGTTTTCAGATAGGATCTGGTTACGATATGTGTAATCGTCGTAATATATACATAGCTCATATAGCTTGGGTGATAATAATTGTCTATAGCTAGATTGTCATAATTGTCATAATCAATAGCGAGATCGTTTACACTACGTAGTTGCCATTATCAATAGTTAGATCATCTAATATAGCCCGTTAAGCTACATTAACCACCGTATAGCCGGTTAAACAACATTAACCAATATATATCCGGTTAAGCCCCATTAAACACCATATGACCAGTTAAGCTTCATTAAACACCATATAGCCGGTTAAACTATAATAAACCACCATATAGCTGGTTAAGCCCCATTAACCATCATATAACCAGTTAAGGTCCTTTAACCACCATATAGCCGGTTAGGCTACATTAACCACCATATAACCAGTTAAGCCATAATAAGCCACCGTATAGCCGGTTAAACCACATTAACCACCGTATAGCCGGTTACGCCCTATAAACCATCTAGAGCTCATGTTATCACGTGACTGTAGCCAGACCGATGGTCATTGTTCTAAAAATAGATGCACTATTGTATTCACTTCCCCTTTACAGTGACTTGTAATTAAATGATAAAAGTGCATCTGATATGTTTCAATACACAAAAATTGAAATAACACTTCAGATGTTTTAACTCGAATTGAAAGTTACTGTTACTATTACTATTATTATTGTTATTTTTGTTACGTTAATTATATTATTATTACTAGTATTGATAATGGTAGTAGAAGAAGTATTATTATTTGTATTATGTGTATTATTTTATTATTATTATTATTATTATTATTACTATTATTATTATTATTATTATTATTATTATTATTATTATTATTATTATTATTATTGCTATTATTATTATTGTTATTATTATTATTATTATGCTGTATTGCAGGTACATTTTGGTAGCGAACTACGAGACTATAACTAGCCATTATAAAAAGTGCGTATAAGGATTCTACACGGAGTCTGTAAAAAGTCCACACAGAGTCTACGTAGAGTCTACACGGAGTCTATGAGAGTATACACGGAATCTCTTTGGAGTCTACACGGTGTCTATATGGAGTCTATACAGAGTCTATGAGAAGTCTACACGGAATCTTATACAAATTTTAAAACGTTTGACTACGCCTTCCTTTTACTTTAGTATCATCATGAATACGAACATCGTTGGTTATTAAACAATAATTGATAACCTTAGACTGGCTGAAGTAACAAACAAAGAAACCAATACAAACACAGGTCAAGTTTAAGGTTTAGTTTTAATGTTTTGTTCCTTACATTTCTTCTTGTCATACTTGGCGTATTTGTTGTCGTAGGTGTGGAGGGTCAGGCATTGGGCAAACTCCAGGTCACACTGACATGTCTTGTACCTGCATGGGTGCTTGGACTGGGAATCTGGACAGACAGGTGTGGTAAGTATTTTTGGTAAAAGTACATATTTGTGCAAATCTAGACAGAGGTGTGGTCAGTTTTTGTGGCCAAACTACATATTTGTGTAAATCTGGACAGACAGGTGTGGTCAGTATTTTTGGTAAAAGTACATATTTGTGCAAATCTAGACAGAGGTGTGGTCAGTTTTTGTGGCCAAACTACATATTTGTGTAAATCTGGACAGACAGGTGTGGTCAGTATTTGTGGTTAAACTACATATGTGTGCAAGTATGGACAGAGAGGTGTGGTCAGTATTTGAGGTCAAACTACATATGTGTGCAAATCTGGACATAGAGGTCTGGTCAGTATTTTTGGTCACACTACATATTTGTGTAAATCTGGACATAGAGGTGTGGTCAGTATTTGTGGTCAAACTACTTGTTTGTGTAAATCTGGACATAGAGGTGTGGTCAGTATTTGAGGTTAAACTACATATTTGTGTAAATCTAGACAGAGAGATGTGGTCAGTATTTGAGGTCTAACTACATATTTGTGTCACTGTTTCATCTATATACTACTAAAAGTCAAGTTTGTTTACATGTTTGAATATTTATTTGTTTGCCTGATCGAAAATTGTGATATGTTCGACTCTATCTGGAAAGCTGTAAAATGGTATGCAGGTAGAGAATAATTTTTTAATGCAGACAGACTGTTGATCACAAATTTATTTAAAGACGTTAATTAATTAATTGATTTATTCATATGCAGATTAACCCATTTTTTTTAAAAATATTTGAAAAGCCACTAGACTCGGCGGGACCGTGACGTCACAGGTTTTTGTTTACTCTTTAGTACAATAAAATGGCGGCGTCTATCGAAGAAAATTGTGTTCCCATTCACAAGTTTAACGCGTTCTAAATCTAATTTTCTGTCGGTCATAACTTTAACAATACGTCCGTTTTCTGTATTTATTACGTTCCAACACTTATATCAATGTTCAACTGTCTTTTTCATTTAGTTTTACAATAAATTTCTCTAGATCTAAAGATCAGCTATCGAAGGAAATTTATGAATCTAGCCTAGATCTAGATCTAGCCTAGATGTAGGTCACTAGGTTTCTATGTAAATTCTAGATCTAGACTTAATGTAAATTCTACATCTAGAATCTATTTCAGGCCTTAATTATTTTATATAAATCTTTGTTTGGCTTATTTAAGATAAAATTTAATTTGAAAGTTAGTACTACTAGACTTATTTTTAGATCTAGATCTAGAATCTATACGCCGTAAATCAAGTTGCATAAGGAGATACATAGTATAGTATAAAAATTCACTTGTGACGTCACGAGTAAATAGCTAAAATGGTAGCGTAGTCATCTCTCATGCAGGAGGCACGGGTTCTAGACCAATATGTCAATGAAATTTTTTTTTTCAATTTTTTTTTTAGATGTGAATGATAACGTTGCCTATCTGAACTTGGCAAGATACAGGGCAGGTGAAGTAGAGTTTATCTGTTTCTTTGTCCTAAGCATATGAAAGGATAGTGTGGTCAGATACATGCTCGGCTGGAATTGTTTTTTAAACGATAAAAACATGTTGTCTGAGACTTGGCAGGACACTGGGCAGGTGAAGTAGAGTTGAGTAGGTCACCTGTGACGTCAGTTTATGAAGGGATAGTCCGAAATCGGTGTTTTCGGTGTTTTTAAAAGATAAAAAACATATATTTGAATGTGGGGTCTGTTTTTTGTGACGATAAGTGACACTGCAGTAGCGTACCGAGGAGGGGGGGGACGGTAGGGGAGGGGAGGCGGGGGGGGGGAAGGGGAGGCGGGGGGTGGGGAGGTGGAGGGGGGAAGGGGGGGGGGCGGGGGGGGGGGACATATGTTGGGGCGCCAAAATGGTTTGGAAAAATAAATTGATAGGTTGAGGGGGGTTCAAATCGAAAGTTTGAGTGGGGGGGGGTGCACATCAAAAGTTTGAGGGGGGGGGGGGTTCAAATAGAAAACTTTGTCCCCGGGCGCCGGGAAGGGTCGCTATGCCTCTGAGTGACAGACGTGATGTTTTTTGATGGATGACCCCCGAAACCCACAGTTATCCAACGGATGACGGGTATTCTAGTTTGTACTAAAATCGCAAAACCATTGATCAGAATTTCTTAGACAAAATAGGTTATTCGTTTTTTACTTTTTCGTATATGAAGGATAGAGGAAGTATTGTAATCGAGCGAAAAAAATCAAGATTTTCACAGATCTCGACGTTTTACACCTCCCTGAGTCGGAAAAACATAGTTTTGCAATTTTGTCCGTATGTCTGTGTGTGAGTATGTATGGGTGTCTTCACCATAACTTGAGTACCGTTACAGCTAGGTTTGTGAAATTTCATTTATAAGTATTATAAGAAATTTGTAGTTCTTTGTTAACTTTGCAGCGATTTTCGATAAGCGGAGTTGGAACTTTTTTTACTTTCAATTATTCAAAAACTTATCACTTGAGTACTGTTTCAGATAGATAAATGAAATTTGACATGTAATTTCAAGACGTAATTATATGCCTTCTGTCAAATTTTGAGTAATTTCCGTTTACCGGAAGTAGTAAGTTACGCTAATTATAATTTCTCAAAAAAAAACGCATGTGAATTTATAAAGTACTAATTAGGTGCTCATAATATTCCCAACTATTATACACATATTGTTTGGCGTTCACTTTTTCTTTGAGATTCTATTATATTCTAAAACGTTTGAGTAATTAAAAATGGATTTATAATATTGTCAATATCCCGAGTTGCCACCCCCCCCCCCCCCTGTAGTGTTATATAATAATATTCGAGAAAGTTTAGGGGAGATCACTCCCGGTTAATTTATTCCGTTTTTTTTTGTGTCTCATTGATTATATATGGAAAGGAAAACTTTTGGATTATCTTTTCGTCAACTATTTAGTTACCTATTTAGGTCAAGTTTAATTATTTTTGTTATCAACATTTTGCTATTTTTATTTTTAATAATTGAAGTCAACTTTGATTATTTTTATATTTAATCTTTAAAGTCAAGTTCAATTTTTTTTTTATAATTAATAATAAAATTGAAGTCAACTTTAATTATTAAAAAAGTCGATCGTTTAGGTCAACATCAAATATTTATATAGTCAGTAATAAACGTCAATGAAAATTACTAAATATAACTATTTAGGTCAACTTTAATTATTTTTAAAGTTAATAGTTAACTATTTAGGTCAACGTTAATTATTGTTTTATTAAATTAATTAGGTCAAACTTAACTGTTGTTATTGTTTACTATTTAAACGTTAATTATTGTTTAAGCAAATTAATTAGGTCAACCTTAAGTGTTGTATTTAGGTCGACTTTAAGTATTGCTGTAGTAAACTATTTTGGTCTACTTAAAGTCAACTAAAGTGTGCCATTTAGTTTATTCTTTAGTCAACGTTTTTAGTCATTAAAAACCTAAATACATTCATTCCAATAACCTTATACCACTATTTCACGTTAGTGTAGGTGTGTTGAACAATACGTTGGGAAACCTACATTTTGCAGTCAGCACCGCTCTCCTTTTACACAAGGGCTGTTGGCTACAGATCTCTATTGACAAAAATACTTGACTCTACTTCACCTATCATTTTTCTCAACAATAGGCTTTTCAAATATCAGATTATACTTCGTAAGCTGACTTTAAATGTGTGTTGCGTCATCTCCTTACACGGCATACAGGTAGAACACACACAAAAATGAAACTCGTCAAACTCACCTTCACACGTGCACCTAGTCCCGTTACAAGATTTTTTGTACGTCACCAGGTGGGGAGGGGAGAGCCACCCACACAATTTGCCGGCATCTGTGTAGCAGTTGTCGTGTGTCAAACAGCAACTGAAAACAGTTGGGTTTTTTTTTACAATATGAAAAATATTTTTTTTTTCAGTATGAGGTACATATACATATATATATATATATATATTTATATATATTTATATATATATATATATATATATATATATATATATATAAATATATATATATATATATATATATATATATATATATATATATATAGGACTACTGCCCTTGGCGGATGGGTCGAAGTCAGAGATCTACATCCTGACATCAAGAACCTACTTGTCAGTGTCGTCAACTGGGGTTGTGCCCACGCCCCCCAGCCCACAGAAACAGCCGTAGCCCATGTAGCCCAGACAGTTCCTGTTGGTGTACAGCTGTATGAGGCTGCACAGCTGGGCCACGTTACGTTTGCTCAGATGGTGGCTGGTGTGTGCGGGTGTCACCCCGTCGGCTGTTGGGTGAACATTGAACATTGAACACAAACATGTTACACACAATCTTAATAGTTCACGTTTAACATGAGCTCGTGTATCTACGTTGTGTTGAAATAATATAGAAAACATTGTTGGATTTTTTTTTTATTTGAGTAAACTAGAGAAAACTGTTACTTTTAACAAATATACCAAATTTGAAGAAACGTATTTAAGAAAATAAAGTTCGAATCCAGTAGAACGTACTTGAGCAGCTACCTAATTGATGTTTCGTAAAGTAAAGGCGGCCGGGCAAAGTGCTGACCACGACTTCCTTTTATATGCTGAGGTCAAGAAACATGCGAACTCTACTTCATCTACCCAATGGATCGCTAGGTCTAAATAGGATTTTTTAAATTTTTTTTACTTTAATCCTCGATGTTAATACCTGTGAAAAAATTATTATATTTTTGTCAGTTGTTTTGAATGTGTCAAGATTCTAATCCTCTCAAAACATCAATATTTCAAGTCTTGTCACCAAACTGACATACATTTGTCACTTACTTGAAACATTTTTTGGGTTTATTCCACGCATAGTATTTTCCTTACCTTCATAACTAATCAAATTCCACACCAACACAGTAACCAAACAGACAAACAACTGTCCAGCCATTATGTTTGGCCACAGACGACAGTGGTGAAGCCTAGGAGAAAAACAGATTGAACTATCCTTTACAACACCTTTAACCGCGCTATATGCGTGTGTATATAAAAGAAATCAGTCAACCGGAACTATCGTAACGAATCAAATGAAGCAATTATTTATATCCTCTCGAACCAAATTAGCTTAGCACGTGATACGTTTAAGTGTAGCCTTGGCTACACAAAAAGGAATTTGTCATTCTGGGCGTAGCGAAATTTAAAAAAAAAAATAGTTTACAAATATTTTTTTTTATCTACGATTTCTTTACAGGGTTCATCTTTTCCAATTCGTGTCCATGACACATCGGGGCAGATGAAGTAGAGTTCATCTGTTTCAGATACTTTGGCTTATGAAGGTATAGTGTGGTCAGCAACCAGTCGCCTGTTTCACTAAAGGGAGTTAGGTACTCATTAGAGCTGGGTGGACATTCTACTGACTTGTACCTGTATTCGAACGAGACTTTCCGGTTAGCAGTCTAAGCTGTCTACCGCTAGGCCACACCGTCACACAGCTTGTGTAAATCTCTGAACTGTTCTGTTACTATTTTAGTAAAGGTGAATCTAGGTGTGTAAATTTAAAATTGAGTCACAGGTGAAAGCGATTTTAATAAATAAATCAAGCCTTGTTAAGAAGAAATAAAATACTTTAAAAAAACTTTTTAAAAAACCACGTTTTTCTTGTGGACTAAAAAGTAGAAAATAAATTTTCATACATTTGATGACAAAAAACGTGGGTACGTTCACCATCAAATTTCCCGACCCATCTGCCCGACCCACGTTTTTTGTCATCAAATGTATGAAAATGTATTTTCTACTTTTTAGTCCACAAGAAAAACGTGGTTTTTTAAAAAGTTTTTTTTAAGTATTTTATTTTCTCCTTTTTAGTCCGTTGCTGCACATGAAAAACGTGGTTTTTAAAAAAAAATTTTATATAGTTTATTTTCTACTTTATCTAATGACTTGATTAAGTATGACTTGACTAAGTGTTTATAAATACACGGACTAAAAATCTTGAGCGACCGATACGCTTTAAACAGAGAAAGGGCGTACTTTAATTAAGCCTACAAGCCGTGACCAGGATTCGAACCTTGGTTGTCGCGGCCACAATGCGAAGTACTAACCACTATACGATCACGGCCAGCGCGCATACATCGATTGGGGCCGAAGTAACTGTGTCAATAGGCCTCCAGTCTTGTCGGTATGTTTAGAAATCATGTCCTCGATTTTATGGTCCTTGGGGCGTAATTTAATTAAGCTAATTTAGGTCTCTAATTGCTAGTTTTTATGATTGCATCTGAAATTGTTAGGCGAAAATAGCCTGCATGCCAAATTTCAGATCTCTAGAGCAATCAGAAGTGGGTTAATTTTCGATGTCAATTTTAACAACAAACATCCAAACAAACAAACAAATAAACGCGAAGCTGAGTTAAGAAAAACGTGTTAAAAATGAGTCTGCCAATACTTTTCATACATAAACAGTGAAAATAGACCTTAAGACACCTACAGACACCCTTAGACACCTTAAGGCACCTACAAAGGCAGCGGGTGCCGTACCTGTATGGAACCTAACGACGGAACGCCCTTGTAAAAGTCACCAATTTAGCTACAAAAGTAGACATTTAAGTTAAATCTACAACAAATTTTGAGCAAAACAATCCTACTCTTCTAATCAGCAATATGCGTTGAGGGAACATTTTGTTTTTCTTGAACGTTCAAATGCAGCGTTATTTAAATATGCCACAAGTTTTAAAACGCAAGCCTTAAATTAACAAAAAAGAGCAACACTATTTTTAATGCGTATATTTACATTACATACTTACATCATACCGTGCATAAACCTGCTACGGCTGTGTTTTGCCGTCAGCCGTTTGTTTTATGCGTTTCTGATATCTCACAATCTCTTACGTCGTAAAGTTTAAACCTCTTTCAAGGTCTAAATGCCTAAAGGGCAGAAATTAGCATAATGATCCTAGTTGTCACATTAGCCTTATGGTAACGTGTGAAATTGTGGTTAGTGTGTGCAGTTAGTGTGTATGGTTATTGTATGGATGTCATTTTTTTCAGGCACGTTATTTAAGTTGGTAATCTGTCAAGGAGACGTCTAGAAAGTATGTTACACGGTGGGAGACGTGTGATAGGGGGTGGAGTGAGGCTGCAGTGATCTGACTTTGGTATTAGTGTGCTATATCATGCAGGGGTGTCATCTTTGCTGTTGGAGGTGGGAATGAATTAGTTATAATCGGATTTTTTTCGGACATTAGAAGGCAAGTTTTGGGAGAGGGTGGAGAGGAACGGCGTGGCCTAGCTGTAGAGTGCTAGACTACTAACCATAAAGTATTATGTTTGAATCAGAGTTCAAGTCAGTACAATGTCCATAAGTCCACCCAGCTCTGATGGGTACCTAACTGACGTTAGGGAACGTAAATTACGTTTAAAAAACGTGACGTCGTTTATTGATCACCATTATGCTTTCGTGTGTCCAGGTGTAATTATATGCGTGTGTATACGTGTTATTATGTGTATATGCATTTTTGTATGTGTGCGCGTGTGAGTTTATATGTTTGTTTTTCTATGTATAGCTATAGACCTTTGTTGTAAGATTGAGGATTCAGTGATCGGTGCGGGTATTTAGTAATGCTGTTATATATTTTTTAAGTTGTGCACTGCTGAATAAGAACACCTTTTCATAAGCATGCAACCTTATTCTACCTAACTTAGATCTGTTATCTTCGAAAATTTGTTTCATTTGTTGAAAGTGGAATGTTTATTTGGATCAGTAACGTACGTTAATGGATTATCAATATTATTTTTTACTATGTTTTTTTCAACACTAATCATCACCACCACCCCTCCTATTATCTCATTTCCTTCCAACTTTCTTTCTCTTATTTCTCCTACCACCCCATCCCATTTATCTTCGCAACTCTCCCCACACTCACTTAATTCCACGCCCACCCCAAACCCACTTTAAAAACATACATCCTCAATTGTATATGTGAAGCACCAATGTAATTATATAAAACACTTGGCCTTGACCTTTACATGGCCTTTAGCGTGAATCACTTTTGACCTTGGCTCTGTATGGCGTTAGCAATGTCCGACAATTTATTTTTAGAGCGTTGTTTAGCAACCAAATTCAAGTGTAACGCTTATGCTTCGCTCGCCTCTCCTTGTTACTTCAAAATATAACGCAATTCATTTCCGTCGTTAGACAATATAAAGCGGGGGTCACTTCGTGGACGTGAGGGGGTAGTTATGTAATTTAAATAGTTGTGCATTATTATATATTTAAAGAAAATCATTTATTTTGTCCTTTTTAGTGGATTATTACATAAAAACTTGTTGTTAAAACATTTTGATGCTATTTTGTTTTTCTTCAGTAAGCCTACTTTATAAATGTTAATACAATAGAGTTGCATGGCTCAAAACTATTGCGCTCCAAATCAACATTATAACGTGCGTATAATAGTGCGGAAAGTGTAGCACAAGACTGCCTACTAATTTTAGATTTTTTTTTCTATATTCATAAACAATTAATTAGACATCCAATCAAGTCAAATTTGATGTCAGATTGCATTGTCTGTAAGTCTTGACCCAAGTGCCAACTTTGAAATGAATCTGTCAGAAGTGTCTGAAGTTTCGCTCGCCCGTTTCGATTTGTGACGACAAATAGTGGGATTGGGGCTAATTTAAACAGACAAAGATGGGGAATTTGCGAATTTGTTTAAAACAGGTTTTTGTGTACTTTCTTTCTGGTCTCAGTTTTAAAAATTGAACGGCATTACCATATCCCCTATCCCACGTCTCTCTGTGTAACTTCCTTTCTAGATATCTCCTTGACCGCTAAGTGTTTATATCACAATATTAACCTGTACACAATGTGCCTGAGAAGTTTTTGAACAATTTTTTTTTTAATTAGATACGCCAGTACTTAGATGAACTATTCTTAAAAAAATATTTTTTAGCCCTACGACATAGTTGTAATGATCTGTTTTTAAAATATATTATGTTTTTTGTACTAAGCAAATAAAAACATTATTTTTTAAAATTATAATTTAAATTACTCATGCTAATGAAAATCACATGATTAGAAAAAAAATTTATTCAAAATTAATAACATAAATATACAAACATTGTGATAAAATAAACACAGAAAAACAATACAAACAGCAAGCTTTGGACCATCATATACCTTGGTCGGCAGGTCTAATTTGTCTAATGTTTCACAAAAGATGCCAGTTACAAAAATAATCTTATAAACTGAACTATTTTGAACCATAAATTAGTTTAGGCCATATTTTTTATGTTGACCTTAAAATGGAGAATTGACGTACTTTACAATTTTATACACACATGCACACACACACACACACACACACACACACACACACACACATATATATATATATATATATATATATATATATATATATATATATATATATATATATATATATATATATATATATATATATATATATATATATATATATATATATATATATATATATATATATATATATATATATATATATATATATATATATATATATATATATATATATGTATTATAGAAACCAACATATTAATAAAGTGTCACTCTTTTCTTCAAGTAGAAACTAACTTGTAACTGGCAATAATAGCCAATATTTACGTTTTTACAGATATTATTAGGCTACAATCATTTTGAGAATAAAAAAAAATTAAAAAATGAGGTTCACATTTTATAATTTAGACAGTTGGTGCAATGCAGACAGCAGCACAAGAAACAGCCCCAAAAGCGCAGAAAACGCCCCCAAAAGCCATTACGCATGCGCAAGCAACTGGAGAAACAGCCATGTGTTGGTAACAAAATTCCTTTGCTTTGTATTGTCCAGTGCAAGCCGGAATTAACGATTTAATGCATGGCCAGCAAGCAGCCGGGCCGGATTCCACTTTTGAAATCTGCATACAGAGGAGCATTGATATGATGAATACCGCTTTACTTTTCGCCATGGTGCGTTGAAAAATGTTGATAATGCCTGGAAAAAAATTAACAAACATTAAAAAAATTAAAGAATATTAGTATTATATATATATATTAATATATATTTATGTATATATATATATATATATATATATATATATATATATATATATATATATATATATATATATATATATATATATATATACTTGATAAATGGCTTGTTAAGGGAGAAATACAACGGGTGCTTGGTTGATAGAGTTGTCTTTTTCTCTAAACCGAAATTTAAACAAAACCCACCACCTCAATCACATATTTAATCGGACGGAAACGAAAAATATAATTGAAAACGGATTTTTATCCAGAATCGGCATTTTTATATTATCCGGAAATTCAGCCGGATACGGAAATATAGGCTGAAACTGGAGAGATTTTACCTCAAACAAAATGTCATTGAAAATTGATTTTTTAAAATCCAGAATGGGTATTTTAACCGGATCCGAAAGTTTACCGGACGAATACGGAAATTTAGACAGAAACGAAAATTTAACAGGATACAAAATCTCATTTTAAAACGGAACTTTAAAATTTACCAGATACGAACATTTAACTGGATTTCGAAATTTATAACTAGATCTAGATCTATATCAGGTACGAAATTTATTTGAAATGGAACTTTAATTGGACCCCTGAAGTGAAAACCCTATTAACCCAAACCTTAACCGTAATCCGAATGCTAACGCTAACTATAATACTATATATTTTAGTTTCCGGTATTTTAGTGTATATCTACATACACTTAGAAAATTAGACGTTTATTTTTTGTTTGTCTCTATTATCAATTAAGCCATAAAGGCTGTTGAGGTGGAGTCCAAATGGAATCCTGCCGGTTGGCGTTTTTTTTAAACCAAATCTGAATATTTTTATTAAATCTTTTTTTTAAGTTAGGAAAGCTACTTTCGCTTTTAGCTTCTAAACAAACTCAAGTTTTAGAATCAGAATTTTATAAATTCTAGATCTAGAAAGAAATAGAGATAGAATCTAGATTCTAAATCTAGATCTAGATAAATAATTGACTTTGCAGCTTTGCAGATTTTAATATAGAATATAGATTCTAGATCTAAATCTAGAATTTTATTTAGAATACAACCGGCTCGTTAGATTTAGATCTAGATTCTAGATTTATTAATTTATTACTATTACAGATCTACAAACATTGTGTAAAACAGAAACCTTTGGTCCTTAGACATAACTTTTGAATTTAGGCCCATACATTTTTCTTTAGACTTTCTTTTGCTTAGAAAGTTTAGGCCTAATTAATAATTAAATTAGTAATTAGGCCCTATGTATTAATCATATTAATATAGTTAATTATAGGCCCCAAATTTAAATTAGGCCTATTTAGTTATAAAGACTTTGCCTTTATTCATTTTAATAAATAGGCCCCTAATTTAAATCAATGCCATATTTTTAAAAATAATTCCTTTTCCTAGTACTTTTTCTTTTAGTACTAGAAAATCTAGATCTAGATCTAGATCTAGAAGTAGATAAACTATATATTATTACACAGTAAGTGACAGTAGGCTAGGCTTAATAAGCGTAATTACTAATTAGTCATCTGCTTAGTAGTTAGTCCTTGTAGACATAGTTATAGTTATATAGACAATAAGTTATAGTGTACCAGTATTACTAGATCAAATTTTATATCTAGTAGTAGCTCTAGAAATTCAAAATTTGATTTAAGCACAAAGTGGGCCTAAAAATTAGATTAATCTAATAATTACTAACATAAATTAGTTTAATTTTAATGAGCTTTGTTTGGCTTTGTGTTACTGTCATTGAGCTTTTAATTAAAATTGAAAATCTACCTCCAAGATTTAAAAAAAAAATCATCAACTTCAATTAATCTATAGTATATAGAATCTAGCTAAATTGTAGATACTCACACTGCTATACAAGGCCTACTTAGTAGAAATTAAATATGCTATAATTACAGTATTCTGTCTAATTCACTCAGAATAAACAGATACGACTAAATAGTAGTAGGCCTAATGTATATTACATTGTTTTAGAATAATTTCTCTTGCTTTACAGCAGGGGTCTCCAAACTTTTCAGTCCGAGGGCCGCATTAACTATCAACTTTCAGTTCGGGGGCCAGTTTCTTCCAGGCATGTCTTTGATTTTTCTGGGCAAAGTTCCTCAGCCATCACCAACAAACGGTTTTTCCGTGGACAAAAAGATCTCCGCGGGCCGAATGAGGGCACATCGCGGGCCGCATCCGGCCCGCGGGCCGTAGTTTGGAGACCCCTGCTTTACAGTAAGCATGTATTTTTAATGTCTGTCTACACTATTTAATACTTATTTTTACTGTTAATAAAAGTATTATTCCACAGATGAAGTATGTTCCACTTGTAATAATAATGTCTTGTTTTTTTTTTTACTTAGGCTAATAAAACAGTTGTGTGGTTTACACTTAAAGTCAGTATCTCAAGCCAGTTACCCTCAAACCACTTCTGACTTCTCTGGATTAGCAATTGTGTGCTCTACTGCTTTACCAATGAATCCCAATTTAATATTTGTAGGTCATTGTAAAAATATATATTGATATATCCTAAATAAATCCTTTTATCAAGCATTAACATTTATTTTATTTGTATTGAGTGTTGTTTAAATATGTTCTTTGTGTGTGTGTTAGTTCAGTACATTTTGAAAAGCTGTAGTGATTGAGGAAGCTAAACAGTGTTTAACTTGCAAATTTTATATGAAGAAAAACACACTGGAGCTAGACTGCTAGCTATTACTGCTAACCCAAAAGTCTCAAGTTGAATTGAGGTTTAAGTCAGTAAAACGTCCCTGAGTGCACCCAGCAATGAGGGGCACCTAACTCACATTAGTGAAGAAATGCATTGGGCATAGTGCTGACCACATCATCGCTTCATATGCCAAATTTACAGAAACAGGTGAACTCTTTGCAGTCTGAACCATGGACAAACAGGCTAGAAACAGGAACTTTACATCTCCCACTGTAGTTTTCAATATTTTCATACACTAACAATAACATTAACAATCAATCAACAAATTCAATGATAAAGACAAGTTCAATTTTTATTTAATAAATTAATAATTTATTAAGTATTTAAAGATAAAGGCATTTTATTTAATGCAATATTTGTCCCATAATTTCAGGGACATTTTTTCTTGCATCAAATATTGTTATTCACAAATTGCAGACTCAGATGAAATCTTCATTCTAAAACACATTTTGATTAACTGTGTTTTGTTGATAGTCTTAGATAAGGTTGCCTGGAACATTTGTAGGGCAGGGGCGGAACTACAGTGCCGCCAGACCCCGCAATGCGGGGGGGGGGGGGGGCCCAGACCGATTGGGGGCCCAAAAATCCTGGCTAAATTATTTTAAAAAAAAATTTAAAAATTTAAAAAAAAATTAGGTGGAGGTCGAGTTATCTTTCTTCTACAGTTACAAACAAACACGATAGTCGGCAAACGTCTTTGAGAAAAATGCACAGACTATAGCTCGAGAGACCGCCAGACATATAGACAACTTCAAAGACGTAGCCTACCGTTCTTTTTAGTGGCGTCGATTAGGAGAACAAAAAAGCATTGTTATATTGTTTACATTATTAAAATACATATCTATGATTGTGTGTTTAAACTACTGGCCTGAATTCTACAAAAAATAATATTATTTATTTCGATCTCATACATTTATAATTGCGTTCATTTTTACTTTAACAACTGTATCAATAAACTTGTAGCGAAACATCTGAAATTTGACTGTGCCGGCACGCTTTGAAATCGGGCTGGGGAAATGTTGCGGCGACTATCCTGGTCTTCTAGACGACCGGAAAAAGTCGGCACTATTGATGTAGATGTTTATCGGCGCTTTCTTGTCCCCTTCCAATGAACCTTCCCAACTCTCTCCCCTCCCCCCCCCCCCTCTCACCCCTACCCCTCCCCTCTACCCCTCACCACACCCTTACTCTTACAATAAGATGTAATGCGTAGATTAACGAACCGTCTATGAACTACTGAACTGTAAACTGACCACTTCTGCACATTTTGTTAAAGACACTAGTCAGTAGTTGTTCATTTACCTGATGAACATGGGCGGAACTACAGTCCCGCCAGACCCCGCAATGCGCGGCAGGGGGGGGGGGGGCAAGCCGTTTAGGGGCCCACGGCTGATTAAAATTAATATTTCTAAAAATTTTGAATTTAATTTTCGTGCATTTTTTGCCTTAATATTTGGTTTGTAAAAGAAAAACACTGTAGCTGCGGTACGATTATCTTTATTTTACAGTCACTATACACGCTCTTCCGCAAAAGATAAAATCCATTACACAAACTAGTGTAAAATATAGGTAACTCTTCAAATTTGAATGACTTCTTTGACTCGTTCCCCCCCCCTTTTAATAGCTAAATAGAGGACACGTAACTGTTTGACCGATCCTCCAAAGTGTACTGTGGCGGGTGGGGCAGGGGATGGGGACCAAAAAGGGGGTTAAAAAATTGTCGACACATTTTTTACATATTTAAAAGAGTTATTTATAGTTGTATTTTTTAACCATCGTCAAGGCCGAGTTCTATTTCCCTACAATCAAACACACGCTGTCGCCGGCAAAATTCTTTTTAAAAAACAACAAAGTCCATAGCACGAAAAGCCGCTACACATGAAGTGGGCTTTCATGATGCGCGGTTTTTCTTTGCGGCATTTTGTTGTCTCTTTCAAGTTTTTTCCCCGAGCCGAACCCTATCCCATCCCTCTTTCTCAACCTCACAAGTATCGAGGAGATAAATGTATCGTTTATGAACTACTTCCTAACCGTACGATTCACCACTTCAGCACATTTTGTCAGACACTAGACAGCACTAGATCTAGTCAACAGATATTAATTTACTTTCATAGTATTAGTATTAGGCACATCTAATTCACAAAACAGGGCAGGTAAGATTATTTTTTATATATATTTATATAATTATTTAGAAATTAATTAGAACGTTTAGAATTAATTGGACATTAATAATAGTCAATTTTTATTTATAAATGACGTCATTGAGGTGGGGGTGTGTGAGGGTCTGGCTTTTTGTTAGTCCCCCCCCCCCCTTCCCCTAAATCAGAAGGTTATCCAACGCGTGACCTGGCCACATACAGTTGTACACGTGAAAAACATTTTTCTGTCTATTATGCATTACTGCATCATTCACCCAATCGCCATGAAAACTTGGGAAGCTGTTGAGTACAGCCCCGCAAAGGTTTCTGTCATAGGCCTAACATTTGTACATATTGGAGTGGGGGATCCTAACGGAAATATGTGATTTAACGCCCGAAGATCCTGCATAAGCGGATGTACTACTTGAATACAACCGGCGGCAGTGTCATCCTGAGCGCATCACATATGATCAAGTTGGCCCCCACAGACAGTCGATTAAAAGTTCCCACAACACTAGGAAAAAGTCTCGCTACAACACTCGATGACTAAATCTAATTAGGTGTCGCACCAATGTTTCTTCCAGGGTAGACTGTTTTCGGGGGAGGGGAGGGGGGGGGAGCTCTGCCGGAAGAAACAATGTGTTGCACCCATCACCCGTGCAGTAATGTAACCGGTAGCTCCAAGAGCCCCGTGACTCCCCTGACACCTGGGCCGTCGCCGAGGGACTTACAGCATGCCTTGGCGTGTCTAGTTGGTAGTGTGGACAAACCCGCGCCCTAAGATCCAAGAAATGAACTGCCTACATTGTTAACATTTAATTCAACTTCTGGAAAACAGGGCACACGGTTGGTAACGTTTTGATGAAAGCCTCAGTTTGGTGTGTTGGACTAGATTTAGAGAGTTTGTGCTTCTCACTTGGTAAACTGAAAGGGGCCAGCTCGTGTGTTGGAAAACCTCTGATTTATTCGTGTACCAGATGGAATTTTTTTTTTAATTTAGAGCGACCCATGTTTTCCATATATATATATATATATATATATATATATATATATATATATATATATATATATATATATATATATATATATATATATATATATATATATATATATATATATATATATATATATATATATAGGGGCCCAAAAAAAAATTCTGCGGGGGGGGCCTGTTTTTTCTAGTTCCGCCACTGTTGTAGGGTACTTTCGTCTGTGTTTACTAGAGGTCTATAAGCACTGATTTAATTCAGGTATTCTGAAAAATACACACAATATGTATACTTAAAATTTTGTCTTATAATCATAGTTTACATTTGTATACATAATAAGCATGTCAAAAATATAAATAAAATTGCAATTAAAACTAGCCATTAAATCTATAACTTCAGGTCAATATTGACAAATCTAAATCTAAACTCTAGATCTAATTACCATAATTCTATGCCTACTAAATAACTGGGTCTTGCTAGATTTACACATAAATTTGCTACATCTAGATTTCTAAGTAAGCATATGCCTACTACACTAGTTAGTAACAGATCTACTTCTTAAATTAAATCTAGATGTCAACAGTTTAATTTTATTAATATTATTAGGCCTATAATTATTGCCTACTAAATTACTAAATAATTCTAGATCTAGATTTCTCTAGACAAGTTACTAACTAGATTTAGCACTGTTGTTAACTAGCTAGATCTAGAAAAAAAATATATAGACTCGGAGACCTACTCACTGGATCTATAAATTATAATTATTTATTAATTATCATTAGGCATAGGTCCTATTATTACCATTTTAATATATTACACTCACAATGTTGCATTCACTCTCTACTTCAGTAACTACGCTCAACTGAACTACACTAACATCCTCAGTATTCTACAGTCTACACTTAGACTTAGACTAGTCGTAGTCACTACTTAGTACTTAGTAACTTAGTACTTAAGTAAGTACTTACAATCAGATCTCTACAAACACACACTAAATCTAATCACTGGCATTTTTTATTTAGAGGGATCACTATAGTTAAGGGAGTATAAAGAACAGATTTAGGATCAGGTAGATTACTATTACTATTAGATCTAGATCTAGTTGCGATGCTGAAGTGTAAGCCCTGCTAAGGGGGGATACCTAAAATCTACTCCTACCCTAGGCTTATCTATTACCTACTGTCCGGTCAGTGCAAGTCCGGTAACCCAGACTGGTTAATAACCTAAGCTTAGTCTAAATTAAAACAAAAAAACTTTTAACAATTTAATAAAATTTATTTCATGGAACCAATCAAAATATAAAAAATAAAAAAAAACTACTGAATACACAAAACCCGACTAAACGAAACTCAACGGGACAAAACAATATATACAAAACAATTTAACGTAACAAAACATTACGTTCGACTATTTGATGGTGCTGCACCGACTTATGATGTCTAGGATGGTCCAGGCCCTGACACACAGAAACCTCCCTTCATCCATTCTCGACATCCAAAAGTCCACACCAAACAAAACACTACGTAAAACCACTACGTACAATACGTTACGTACAATACATTACGTAGAAAACAATACGTACACAACAAACTTTTGACACCAAACAAAACAATTCATATATAACAAAACACCCAGCCAAGTTGCCAAAGCAACCTCACTGGAAGGGGGGGGGGGAAGAGAAAAAGAAAAGGAAAACATAAGAAAAATGCATGGAAAAATATATACATCAATATATACATATGTTTAAAATACTACCTACTACTACTATCTAGCTAAAGCCTCGAGTAAAACTAATCCCTACTATTACAATTCTAAAGCAATTCTCATAAACACAACTAACCACTGTCTAACCAAGAACTAGCAACTTAAAAATAACGTGTAAAACAAATTCATTGTAGAACCAATCTTTC
The DNA here is from genome assembly GCF_028476545.2 of Physella acuta. Taxonomy (NCBI): domain Eukaryota; kingdom Metazoa; phylum Mollusca; class Gastropoda; family Physidae; genus Physella; species Physella acuta. Next base: position 27,207 of record NW_026731925.1, on the reverse strand, counting down.
CTACACAAGGAGCAGCCCGAAGCCATTGGTCTACCTAAACAAACACCCATATTGATAACATTGAAGTTAACACACTCCGCTAAGGCCCCAATGAAGGCAGACACAAAGCAAGCGATACTCAACATGACGTTGCACGAAACAGCACACACATTAATTTTAAACAACCTGAAACTCGAGGCAACTAAAATATACTAATTACTGTCTAAAACAACTGACTATTGACTAAGCCAATCCTAGTCAATAACAACACATCATAAAACAATCAGGTAAATGCACACACGCATTCGCACCAGTTTAGGAAACATTCCTAAACACACTGACCTTAACCACGTGGTCCGAAAACACACGCCAAGGGTTTAGAAAACATCAAAAATACTTTTTAAATCTTTCAAAATAACACACCACGTGCATACCAGACATGCCGATGCTCACTATCTCGTTTTAGACGAAAATGAAAGAAAACGAAAAACATCGGCAGTCGCATTCATACAAATCACATAAAGATAAAGTATAAAAAAACAAATACCTCCACGCGTGAGGTGCGCCACGCGCCCACACAGAAACCGACCCTGTCTAGATCTTGCCTCGGGTCAAAAGGAAGAAAATTCTCCGAGCGGTCAATTTATACTGACCGCTTCGGGCGGAAGGGGGACCCCGTGGCCGTTCCCCACTGGACCACCATGCACTCACAGATTCGCAAATAAATTAATACAAAATAATCCATTCACCCGCTCACAGAAGTAAAGTGTAAAGTCGAACTTGATAAGCGTTTGTTTACTGTTTACCAAATCGTCCAGTAGGAGTAATGTCCCCTGGGGCTAGGCTTGCTAGGTCTTACATTTAACTTTTAAAAATAATTAATTTACTTACCGCCACAAAACTTTTCTGTCAGAATTGAATGCAAATACATTACTTTCCAACCGTACATACACAATAGACTTAAAATTTTGTATATTTGTTGCATATTGGGAGTTCATAATGAGTTTAAAATGTTGAAGCGAAGTCAAGAAACTAGCAGCCGCCATATATTTTATCAATTGGAATCATGATCACAAAAATTCATTTAGTTTGAAAAATTTAGTCTCTCCCTGGCAGAAGTTTTTCCAAAACTTGGAATGGGTTAATGAATTAATATTATTAATTATTTCAAAAAAAAATTTCAATAGTTTATCTTGAATTAAAAAATTCAAAATGGTCCATCATTTTCGGTATTCCATTTTAAATTCTATTTTTACTTTCTCGTATATACGAAGTATAGAGAAAGTATTGTAATCGTTCACAAAAATCACTTGAAATTTTAACAATTTTCACCGTATTACACTTATACCTCAGTCCTTCTTCACATCCGAAGTATAGAGGACTTATTTTAATCGGGCAAAAATTATCAATCCAGATTTATCAAAATTAAAAGGTTTTATGCGTAATCCAGTCTGAAAAACTGGGCTTTACAATTCTGTCCGTATGTCTGTGTGTCTGTCTGTGTATCTGTGTGTACACACGATTACTTGAGTACCGTTACAGCTAGGCTGATGAAATTTCATATATAAGTATTTTATCAAAATCGTAGATCCGTCTCAACTTTTGAGCGATTTCCGATAACCGGAAGTGGTATTTTTTCTACTGTGAATTTTTCAAAAGCCTGTAACTTGAGTACTATTTCAGATGGATAAATGAAGTTTCACATGTGCGTAAAAGATCTAATTTTCTACCTTCTGTTAAATTTTGAGTAATTTCCATTGACCGGAAGTAGTAATTTACGCTACTTCCGATTTCTCAAAAAACCAATGTAAATTTTAAAGTACTAATAATATTGCGCACTAGTATGCACTTTTTTATTTGGCGTTCACTTGGTGTGCAATTCTTTTGTCTACGAGATTTTATTCTATTTTTAAAACTTTAAGTATTTAAAATGGATTAAAAATCATGTCTATAGCCCGAGTTCCCATCCCCTGTTGTTTTATATAAGAATATTCTAGAAAGTTTAGGGGAGATCACTCCCGGTTTATTTATTCAACACTCAATAACGTCATTCTATTTTGTGTATAGACGCTAATCTTTGCCCCTAATCTCACTCTTCATTAAATTCGCATTCCGAGTTTCTTTCAGGCATTTTTTCAAGGGGTTGGGGGGCGAAGAACGTCTACCGCCTCTCCCCCCCCCCCAAACGAAATATATTTATATAGAAAAACATATTATTTTACCAGTGTCCGCCCCCTCCCAAAAATATCAAGTGCACCCCATCAGAGAAAAAAAAATCTGAAAGAAACACTAGTCGCTCGACCATACATTTGTAATCTAGACCCGTTTCCTACTTTTGGCTGCTAAACCTCAAATTATGCAGACTGTTTTTTTTTGTCCTGTTGAGGGGGGGAGCACTGACAATTTCGCGGGGGCAAACTAAATTCTCCGGGGGGAGGGAAGGGGGCAGACACCGGTAAAAGTATATATTTTCTATAAACATTTTCCTTGTGTTTTTTTCTACAGCGTTCATGACAGACAGACAGACAGACAGACAGACAGACAGACAGACAGACAGACAGACAGACAGACAGACAGACAGACAGACAGACAGAAAAGCGAAAACAATTGAACAAACGACGGAAGGGATGAAACAGACGAAAAGCATAAAAGTATATTTAAATATCACTTACCACAATTAAGTGAGACATAACAAACATTTGCTTTTTTTGTAGTTAATAATATGAAACATGCTCTACCATTCGACCACGCAACGACTGTTAATCCAAAGCTCTCGAGTTCGAACTGGGTTCAAGTCCATAGAGCGTCACTGGGTCCATCCAGCTCTGATGGGTACCTAACTCACGTTAGGGAAAGTAAAGGCGACTGGGCATAGTGCTGACTACACTATCTCTTCATATGCCGAGGTTACAGAAACAGGTGAGCTCTACTTCACTTGCCTCAAGGACCGTCAGGTTCAGAATGGAACTTCTCTTTACTTTTAACATGATACATATTATTTTACTTTGATGGCTATTAAAAAATAACGTCGTTAATTTCAAAGACAACGTAGTCAATGTTTTGAAAATAATTATATAATCTTTCTAATATGTGTCTCCTTTTACTTAAACGAAATTCAATACATTTTAAACTTCAAAATGAAAAATAGAATTAAGTAATACAAAATATATGGGGAAAAAATCTACGGTTACAGACATACCAGCCGTTTAAGCCTAGGTGTTTTCAACACTAGCGATGAGTTCTGCAGATTAAATATGGAGTAAATCTATTCTTAGACATGAGCTGGCACGTAATCGGATTTACTGAAAAAAGTGATACAGCAACTTAGTTCATTAACTAATCGAATGAGGAGCTTAGTCCGATTTTAAGCGGTACCCAAAATGGTTTTTTTTAATATTATCAATTGAAAATATTTTTAATTGCTTTGTTAACCGTTTTGGCAACAGAAAAAAAAAAAAAAAATTCGTGTTTAGGGTGAAGAAGCTTTCGTCTTGTTTGAGTAGATACCCTCGAAGATAAAATAATAAGTTTCAAACACAACAAGCGTGGCTTATAATAGATTGATAATGTAATATAAACTACGTTGGCGATCGTTAATATGGGTACTTTTTACCAACAACTGCATGGTATAGTTTAGCTGACTTTGACAACTAGTATATGTCTGTTTCGGGGTGGGGTTATAATAGGAAACAGAACAGACAAAATAGAATTAACCAACGTTAATAATAGAATCGGGAATTTACAAAACTATACTCACGCCACTACGTGTTTGTTGACTGACGTATTGATTCTATTAATAGAGTAAGACTTAAAGAAAAAGGAATATTTTCGTATTTCTGGGTTTTCTAATTCAGTAAATAGGAGTTTTAAGTTCTAGCTCCAGAGATTACTAGGATAGGATATTAAACTATTGAAAACATGTGTTCTATAATTTAGATATAAGTCAGTAAAGATCTATCTTATTTTATCTGATATGCGAGTTGAATCTTTATATTGATTTTTAACGGTATAATATGGTAAATAAATGATAAATGTTCACTAAACCTCGCACCTCGCAGTGGCGTAGCCAGGATCGTCTCATGTGGGGGATGGGGGGGGGGGGTTCAGATGGTGTGACGTCACTTGTTTGTATTATAAAAAAGCAATGTTAGAAAACGATTTTTAGCAGTTATTTCGCTTTATAGAAAACCGTTTTAATAAATTGTAATAGAAATTGATTAAAATACTCTATGTTGACAGAGTTTGACAAAATATTGCAAAAATATCGATGTTTTAAGAAAAATTCAACAGCCATTTTGAGGGGGGGGGGGGTTGTGGGCTGATGTGTGACGTCATTTGGGGGGGTCTGGCTTTTTGTGACGACGTGTGACGGAGGGGAGAGGCTAAAAATCGTCAAAAAACCGTGACGCATTTATGGATGACCCCAGAATAACAAACAAAATATACACACAATACAATAAAAAACAATGAACGAAACACAATCTGTTTGTAATCCTTGTAAAAAAAAAAACAATTTGACATATTGATTCCTAGAATATTAATTAAGACAAACGAATTAAAGGGTAATAATCACTCTCTTAATATAAGTATGTATATTTCTACAAATTTAATTGTAAATTCTAGATTGAAACGCCCGAGCTAAATTACGGGCACTTCTAATTGACAGATACGGTTTGTAGTTGGTATATGGGTCAAGACATAAAGACAATGCATCATGGCATAAAATTCGAGCTAATTGGTTGCCTAGTTAATTTTTTTATGAATTAATTAAAACTTTGACCAAATTAGTAGGCAGCCTTATTAAAATTCCGCACTATAAGACACGCGTCAGCAAGTTCAATAGGGCGTCATCACGTTCAATAGATGCGCAATGGCTTTTAGTCATGTAACTCTATTGCAAATAAAACATGCAAAGTACTGAAAAAATCATTAAATAAACCGGGAGTGATCTCCCCTAAACTTTCTCGAATATTCTTATATAAAACAACAGGGGATGGGAACTCGGGATATAGTTATGATTTTTAATCCATTTTAAATACATAAACTTTTTTAAATAAAATAGAATCTCATAGAAAAAAGTATTGCACACCAAGCGAACGCCGTATAAAGATGTTCATATTGGTGCGCAATATTATTAGTACTTTATAAATTTAGATGCGTATTTGAGAAATCGGAAATAGCGTAAATTAGTACTTCCCGTCAACGGAAATTACTCAAAAGTTAACAGAAGGTAGAAAATTAGATCTTTTACGCACATGTGAAATTTCAATTATCTATCTGAAATAGTACTAAAGTTATAGGCTTTTGAAAAGTAGAAAAAGTACCACTTCCGGTTATCGGAAATCGCTCAAAAGTTGATACGGATCTACGATTTTGATAAAATACTTATATATGAAATTTCATCAACCTAGCTGTAACGGTACTCAAGTAATCGTGTTTACACACACACACACACACACACACTCACACACACACAGACACATAGACATACGGACAAGATATCAAAATTATGTTTTTCCGTATCAGTGAGGTGTAAAACGTCGAGATTTGTAAAAATCTCGATTATTTTTTTTTGCACGATTACAATACTTTCTCTATACTACGTATATACGAGAAAGTAAAAATACATTTTAATAACAAGCTTTTATGTAATAATGCTCTAAAAAGTAGAAAATAAATTATAGACTACTATTTAAATAACTATAAAGAAAAGCGTGGGTCACTTTAGTATCTATTGGGTACCTTTACTAATGTTTAGGAAGACACCCACACTTTTCTTTATAGTTATTTAAATAGTAGTCTATAATTTATTTTCTAATTTTTAGTGCATCTCACATAAAAGCTTGTTATTAAAACGTTTTTTAATTATTTTTTTATATTTTACATTACAAAAATAAAATGTTCTCACAAAAAGAATAGGTAAACAAGTAGGCCTACTAGATCTAGCAGAACGCCAGCGCTGCGATGCGCGCGGATGGCGGTAAAACGTCTCTTAGCTATTTATTGTGTTTTTATAGGCCTTGGTATTAAATCTAGAATTAAATTTCGCCGACAGACCTAACAGGCCTAACAAATGGCTTAAGTCTTTTTATCACTTGTATTCACGAATTAGTTAATTGATAATAGTGTTAGAAACTAATAGAACAAACAGTTATATCAATAAAGCTAGACCCGAAAGCTAAAAATGCATTGTAACACATTAAACATTGCACGTAACAAAATTTAACATATTGGACAGCCATCTTTATTTTAAAGCGAAGCCCTGACCTAACCCATGACCTAAGTTCAAATTTCAAGGCTTCATTCCTACGGCTTTTTATTACATGTTTTAATGTAACTCACTTCCTCTGTCGTCAGTCTTTCGTCAGTCTGTCTAGATCGAAACGGCCGAGCGAAATTGCAGGCACTTCTAACTGACAGATACGGTTCGTAATTGGTACGTGGGTCAAGACATGAAGACAATGCGTCGTGACATTCAATATGACCTAATTGGTAGCCTGATTTTATTTTTTTATGAATTAATTAAAAGTGAGGTGATGTTTAAAATGATGTTTATTTTTTTACATTATTTTTACAATAAAATCTCACTGTTTATAAAAGACGTTAAAGTATGAGATATCCCTCCAGGAGGAGATAACTACTGATAGTTAACGAGGTTGATGTCGAACTAACTACTGAAAGTTGACGAGGTTGATGTCGAACGGTCTGACGGGAAGGTTACAACCCACACCGGTACAGCAGAAGGTGCAGTCGACGGTCATGCCCGTGAAGTCTACAGCTTTACAGTCCTGGTTGTTAGCTGAGGTGGTCCAGTACTTGGACATGCAGAAGTCGTGGTCAGCGCACCTTTTGAGTGGGGGGGGGGAAGAAAACAAAAAAATTGTTATTTATAAATTAATGTTATTTTGTGTTATGGGTGGTAGTTTACACTATTTCTGGTGTTCGGGGGGGGGGGGGGGACAAAAAAATTGTTATTTATAAACTAATGTTATGTTATTTCGTGTTATGGGTGTTTTTTACTCTATTTCTGTGATCTGGTGGGTGTAGGGGGGGGGAGAGAATACAAGGAATTGTTATTTAAAAATTAATGCTATGTTATTACATGTTATGGGTGGTATTTTACTCTATTTCTGCATCCACTTTCAAAATTTCTACAAAGAAATTATTTCTTATATAACCTTATTCAACTTTTCCCCCTCTTCACCCAATTCCTACTCAGTCATTAATA